>NC_141146.1:134689496-135000996 GCF_053477565.2 Lygodium microphyllum | reverse complement strand
TATATGAAAAACAACATAAAAATGAATCCTACACCTACCCAACGAATGCAAAACCTAACCGGGTAGGAGGGAGAAGGTTTGTGAAAGGGGTTAGTTGCTAAAAAGGATTCAAATTCCAATCTATTTATCTATGCATAACATATAGGATAGACTATCATTTGAATTAAGGAGACTATCAACACGAAGGAATTCGATGCTAGTCTCTATAAATGCCACATGCACGATTAGTTGGAAAATCATTGAAGGGTTGTTTTTGCACTTCACCCAGCTATTTTCTAATGATAAAATGCTTGAGCACAATGGTCATCCACACTTGCATTGAGCATAACATAGTATCGAACCTGGACGCATTGCAATTGCTTGCCAAATATTGACCTACATGGAGTGTGTAAGGAAACTCGAGCTGTAGGATAGATGAATGGTTTCTTGGGGCAAGCTTGGTAAGGAAATATTAAATATCCTGGATCATTAAAAATATATAAGAGTGGAGATTATTCATACATTCTTTATGTTAGAGCAATCCATCGAGGGGCCAATTCTCTCGGTGTAGGAGAGCTATAGTGAGGCCACGGCATTCAGCCGAAGGGAAGCCTCCTTTATGTTTGTGTTACGTGGTATGTTATACCATGATGTATGGGATCTCCCTTTGAGGAGTAGGGAAGGACAATCGTTGGACTGCATTCTACTACAAATGCATTATCTATAGTAGTGATTAGGGTAGTGTGTCCCTTGGACACTCCTAGCCGCGAGACCGTGTGGGGTTGTCTTGTGAGTGTTATAGAGGCCCGGCTAGTGCCTATAGCCAGTGTCAGGCCCGTTTTTGGTCCTAACACATAGTCCTTGGAATCACCCATCTCTTAAGTGTCTATACCTTGCTCTTGCATCAGTGAGACAAAGAGGTTATTATGGAAGTCAAATAGAACTTGGTGCAAACTGGTCCATTGCCATGTGAGGTTGTTCAAGGTTTCTTCAAAGATAGTTAGATTTGGTATTCTTTTGATTGTGACAAAATGGCCTCTATTGGCTCAAAATTTTACATAACGCAAGCCCTATCCATTAGGGTTGAATAGCCTTAGAATATGGTGTGTGCTGACTCAGGGGCCATCATGAAAAGAGTCACTTAAATGGAAGGCTCGAGGATGAGAACTATGTTATCCAATGTATCTTTTTGACTCATGTGTGCATGGGTACATCAATAGTCCAACTCCTCAATGAATGAAAATTCTAAGGTTACAAGGATATGCATCCAATCTTGCTCATCCTCAGGAGAGGTAATATATCTAGCCAATGGTTGGGTGGTTGCAAGGTCATTAGATTCATCTTTTTGTAACACCAAAATAGCATCTAGGTCATTTTTCAAGGTTCCATCTCAATGTGTGCTTCCTTCTTTTGATTAAGTAAAAAGACCAAACCATTTCCCTAGTCTTCAATGAGATGCAATTACACATCCAAGGTCAACAGAGTAGTAATTTGTAGTCAACTCCTTTCATAACAACGAAGTTAACCTTAAACAATACTCCTGCAATTCTGAACTAGCCGATCTCTTAACATTCCCAATGGTTGAACTTTGAATCCATAAGCTACAATTATGTTGAGATGCATTGGTTCAATGGGTGGATTGCTCCAGGCTTGGAGTATGATGTGGTTAACTATGCTCACTCCAACACATGTGTCTACAATGCCTCGATGCATGGTGTCTTTAAGGGTTTCTACGAGAAGTATTGCATGTCACTTAGCTCCTTCCCAAAATGTGTTGGCCCCTAAGGCACTCAAGGGTGAAGGTGCATTAACACCACACTTTGGAGCAATGTGAGATTGGCTAGGATTTGTACCTTCTACCCACACTTTTAATCCTTGCAAGATCATTGGGCTATCTTTAAGTAAGGTTCAAAGTAGAATGGTGACTTGGATTGATACAAGTGTTGCAATGTTAGAAGATTCAATGTTCTCATAGATGTATTGCGATTGAGTTACTATAGAAGCAAGAGAAACCTCATGTTCCTTAGGTTGTGGATCAATTGGTGGCTCAGTTGCAACCTCCTCTAGTTGCTAAGTCCCTTTTGGTATGTGAGACAAGTTGGGGAGGTTGATCATCTTATTGGCTTGTTGTTTGTGAAAATCACCTTGTATTGCTTTTCACCCATTCTTTGACTTTGTCAATGGTAGCTAGTTGTTGTTCTATTATTGAAGAGAGACTCTCAACTCTTAAGTTTGAGTTTAGCTCTCTTTCTCCATTTCTTAGTTCTCTTTTTGCTAATTACTAAGCCATTCATTGTTGTAGGTCTTGCAATGATGACTCCCCCTACTTTACTTTGTGCATGAGTGATAGTGTATATTGGAATGGGAACACTATCTATGACCTTGATCATCTCTACTAAAAATAGGCTTTAAGGATACTAAAGGCACAATGGCCTTGCTACTACTTGCCTTGCATTTTGGATAGTAAGAATGCATATGTGTGATTCCATATTCTAGGCAACGTTGATCCATCTTGTTTCCCTCAGCTTGCTCTAACTTCTATGGCATCTCAAGGATACGTGTTGTCCTGATTTCCTACAAGTCTAATAAGGATAGGGCCCCTAGTGGATGGTATTCCTCTCCCACAGCCTCATCCTAACATCATGATCGGAACATGCCTAACATCCATAAGGATTGGGTGTCATCTTCATCATAGTAGATGACAGGGTTTGTATATTCATCCTCTTTAGTGGGTTCCCCAATAAAGTGAACAAGGGTATTGCTAGGTGGATGTGTGATGATGGGGGGTCTAGGTATTCCTAAAGGATTGATCTTTGCTCTTTGCATGGCTGCTCAATGTTTACGAGGGGCCAATAATTCCAATTTCTGGTCAAATTTTGGTTTTCTAGGATAATTGGCATCTCGATTATAGTGCAAAAAGGTAAAATTAGGACTAGGGAGCCTTCATGGGGCTGTGCAATATGCGGTTTCATGACCAAAATGGCTACAATTGATGCACATCCTTGGTGGTCGAGAGTGCTTCAAAGGGAGATGGTCTCCACCAGAGTGCACACATTGTATGTTTTTGCATTACAACTGTGAGATTTTTAGAGACTCTACCATCTTGAGAAACTCTTGATGTTGCTTCTTGACATCTACAATTAATTCTAGCATCTCTTTACTCTCCATTTGAGTTTGTCCTATACATCTTTCTTGGTGGGATCCCATTGTTCATTTGTTCCTACTACATTCTTTGTGAAGGTCATCCACACGGGTAGCCTCATCGAGGATATCATTGATGATAGAGCAATTCAGCTCATAGTTTTTGGCTAAGGTCTTGTAAATCTTTTTGTCATGGATACCATTGATAAAGGCTTTTGTAATTGTCTTAGGTGTGGTCTCTGTGCAAGGGTATGTGTTTAAACAAGCTCATGACCTTATAGTCATAATTTCTCATGCTCTCTCCTTCTTGCTATTTAACATCCATCACCCTGACAAGGAGATTCTCCCCATAGCTAGCTTTAACAAAATGCTTGATGAACAAGTCTTTTAGAAAAATAAAGGAGGCCTTCTCTATGGGTGGTGTCTAGACTAAAGAACCAAGTGCATCCTTTTTCACCTAGGCAAAGCCCAAATTCTTGTGCCTACTTGGCATCACCCACAAGGTTATTTGTCTCACAAACTTGTTCAAATTGTTCTACCAAACCATAAGCGTCATCACCAGTTCTGTATTTGCCTAATTTTTTGCCACTAAAGGGATCTTTGATTGGTCTCTATGGATCGGTATGCTTTCTATCCTAGTCAAAATGGTTTGTGTAATGTGTGTTTCGACTTGGAGTATATTTGATGGGTCAAATAGTCTTCTTTGCACAAGATCAGAGAGAGAGAGAGAGAGAGAGAGAGAGAGAGAGAGAGAGAGAGAGAGAGAGAGAGAGAGAGAGAGAGAGAGAGAGAGAGAGAGAGAGAGAGAGAGAGAGAGAGAGAGAGAGAGAGAGAGAGAGAGAGAGAGAGTTTTGTGAAGAGCTAGTTGCTCCTCTATTAAACAACATCCTATGGATGATATCCACATTTTCTTGCATTATCGCAAGCTGCATCTTTGTTACAGACATGTTACAGGCCATACAACCCAAAAAGAAGTAAAGGAATACCAAGGAAGCCCAAGTCAAAAAGTGAATGGAGAAGCTCATTCTTGGTGTATGGCTAAAGTGTCTCTCTTCTTCTCGCCTCTCTGCTTGTGCTTGTGCTTGTGTTTGAGAGAGGGAGTGTGAAAGTGTGAGGGAGTGAGTGAGTGAGGGTGGCAGACCATAGTGGAGAAGCTCTCCATCTTCTCCTCTCTTCTTCTCTTCTCTTGTCTCGTGCACACAGCTATGGAGGATGGAGCTTGGAGGTGGAGGATTGAGCTTGCATCTTGGATCGTGGAGTTACCTAAGAGCTTGAGGGAGAAGGCTACTCAATCGGGCATCAAGGTAAGCTCACCACGCTCATATGATCGAGAGCATGTATGGCTATGTGAGAGGTAGCCATAGCATTCAACTTGAAACGCTTGAAGGAATAAGCAGTCCGTGGGTCTTGGTAATCAAGCAAAGGCTCCCACAATCTTGGTGTCATTGTTTGAAACATCAAAACTTTAGCTCCTTGTCCCTTTAGCTCCATTATCTTTTGTTGTAACACTTCCAAGGTCATGTTTGAAACATCAAAACTTGTAGCTTTTTGAAAGCTATTGATTATGGCTTGATAACCATCAAAATTACCCATTGAGTTATCCGCAATACTTATTGCAATCCTTGTGGTCTCTAAGCTGACTAGGTTGATAATGTGATTTATGAGGTCATGCACAAGTGTATTTTCTAGGTCAAGAGTGTGAGTAGTACTTGAGTCCCTCTTGTTAGGTGAAGTACAAAACTCACAACCACTTCTCAAGCGCATGCAACTCTTATGACGATCCTAGTCCATAAGTTAAAAATATGTAGTGGTTGTCTCTTCGATTGTGTGCTTGAACTCTCTTTTGTGCATTTTTTGGTTTTTTTATTTCTAGTTTTTTTTATTGGTGTGTTTTATATATTTTTTGGCTTCAGTGTTTTGGAAGAAATTCTAAAAACAAAAATTTCTTACGAAATACACCTTGATTGTGATGTGCAATGCGTAAGAGAGTGTGTATTGTGCAATCCTATGATTGTGGGATAGTGTGGTGCATGTGTATACCTAGGTATGCTAAGGCCAAAAGGAATTGAAATGCAACTAGGAGGCAATGAATTTACAATGATTATTTGTGGGTGCATGTGCATGCAAATGGGGTACACTTAAGCACACTTGTATAAACACATGTGCTCACAAGGATACATGAGTGCACTTGTGTAACTACACATATACACAAATGCTCATTCATATTCACTTTGTGCTTTTATGAATGCATCTAAGTGCATGTACGAGTGTGGGGTGCTAGGTAAATTATAATTGTATGCACTGAGACTTTAGTTACATAAGGTGAATACACAACATTCATGGGTACTTAATGAATTATGCAAGTGTACTTATGTGCATGGTGATATCTTTATGTGCAAAATAAGAACTCTAAGTGCTTTGAACGCTAGGGTAGTTTTTGGCTATGTGTACAGTGTTCACAATCATACACAAGTTTCCACAAGTATGCATGGACATACACCAATGCACATGATTGCACACGTGTGGTTACTAATGCTTACTTATGCTCAAGGGTGTATTTTAGGTGTATGCCACTATGCAATGTGTATTTTTATATTGCTCTTGGATGTCTTAGTGCATGATACAATGTGGATGGTTTATGAGTGTATATGTGCATGTGGTCAGATGCACTGCGTGCAATTGAATACACTGTAGATGAGGATGGATGCACAATGTTTAGGCGGATGCACTATGGATGTGGATGGATGCAGTGTGTGGTGAGATGCACACAATGGATGAATGCATAGTGCAGAGTGAACCTTTGGTATGTGTCATATAGATGCCTCACTAGTTACCCTCTTTTGCCTCATTCTCCTATGATCCTTCCTTCCAATAGGTTGGATCTTGATTTGTGGAGAAGGAGAAAGGTCTCTAGATGCACCTAGTTGCCTATGTGCTTTTTATGTGTGCATAGTGTATACAAACAATTATCTGTGTATGTTAGTGTGTGTGTCACAATGGGATGAATCCTTTACCATGTGTGGGATGTGTCACAATATGTGCATCTATGTAAATATTGTGCTCAAGTTATTAAATGTGTTGTGTGTAGTCATCAACCCTAAAATTGAAACACACAAACATAATGCATATATGTGCACATGCATCGATGTGTGGTAGTGGTGCATCAAAAATTCAACCTAACTTTCCATTCATGCCAATCCTCCCTCTTAGTAGGTTGGATGGCTAAGTATGAGAGAACATGGATTATATGCTCACATGGCTGCACTTGGGTGCATATGGATGCACATAGATAATGGTACACCAAAATAGAAAACATTCCTTTTCCAATTACAAAAAATGATTGAAAATAAAAATTATTTTAATAAGATAATTCTATCGGCAATAAGTCTTAGTGCATGCACTAAGATTCTAATAACCATACATACTACATTGAATGATTACCCATGTGTAGTGCATTGATGTCATTAGGGGCCTTCCCTTCTTCCTGTAGTGCACTTCTTTCTCACTAGGAGGGGATTGAGTTATGTGAGGCTATTGGGGATCCTCTTTGAGAGCATGTGCTTTCCTGATTTTATAAAATTAATGCTCTACATAAGGGGTTTTAGTGCATAATTGTCATGGTGTGGTAGACATAGTAGTAGTGATAGGATTGCTCTTCTTGTTTTCCTAAAGGCGCCTCCTCCCCTTCAATGGTGGTTCTCCTTCATTTGGCAATGGTGTGTGTTTATGTGTGGAAGATTTAATCCAGAGATGAAGAGGAAGAAGAAGATGGTGGTGTTAGAGACAGAAATAATATGTGTGATGGCAGTGCTGAAGGGGATTCAATAGAGGTGACAGCAATAGGGTAAGAGAAAAGGCACAAGTGGGGGAGATGAAGCAAATGAACATTCTTATTTATTACGATGGTAATTCTAAAGAGGCTAAAGCGAATGAAGATTACTCAAATAGAGATAAGAAGATGATGATAGAGGGCTTTTAGTGAAAAACAAGGGGTACAATTGATACAAATGAAGGTGCCTCTATGATAAATGAATCTTCTTCATATAGATTAGTGCAATAGACATAAAGATCATTTGTGTATCTATATTTTGAAAACACTAAAAGATAAGAACAAAAAAATCCATAACTTTGTACTATGAACTCCAATTTTTGCACTTTGACAAATTGAAGTCAAATAATTTGAGTAAATTAGAACCTTCAATACAAGCCATTTCTGTTAAGGCATTGTGAATTGAGAACTATGAGAGTTTTGAAATTAGAATCACTACTTTCTCCTAAAAGTAAGCTTTTAAGTTAACTATCTCTCTTTTCAAAAATCCTATCATAATTGTAATCATACCTCATACACCCAATACTTCAACCATAAAATTCAAATACAAATGAAAAATATAAATACATGTTTAAATCTCTAAATATAAATCTAATTACTTGGATGCATTTCAAAGTTGGCATGAGTGTCCCCTCCTATTCTGCATCTATGAAGAATCCAAGCAACTTTGTGGTCAATACATCCTTGGTCTCAATAATGGAATCAAAATGATGGGCTACATGCACTCTATGTATTTGGGATGTTTCTCTTGTTTTTGGAGCCTTGATCAATTAATCGATGACTACCTCTCACATAGCCTCTTGCACATAGACATAAGATCCATTTATGGTGAATGTGCAAAGCATACCTTCAATGATGAAGGATACTTGTTGATGCACACTCCACAATCCAAGATGCATCTCCTAGATTCTTAAACCCTCTACGACCTTCATCATGCTAGAGGAGAGTCTGGACCCTCTTGATCCCTCGCCCTCACTCTCACCCACTTGCTCTCAACTCACCTCTCTCTCTCTCTCTCTCGTAAAAAAAATAAAGCAAGAATCAAAAGTTGGCACACACAAGAATAAACATTTTCATTATTTTTAAACCTTTTTATACACAAATTTTAGGTACACATTCCCTCATATGCAATTAGATACACATTCCCATGCTGAGTGCTACCAATTTAAATTATGATTTTGCATAGAAGGGAGCCTTAGCTCTCATTTACAAAAAATAATTTTCTTTCTCAAAAGCATGAAATTCCCAAAAATGTGAGGCTCCCATTTCCTTCTCTTCTTCAAGTCTTCATGTCTTCAAACTAGATGACAATTTTGAAAGCCTTGTCCCTATAGACCTTGCTTGAAGAGTTTCACCTATGTCTACTATTGACAGTGGAAAAAGACCGAATTCTTGACTCATTTTTGTTGTTTTTGAGGTCTGAATGATTGATTTTTGATGGATTTAGAGTGATGTATGGTTGTTAAAGGAAGTGTTTGAGAGTGTTTTGGATGATATTGATTATGTTTTGGAAGCTTATGATGATTTTTTGTGAAAATATGAGGCTCTGTGATGTTCTAATAGGTTCTGTTGAGGTTCTAATTGGTTCTAATACCTTCTGTATAGCTTCTATTTTGTTCTGATTTTCTTCTGTGTGAAGCATGGATTGATGATTGATGAAGGTTGAAATATTTTGAAAGCTTATTGAATAGTTTTTGATAGTTTGGAATGGTTTTAGTATGAATTATGAGGATTTGATGTTCTTTGATGACCTTCTGTAACCCTCTGTAAACCTTCTGTAGAGCCTCTGTATTTGCTATGTTCCTATTCTATACTGTCCTGTAGATCTTCTGTAAGTGTTCTGTAGAATGTATGTGTGACTTTGTGAAAGTTTCCTAACTTTTGGAAAGGATGAATCTAAGTTCAAAAGAGCTAAAACAAATGGAAGAAGCAGTTGCTGAAGACTGAAGAGAAGACTGGAGTGATAGCGACAGTAGTGAGCTGTGAAGAGACACTATAGTGGCTCTGGTGTCTCTTCACATCAGACATACCTCTTGGGAGGTGTATTCGAGAGAGAGAGAGCCAGAGATAGTCAATTCTATCAAAACAGTGTAACTGTATATGAGAGATTGAGAGAGAAAACTATGAAGACATCGAAGATGAATACTATGTGATCGATTTCCATTCAAAAAAGGTGTATTATTTTGTGTTCATTGTTCTATTGAAGGATTCTATGAAGATGTTGAAGAATATAGTTGATTTTATCAAATTAGTGGGAGATATTTATTATGATGCTGCATGAAGATTTATTATTTTCTTTGTTTTGGTCATCAAAAGAATGAAATAAAAGCTTGTTGATGTTATAAGATAGATTTTCTTGCAGTAGAATCCCCTTTTCCTTGGTGTTCCTCTTGGGGCTCCATGTTTTTGGTGTGCAGCCGGGGAAACTTGCCATCTCAACAAGCCTCAGAAGAGGCTAAAAATGAAGGAAATGGCATTGCCAAGAAGAGGAGAGTTCAATGGATGTTTGGAAAGTTCTTTCTTCCACTGAAGAGTTGGATATTCTCATTATCAAAGCCACTTTCCACAAGAATTTCATCCCACAATGGCGGAAATATATCACAATCACGATGCATGCTCCATGTGGTGGACTATTTCCTCTTCCTGTTGAAGCAGCAGAAACTTACATCTTGGTGGCAAATTGTTTGGGAACAAACTGAAGAGTAGAATCAAAGAGAATGACTATCCATGGAAGATTTGGTATTCATTGAGAAGTTTCCAGACATCATCAAGTGGGAGATTGTGAAGAAGCTTTAGGAGTCGTGGTCAGTGGAGGTTCACAAAAACAAGAAGGAAAAAATTTGGAATCTGTTCGTGAATGCTCAACACCAAGATACGTGGGATGCTTGGTGCATTGACAATCTTTTGTTTGTCCAACTAGCAACCCATTGGAAGTTGGTAGACAGAGTTTTTTTCACAACATACATTGTTGAAACTCTTAGAAGCTGGCACTATTATAATGACACAACAACGATCCTAAGAAGAATGAGTTTTGATACTTTTAGAACAGAATATCTCCCCCTCTGTAGTGGTTTGAAAGTCGAATTCAGAGATGTTGAAAACAAGGAAGTAGGGGAGATGTTGGCTAGAGAATCCCCCAAAGACTGAAGCCCTCTCTGATACTATCCTGTTGAGTACAGACCAATTGATTGGAGCCAACCCCCTGATGAATGACACAATCAAGAGGCAAGCGTTAGAACGAGTCCAGAGGTACGTGAGAAGAAAGAAGGCAAAAATCAAAGCTGAGAACGAGCTAGCAGCAGAAGCCTCCTTTAATGCCCTAAAAGCACTCTTTACAGAAGTCCCCATGGCGACTCAAGGTCCCCTTCCTAGTCAGATTCGTCCTGGAAATATTGATGACAGGCCAGCAAATGTAGTCCCATTGCCAATTTTTAAGGGAGAGTACAATGAAGACGCTGATCTTCATGTAGCAGAGTTTATGGTAGCATGTGTGGCTAACAATGTTAGAACCCCTGAGCATTGGTTAGCAATATTCCCTGCCACTTTCAAGGGCGCGGCATTTTAGTGGTATGAGAGATAAGCAGCAGGAACTTTTGGCACTTAGGACGACCTGAAGTTGGCCTTCCTCACTAAATTTAGGCATGAAGGTTTTGAAGAGCGGATGCGAGAGGAGTTCATGAAGTCCTCTAGAGAAAGAGTAGAAGCTTATGTCTCACGAATGGAATCCATCCTGAAGAGATGGACTAACCATCATTTGGACGAAGGTATCTAGAAAGGAGTGTTTCTCAGAGGCCTACAACCAGAAGTTCACAAGTTCGTGGAATTGATAAGACCAGTCAATCTGCAAGCTGCACTGGAAGGTGCAAGATTATATGACAAAGTTGAAGCAAGGCTGTCAATGACTCCAGGAAGAGTCTTATCTCCTCCCATGCCAGGAATGGTATACCCACCAAATGCAGTCCCAGGGACAATTCCCTACCCCTATCCCCAGATGCAAACAGTGCCACAGTTTAATGCACCTAATCCAGTGTGGTCACCACAAATGACAGTGCCTCAAATGATGGTTCAACCACAACAATAGTAGCCTCGAACAGTTCCTCCAATGGCAACTCAACAACAGTGGAACCCTACCAACTGGAATCAACAATCCCAAGTCTCAACAGGAGCTTTGAATCAGAACCAGAATAGAGGACCCTCTGAATCGACCCAACCAGTGTATGGAGTAATTACAGAAGCTTCACAAAACCCTACTACAAGTACTTCAAGAGGTGAAAATCTGAAGGACTACTTATCCAACTCAGTTGCAAGTATTAACAAAGATCTTATCGATGTGATTACAGAGTAGCTACAGACGTTGAAGGTGAATACTGCCAATATATCCACCCCTATGGGAGTTGGAAGAGATGTGATACACTCTAATATACATGGTGTGGAAAGTGTCATCAAGGCGGGACATTTAGCCACTGAATGCACTCGAAAACCAACCATTCCTGGAGCCTTCTGTTCCTACTGTTTGTGGAAGAACCATACAGAGGATATTTGCTCTCTGAAAGAGATGCACGAACGAAGACAGAAGGATGAAAATGCAAGATTCAACTTGCTAGAGTCCAAAATGACAACATAGGATATTGGACCAAAGCCTAGGAAATTTGGTCCTAATTTCAGTCCAAGGAGGTTTCCCTCTCAAAGTTACAGAGGACGACAGTCTAGCGGTGGTCAGAGATCAGAGGTGGAATGTTATAGGTGTGGAGAAAGGGTCATATCTCCCCGAATTGTCCAAACCCTAGACAATCTATGGATTACAAGCCCTTATGCAATCGATGCAAAGGAGAAGGCCGCACTGCAAAGGACTGTCCAAGTCCAGCCCTTATCAAGGCCAATGCTACGAAAAGCCAACAGAAGGCACAAGAGCTTGCCTCCAATTTGGTAGAGTTGGAAGTTGTCGCTATCACACGCGCTAAGAAGAAGGAACTAGTTGTTCAAGAAGATAACAGTTCCCTTTCCAAGATTGTGAAGTTCAACCTGTCAATAGAGGGACAGAGCAGTACAGGACAGAACAGTGCAATACAAAGCACTGCAGTGCCACAGAGAGTTACAAAGACAGTCCTAGAAACAGAACCACAGGTCCAAGAAATAGATGATATAGAAGCACTTCCAGAAATAGAGGAAGTGCTGATGCTACCATTGTTAGAAGAAAAAGGAAAGATGAAAATGTGTGTAGCCCCATTCTCCAGCAGGCTAGAGAAGCCTGTGGATCCTATCAAGGATTATGACTTGGTAAAGGACCTAGACACTTTTAAACCAAACTTAACATTCCGACAATTACTGATGTTGTCTCCCAGCCGTCGAAAGAAATTCAAAAGCATCTTGACAAGAAGACATGGACTAAAGATTGTTCCTTCAACACTGACCAAGACTAATAAGGCCCCGGAGCCTATAAAGGAAGTAGATGTGGCTAATGCCTTCCTAGATCCTAGAGCCCCAGAGATTAGTGTATGGATAGAGAGATGCTTTATTTCATGTGAGGTGTCTGCTAATCTCAATCCACGGCACACCTTTTTGTAGTCCATCAGTAGGTTTTCCCGTAAATGATGCCACCCGGTGCTCCCTTAGATTATCACAGGGTTGTCACTTAGGACCTACCGAGTCTACTTCGTAACGGGAGAGTTCCAGCCGAACCCACTAGGATCAACTTGAAGATTTGGGTTCCTAAAATCGGGTGGGTCTCCTAGCAGCCAGCTAGCATCAGTAATTTTGAGTTCCACTTTTTAGAGGATTACTTGATCTGAAGCGGACTTGCCATTGCACTTGGTTCAAAGAGAATGGGAGATGGAGGGGAGTGCGGTACGTCAACCCTCCTGCCCATAAGGAAAAATCCCATTCTGGCCCCCTAAAATAATCAAGTCGGTTCTACCTAATGACTACTTGGTCAATTTATCATCTTCCTATTTCTATTTCTGATTTAGAAAAGCTCCCGACTAACTGGGACCACCCTACCATTGGACGGACCCGTCGGGGGCTACGCCCACCCACTTTCCTCTAATGATGGGTCATCTTTAGTTTTTTAATTACCTACAACACATTTATTGGAACATATACAACCAGCTTCCTTAATTAGTCCATTAAGTCACATGTTCCTTCACATAATTTATCTCACCAACATGCATACAATTTGAACAATAAAACAGATTTCTTTATTATATTGGAAGTTTATTACAATTTCCATCATTCCGTCCCAGCAAAAGATACACAGAATTCCATAAGAATATTCTCTCCACCAAGATTCCACCCTCATAACTAGTATTTAGGGTTCCAGGATCCCATCCTGGGTCATGAAGGGGCTCGTCAGATTCTTGGAACAATGTAGGATTTACAGCCAGAGCCCCCTCTTGCACCTACAATTTCTACTATCCGAGACTATCCATACTGATAGACCTTTCACCTACAGAGCCGGTCCAAGCCTCTCGTAGCGATAATCATGACCCCCTTGGAGTAGGATCTCACTGCTAGCTTGGGGGTAGCCTAGTGTGATCCTTCCTTTTATTCTGTTTGATAATAATTTCAATCAAAAATCTAGATTCTAGCAAACACAAACAGTCATTTCAAATGTGTATCAAATGATGCAATGACAATCATCCCAACATGTAATTCACAGCTTCACATAGCCAAGGTAGACCTTATCCTAAGGTAACCTTGCATTCTAATGACGATTCTTCTCCCCATAAAGAAGTGTTGAGTACACCACTTATAACATGTTAAGCAAGGCACGAGTTTTCCATTTGGGTTCACTTATCCAACATAAGCAAAATCCCTTAAGGAAATATATTGTATCAATAACTCAACGAGATGACCTACAGGATTCCTAAATAGACAATCAGTTTCTATAACCAACACTAATCAACTCTTAACCTTGTCGCATTTTATCATAACTACATCGAATGCGCATAAAGACGTATGTACAATAACCTTTAGCAATTAATTCTATCCTGATTCTATGACTTAGAATCTCAATTATTCTAGCTACAAATAATAGTGATTAATTATTTTATGCTTGTACTAATATGTTTTTTTAGATGAATTATCAATTTGTGTAAGTGAAGAATATGAAAGCTAATATCTTATGTAATTATCTTATATAGCAAAATAATAATCTAGTAATGAATAACCTGGTTTGGCAGCATGACAACATTAGGAACTTCATCTTTACTCGCGCTCGCATTAGCCACACCCGATGTTCCATTGGTATTGGCAACTCCCGCAACCTCGGGCACTCCCATATCATTGGCAATACCCGTTTCTTGACCGGTTGCGTTGATCTCCATGGTTTTTCCACTTCGTCGCTTTGGAGCCATCGTCCACGAGTGGTTTGAGAGATAGGGAACGTGGGATAGTTTTGAGATGAGAGAGCATAAGAGAATATGGCTTAGTTAAAGATCAAGACAAGGGATTTGAGCTCTCTCTCTCTCTCTCTCTCTCGTTCTCTCTCTCTCTCTCTCTCTCTCTCTCTCTCTCTCTCTCTCTCTCTCTAGCTTCTCGCAGCCTCTTGAAGGAGTATTCTTCTTTCTCTCTTCTTCTCTCTCGCAGCCTCTCGGGGTCTCCTTATGTCTCCCTAAGTGCCCCCATGACTCTTATTTATAGTGAATTGGAGAAGAGGGCTTGTGGTTGAGAAGTGGAGCTCTTTGTGGAGGGGGATCTTGGAAAGATCAGTGATCTAATGCTCAGATCATAAATCTGATGGTTCCATTGGCTCCGGAAGGGGGGGTAAATTTCCAAGACGGTTGATAGAAAGCTCTCAATTCACTCCTTCTTCTTTTCTCTGTTCGAAGTGCTGTCTACTGCCTATGCGATTGCGGCGCGTGCGATTTTGCCAGTCACTTTTCTTTATTTTTCTTTTTATAAAATCTTCAAACTAACACATCACTTGTTTTTTTCTTTTAAATGACATCTAGTTCTAAAAATCTCCATATCTTTTTTTTAAAAATTAAGATAATCTCTAAAATATCTAAAATATTCTAGTCTTGTCCAAAAGTCTAATATTCTTAGACCATCCTTATTACGCACATTAACATTAGTGATTAATATAGCTCATATCTCTTGTTCACGTTATAACTTCCATGAAGGGTGGCTACAGTGCTTGTTAATTCATAAGAAATATCGAGTTATAACTCTCGGTTTTATTTATTTATTTATGTTAGTTATTTATTAATGTTAGTTAATTTTTTCCTTTAGTTAGTAACCTTACTAACTTATTAATTAACTAACTAACTTTTGAACTAACCAACTAACTTTTATTGCCTGGGAATATTACATCCTTCTCCCCTTAGAGAAATCGAGATGTCCTCATCTCAAGAGAAACTGTGGGTATTGTTGATGAAGAGCATCCTCATCTATCCATGAAGCATCTTCTTCAGGATAATCCTTCCATTGGACAAGGTATTCTCTAAGGGTTCTACTCCTCAATTTTCTCTCCCTTACATCAATTACTCTGTCAGGTTGTAGCTCAAGGACTCCTTGGCTAGGTATTACAACTTGTTCATCATCAAGGATATGGTTAGGGTTAGCTACGTATGCTTTCAATAAGCTAATATGAAATACATTGTGGATTTTTATATTCTCAGGGAGTTGTATCTTGTAAGCGCTTGGTCCTAGGCACTTGAGAATCTTATAGGGTCCACAATATCTTGGACTTAGCTTCTTAAACTCTCCTAAAGACAAATAACTCTTCTTTGGATGGACATGGATGAAGACCATGTCTCCCTCTTTGAAGATTCGTTCTTGCCTTTTTAGATCAGCATACACTTTTTGTCGATCCTTGGCAGCTTGAATATCCTGTCTGATGATCTTGATTTGATCATCCATTTCTTCTAACATTTCTCTTGAGGCTTCTACCCTTAGATTAGGATCAGAAAAATTAAGTGGCATACGACAATCTTGACCATATAGTGCCTGAAATGGAGTCATCTGAATACTTTGATGATAAGAGGCATTATAGGCAAATTCCACTAAGAATAGATACTGAATCCACCTTTTAGGTTCCTTGCTGCAATATGCACGTAGAATATCCTCAATTACTTGATTAACTCATTCTGTCTACCCAATCAGTTTGTGGATGATAAGCAGTACTGAAACAAAGTTGGGTTCCAATGGCTTCAAATAAACTCTTCCAGAAGTGTGATGTGAAAAGAGAATCAAGATCACTGATGATCCTTTTAGGTAGCCCATGTAACCTAAAAATCTATTTTACAAAAATTCTAGCAATATCTGAAGCTTTGTAATTGGTTTTTGTTGGGAGAAGATGAGCGACCTTTGTTAGCATGTCTACTATCACCATTATTGAGTTATATTCTCCTTGTACAGAAGGTAACCCAACTACAAAGTCCATGCTAACAAATTCCCATTTCATCTAGGGAATGTCAAGTGGCTGGAGTTTTCTTGGTAACTTGACACGTTTAGATTTTACCCTTTGGCAATTTAGACATTCAGTGATATACTTAAGTACATCACCCTTGAGTTTTTGCCAATAATAACTTTTCCTGATAGCATTAAGAGTTTTTGCATATCCTGGGTGTCTTGAAAAAGGAGAATCATGTGCTTCCCAAAGTATCCTTCTCTTGAGAGTCTGACTTGAAGGAATGCATAGTCTCATTCTGAAATAAACAAGTCCTTCATCTTCATCTATAGAGAATTCCTGATACTTAGTCTTGAGTTTGGGATCTTGTTCCTTATTCTGAACTTCCCAAAACAATTGTTGATAGTCTGGGTCCTTATTTGCTTCATCCTTGGTCAACTCGATGATAGGATTAGTCGGCATCGATACCATTGTAGCAAGAGTTTCTGACCTAGATGGTTCTTCAGTGATAAGAGCATTAAGGAAGGCTTTACGGCTAAGGGCATCTGCTACTACATTTTCTTTACCGGGTCTGAACTTAATCTCAAAGTCATATTCCTGTAGAACCTCGATCCAACGTCGTTGCCTCATATTAAGATCAGGCGTTGTTAAAATCCACTTAAGACTTTTATGATCTGTGACTAAGGAAAACTTATTTCCAAGCAAGTAATGTCTCCATAATTTAAGAGCATGAATCACAGCTAATAACTCAAGGTCGTGAGTAGCATATTTCTGCTCATGGATTTTCAATTTTCTTGAAGAGTAAGCTATAGAATGTCCTTCCTGCATTAGTACACATCCCAATGCAAGAGAGTTGGCATCTGTGAAAACTTCAAATTCCTTGCTCAAGTCAGGTAGCCTTAAGATAGGAGCAGTTACCAACCTATGCTTTAGTTGCTCAAAGCTAGACTGTTCAATTGGCATCCAATTAATGGCAACTTGCTTTTTAAGTAAATTTGTAAGAGGTGCTGCAATTTGAGCATAGTTTCTAATGAATACCCTATACCATCCTGTTAGACCTAGAAAAATTCTCACTTCCTTGATAGTGGTTGGGGGTGGCCAATCTTGAACATCCTTGACCTTGGTAGGATCTACTGATATACCCTCAACAGACACTATGAATCCCAAGTATTCAATCTTCCTTTTGAAGAACGCACACTTCTTCTTCTTGGTATACAACTTGTGTGTTCTCATTGTCTCTAGCACAATGCGAAGATGTGGTTCACGATCTTCTTCCTCCTTAGAATAAGTTAGGACGTCATCAAAGAATACAAGAACAAAATCATCAAGATGAGGTCTAAAAATGTCCTGCATTAATCTATTGAAGGTAGCTGGAGAATTTGTCAACCCAAATGACATCATGATGAATTCAAAACGACCGTATCTTGTGTTGAAGGCGGTCTTTCGAATATCTTCATTCTTGACTCTAATCTGATAATATCCTGATCGAAGATCAATCTTAGAAAAGATCTTTGCTCCTTGTAGACGATCAAGAAGCTTATCAATCCTTGGGATTGGGTACTTATTCTTTACTGTCACCTAGTTTAGCCCTCGGTAGTCGATACAAAGACGGAGAGTTCCATCTTTCTTTTTTTGGAATAATACTGGGGCTCCCCATGGTGAACTACTTGGTCGGATATACCCTTGTTCTAGTAGTTGCTTGAGTTGCTCTTTTAGTTCGATGGCTTCAGGAATAGAGATTTTGTAAGGTCTTTTTGCCACTGGAGCGGCTCCTGGAACAAGTTTGATCTCATGATCAATTTCTCTTTCCGGAGGTAACTCAGTTAGCTCTTCAGGAAATATGTCAGCATAGTATTTTAACCAGGATGGTTCTTCTTCTGCATGACCATCTTGATTTATCTTGTTAAGCTTGATCAAGTAAACAGGTAATCCTTTCTTCAAGCCTTTTACAATTCGAGAAGCTTTTGCTAATTGAACTTTAGGTTTCCCTGTTTCACCTTGTGTAGTTGCTATTTCACCATTCAAATCCTGAAATGTGACTTGACCTTTTCCACAATGGATATGAGCATCATTGGGAATCAGCCAATCCATTCCTAGTAAACATTCATAGGCTCCTAGGTTCATTACTCTGAACCTCATACTTGAAAGGTTTTCTCCTAGGTTAAACTCTACCTTGGCAGTTTGCTATGTAGAAAGTACTTCCTTTCCATTTGCTAATTCCACAAGTAGCTTTGATGCATTTACCGTATCTATACCTATCTTCTTAGCACACTTGGTGAAATAAATGAGTGTGTACTTCCACAATCAATTAAAACTTTAAATGATTTACCTTGGTGACTAGCCGATGTCTGTATTACCGAATATTGACGATTTGGTCCTTTCCTGTGGAATGCAACATGAACAGTTGCTCTTTCAATATCTTCTTCCATAGTAGGGTCTTCCTCCTTATTAGTCTTTTTTAGGGTAATATTTGATGTTCTTCCTCTTGCCATAGCTACATGACCACGACCTTGGGCAGCTCTGCCTTGACCTCGAAATTTGCCTTGGTGATGGTTTCTACCAAGCTTTGGACAATTTCTCCTGAAATGTCTTGTCTCATTACAGTGGAAGCACCTAAGACCATCCCTGTTTCCCTGGGTAGGAACAAAATTTCCAACTGCGTTGGATTTTGCCTTCCTCTTTTGTCCTTGGAAAAAATTTCCTTGGGTTCTTTTTACTTGACCTTTGAATCCTCCTTTGTTCTGGTTATTGTAGCTCCAGAACTTATTGTTATTAGGCTTTGATTTTACTTCCCGCACAATAGGAGCATCTCGAATCAAAGTATCTTGGAGGTCTATGGGACGCATTGATTCTAAACGAGTGTTCAGAGGATAATTTAGCCCATTCCAAAACTTGGACACTTGTTGAACAGTATCCATGGGGGGTGCATATTTAAGAAGAGAAACAAACTTAGAGTAGTATGCTTCCAAGAACTCGTTCATCTTTTGGGTGCCATAAGCTGGAGGTAAATACCTTTCTCTTACAGCTTCTTTCAGCAAATCCCAAGTAATGGTATTTTCAGGGACACCTTGATCTTAGCACCACTGCTTCCACCAAAGTCGAGCTTCACCAATTAATTTTAGCTTAGCTATCATGGCTTGGTTGGCTGGGATAGTTCCAGCAGCAGTAAAATAACCTTTCATCGATTGGATCCAAATTTCTGCATCAGCTTCCACATTTTCGCCTTTCCCGTCAAACTCTAGAAGTTTGACTTGCTTCAAAAGATTCCTTTTCTCTTGAGCTTCATTGGGAATTATTGTGGGTACGAGATTTTGTAAAATTTTTAGCAATTCGTAAGTTAAATATTACAAATCTATATAGCGTCAATAATAGAGTTCATTACTCAAAATATCTCTTACTTAGTTTATTGAAATAACTCTCAAATAAACTCTCTTCCCATGCTAAAGTTAAATTGCAATTTCAGAGGTTTCAAGAAATATAAAATAAGATTGCATTATTTCTCTGATTGATAAAGTATCAATCAATCTTTTATTACAACAGATGTACAAGATAATCAGATGGAAGGAAATACATTATTCAGATGGCTCGCACGCTCATCTTATTTTCTCTCAGGAAAAGATTCCCTATTACAATCTAAGTATGACACTCTGATACATCCTTTATGAAGTAACTTGGATTCAGAGAGTAAATATCTAGGAATCTATATTTTTGAGGGAGTTCAGGAAATCCATCTTTTTTGTAGTTGCGGCAGCTAGAGCAACCTATGACTTTTATTCTGTCAGCTGGAAGGATCTTCGTTACTTCCCCATAGATATATTGGTTTAGTTTGAACTTCTTGCCTCTAGTATACAGGGTTGAGTTTACACTAGCCTCATGAAATAGATAGATCTTAACAACTTTAAGATCTTCCATCCATTTTACCCTTTCCAGATTATTTTGAAGATAAGCTAGACGGCTTGCATCGATATAGCAATATCCTCCACTAATCATCCACCGTCTTTCACGATATAGAGGCGAGGGGTTGTACAACTGATCTAGTACCTGCATCATCCAAATTCTCTAGGCAAAACTGGATGAATGCATAGCTGACATAAACATTACTTGAAAGATCAAGAATCGCTTCCAAGATTCGTTACTCTGTCATAATTCAAAAACATACATAAAGAGAAGAAAACATGTCTTAGGCTATGCTCAGAAAAAAAATATTTTTCTTAAGCTTATGTCGTAATCTATACTAACGTGCGCTCTGATACCAACTGTGAAGTGTCCGCTAGTCTCAATCCACGGCACACCTTTTAGTAGTCCATCAGTAGGTTTTCCCGTAAATGATGCCGCCCGGTGCTCCCTTAGATTATCATGGGGTTGTCACTTAGGCCCTACCGAGTCTACTTCGCAATGGGAGAGTTCCAGCCGAACCCACTAGGATCGACCTGAAGATTTGGGTTCCTATAATCGGATGGGTCTCCTAGCAGCCAGCTAGCATCAGTAATTTCGAGTTCCACTTTTTAGAGGATTACTTGATCTGAAGCGGACTTGCCATTGCACTTGATTCAAAGAGAATGGGAGACGAAGGGGAGTGCGGTACGTCAACCCTCCTGCCCATAAGGCAAAATCCCATTCCAACCCCTAAAACAATGCAAGTCGGTTCTACCTAATGACTACTTGGTCAATTTATCGTCTTCCTATTTCTATTTCCGATTTAGAAAAGCTCCCGGCTAACTGGGACCACCCTACCATTGGACGGACCCGTCGGGGGTTATGCCCACCCTCTTTCCTCTGATGATGGGTCATCTTTAGTTTTTTAATTACCTACAACACATTTATTGGAACATATACAACCAGCTTCCTTAATTAGTCCATTAAGTCACATGTTCCTTCACATAATTTATCTCACCAACACGCATACAATTCGAACACTAAAGCAAACTTCTTTATTATATTGGAAGTTTATTACAATTTCCATCATTCCGTCCCAGCGGAAGATACACAGAATTCCATAAGGATATTCTCTCCACCAAGATTTCACCCTCATAACTAGTATTTAGGGTTCCAGGATCCCATCCTAGGTCACGAAGGGGCTCGTCAGATTCTTGGAACAATGCAGGATTTACAGCCCGAGCCCCCTCTGGCACCTACAATTCCTACTGCATGAGACTATCCCTACTGATAGACCTTTCGCCTACGGAGCCGGTCCAAGCCTCTCGTAGTGATAATCATGACCCCCTTGGAATAGGGTCTCACCGCTAGCTTGGGGGTAGCCTAGCGCAATCCTTCCTTTTATTCTGTTTGACAATAATTTCAATTTAAAAAAACCTTACATTCTAATGAGGATTCTTCTCCCCATAAAGAAGTGTTGAGTACACCTCTTATAACATGTTAAGCAAGGCACGAGTTTTCCATTTGGGTTCACTTATCCAACATAAGAAAAATCCCTTAAGGAAATATATTGTGTCAATAACTCAACGAGATGACCTATAGAATTCCTAAATAGACAATCAGTTTCTATAACCAACACTAATCAACTCTTAACCTTGTCGCATTTGACCATAACTACATCGAATGCGCATAAAGACATATGTACAATAACCTTTAGCAATTAATTCTATCCTGATTCTATGACTTAGAATCTCAATTATTCTAGCTATAAATCATAGTGATTAATTGTTTTATACTTGTACTAATATGTTTTTTTAGATGAGTTATCAATTTGTGTAAGTGAAGAATATGAAAGCTAATATCTTATGTAATTATCTTATATAGCAAAATAATAATCTAATAATGAATAACCTAGTTTGACAGCATGACGACATTAGGAACTTCATCTTTACTCGCGCTCGCATTAGCCACACCCGATGTTCCATTGGTAGTGGCAACTCGCGCAACCTCGGGCACTCCCGTATCATTGGCAATACCCGTTGCTTGACCGGTTGCATTGATCTCCATGGCTTTTCCACTTCGTTGCTTTGGAGCCATCGTCCACGAGTGGTTTGAGAGATAGGGAACGTGGGATAGATTTGAGATGAGAGAGCATAAGAGAATATGGCTTAGTTAAAGATCGAGACAAGGGATTTGAGCTAACTCTCTTCCCCTCTCTCTCTCTCTCTCTCTCTCTCTCTCTCTCTCTCTCTCTCTCTTCTCGCAGCCTCTTGAAGGAGTATTCTTCTTTCTCTCTTCTTCTCTCTTACAGCCTCTCAGGGTCTCCTTATGTCTCCCTAAGTGTCCCCATGCCTCTTATTTATAGTGAATTGGAGAAGAGGGCTTGTGGTTGAGAGGTGGAGCTCTTTGTGGAGGGGGATCTTGGAAAGATCAGTGATCTGATGCTGAGATCATAAATATGATGGTTCCATTGGCTCCAGAAGGGGGGGTAAAACCCCAAGACGCTTGGTCAGAAAGCTCTCAGTTCACTCCTTCTTTTCTCTGTTCGAAGTGCTGTCTACTGCCTGTAGATTGCGATCGCGGCGCGTGCGATTTTTCCAGTCACTTTTCTTTATTTTTCTTTTTATAAATCTTCAAACTAACTAACACATCACTTGTTTTTTTTCTTTTAAATGACATCTAGTTCTAGAAATCTCCATATCTTTTTTTAAAATTAAGATAATCTCTAAAATATCTAAAATATTCTAGTCTTGTCCAAAAGTCTAATATTCTTAGACCATCCTTATTACGCACATTAACATTAGTGATTAATATAGCTCATATCTCTTGTTCACGTTATAACTTCCATGAAGGGTGGCTACGGTCCTTGTTAATTCATAAGAAATATCGAGTTACAACTCTCCGTTTTATTTATTTATTTATTTATTTTTGTTAGTTAGTTATTAATGTTAGTTAATTTTTTCTTTAGTTAGTAACTTTACTAACTTATTAATTGACTAACTAACTTTTGAACTAACCAACTAACTTTTATTGCCTGGGAATATTACATTTGAGATGCATTGATTGATGGAGGCTCATCAATAAACATAATGACGGATGTGACAATGAAGGACTTAGGGTTGTAAGGAATTCAACCTACACAGTGGCTTATCAGATTGATAGATCAAAGCATAATTAAACTGTTGGGCATCCTCCTATACATAAAAACAACCCTTGCACGAAAAGATTACTGGCTGACATATTTGGTGGTCAAACCAAATTCTTATGGGACCTCATACCCTCTGTTGTTGGGAAGACCTTGGCTTTGTGAAGCAAAAGCTAGGACAAACTAGTTCAAAGGAACCCTAACCTTAGGCAGAGGACCCAATAAAGTGGTGTTGAAATTGTATGGATCGCAAAAAGGCAATGGATCCACATCCATTGAAGTCATAACTGACTCCTCCAATGAGGTAACAGATGGTACATCAAGTGATGAAGAGGCTATTAAGCAGATCTTTCCCAAGAAAACAGAGGCACAATCCTTAATAGTGGGCACTGTAAGCCAACTACCAAGGGAAGCAAAGTCCTTGTCCAGAAGAAATCACCACTCACACAGAAGCAAACAAAGCTCTGATACCCTTCCAGCAACCTCAATAGATGAATGAGTCATCTATTCAGAAGGAGGACACTGGTTCTAGTGGAACATCAGACGATGATACTACTCCTTTGAAAGAGTGTCAAACCTCTATCTAGAAGCAATTCGTGGGACATTTATCCACGAAGTGGAAGGTGAAAGGAAAATAAAATTCCTGGATACTGACGATACTGAACATCACTTGAAAGTGGGTCTCAATCTTCCAGAAGAAGAACTAGTGGTCCTGCGAGACTTATTAAAGGAGAACTTAGACATGTTTGCTTGGTCATATAAAGATCTAAAGGGGATTGATCCCACAGTATGCCAACATCACATTGACCTAGAGCCCGATGCCAAACCTGTAAGGCAAAGACAAAGGCGTATGAATCCTAATTATTCTTCTCTGGTGAAGGCTGAATTATTGAAACTTCTTGAAGTCGAGTTCATTTATCCCGTGGCTAACAATGAATGGGTTTCGCCCATTGTGTTAGTATCCAAGAAGAATGGGAAACTTCGAATATGTGTAGACTTTTGAAAGCTGAATTCAAAGACAAAGAAGGATTATTTATCTATCCCTTTTACATTCCAACTGTTGGACACAGTGGTAGGCCATGAGCTCTATTCCCTCTTGGATGGATTCAGCGGATATAACCAAGTCCAAATTGCAAAAGAGGACCAATCCAAAACAACCTTCACCACAGAATGGGGGACCTATGCCTATAGAGTGATGCCATTTGGGCCCTGTAATGCTCTTGCCACCTTCCAAAGAGTAATGATGGCTGCCTTCCAAAATCATTTGCGTGATTTCATTGAGGTGTATCTTGATGACTTCTGTGTCTATAGCTTAATCCGTGAGCACTAGGGACACCTAGAGCAATGTTTTGATAGATGTCGAGAGTATGGGATTTCTCTCAACCCCGACAAATGTGACTTTGGAGTCTCCTCGGGAGTTCTTTTGAGCCATATTGTTTCTGCACAAGGGATTGCAACAGACCCAGCAAAGATTGAGAAGATTGCTGCCTTGACAGCACCAGCAAACCTCAAGCAATTGAGAGGATTTCTCGGCCATGTGGGCTACTATAGAAGATTTATTGCACATTTTGCAACCAAGGCAGCCCCTCTGCATGAGCTCCTAAGGAAAGACGTTGATTTCCTTTGGACTGATGACTATGAAGAAGCCTTTAATACCCTAAAATAGTGCCTTATCGAAGCACCTATCTTGCAGCCTCCTGACTGGACGAAGGAGTTTCATATGCACACAGATGCATCAGTTGAAGGGCAAGGTGCTGTCCTATGTCAAAAGGGCCCCTCTAAATTAGATCAACCAATTTATTATACAAGACGAAAGGTAACTGATAGGGAACGAAACTACACAGTGATAGAGCTTGAGCGCTTAGCAATGGTGTTTGCACTAGAGAAGTTTGGACACTATCTATTGTCCGCATTTTAAGTTCTACGTGGATCATGAAGCCTTGTCCTTCCTGATGAACAAAGCAAATGTTAAAGGACGACTGATGAGATGGTTGCTCCTAATTTAGGAGTTTGATTTTGAAGTGGTCACTAAGCATGGCCGTTCCCATGTCCTAGCCGATCATCTATCACGGATCCCTCAAACTGCAGAAGAGGAATATGATGATTCGGACCTTCCTAATGCTTCCTTGTTTCTAGTTGAAAACAGTTACTCCCTGGTATGCAGACATTGCCAACAACCTGGCAACTCAACAGTATCCTCCTGGCATCTCAAGCCGTGAGAAGAAGAAGCTTCTGTTAGAATCAGCCCCCTATACCTTGTTAGGCAAAGCACTGTACAAGAGAGGCAAAGATGAAGTGCTGCGAAGATGTGTTGCAGGAGATGAAATCGGCATAGTATTGAAAGCATGCCATGACGAACCATGTGGTGGACACTTCGCAAGAGAAGTGATAGCTAGGAAGGCTCTGTTAGTAGGATACTGGTGGCCTACCCTTCACAAGGATGCACATGACTATTATAAGAGATGTGATGCTTGTTAGTGAATGGAAAAACCCACCAAAACAAGTGCCATGCCACTACAACCCATTCTTCCCCTAAAGCTGTTCAAGAAGTGGGGGATTGATTTTGTGGGTCCCATTGATCCACCCACCAAACGAAAACAGAACAGATACATCTTAGTATGTACGGATTATGTTACAAAGTGGTTTGAACCTAAAGCTCTAAAGTGGGACGATGGTAACAGCATATTCCTATTCATGTACGAGAATATTATCACCCGTTTTGGCAGTCCTCTTAAGCTGGTAAGTGACAGAAGTACTCATTTCCTTAACAAAATCATGGAGGAGCTGACAGAGTTGTATAAGATTTGCCATCACAAGTCCACTCCCTATTATCCCAGAGCCAATGGCCAAGTTGAAGTCACCAATCGCATCCTTTGCTCGATTCTGACAAGAATGATTGCCTCACATCATCGAAACTGGGATGATGGACTTACAGAGGCCCTCTGGGCATACAGAACCTCCCATAAGGCAGCTACAGGACAGACCCCTTTCCAGCTAGTGTATGGTACAGAAGCTGTCTTCCCTGTTGAACTGGAATTGCCCTCTTTGAGAGTGGCAGTTAAAGAATGCTTGGGAGAGGATAAGTCACTGCAACACCGCCTCCGGCACTTGGAATGCTTGGATGAGATACGGCAGATGGCCCTATAGTGCATGGAAACCACTCAGGCGTGACACAAGGCCTATCATGACAGTTTCATCAAGCACAAGGAGTTCAAAGAAGGTGATTGATGACACCAAAAGAAGCATAAAAACAAGGCACAAAAGAATCCAAGCATGCATCATATTTTCATTTTTTGTCAAGAGAATAACATTTACATTGTTACAAAATCACTAAAATACACACCTACATGAGGGGGCCACATCCACATCCACATACATCCATAATAAATAAATGGTATACACAAAAGTGTTACGTGCATGCATTTGTGAAGGGTAGGAATACTCAAAATTAAAGGCCAAAGGTCTTATGATATCAAATGTATCAAAGTGTCAAAGAAATAATAAAAATACGAAGGGGTGTGCTTTTTGGGGAAGAGGTGGGGTGGAGTGCACGAGTGGTTATGTGCCTTTTTCCCTTCCCTCTCTTGTCTAATCACACATTCTCCTTTTTGGTGGTGCAAAAAGTTGTTCTCTCTCCTCTCTCCTCTGTCTTTTGTGCAGAAATTCTTCTTTTATCTTTTGTTCTTGTATAATGGTTGAAGCTATGGATGAAGATGATGAAGATAACGAATCAGTTCATTATTAAGTGGAAGATTTATGGTTTCTTTTCAGTTTTGAGATTAATGGCTCAGCCATGTGCATAGATTTTGCATGCTTCTACCTTGGTTTCATGTTTATTTCATGCCGTGGGAGGGTTGCTGTCATTTTGGTGCGCAGCCGGGGAAGAAGATGATCTCAAAACACCAAAGGAAGAAAAAAAAGAGAGACTTGAAGATCTGATGCAAAGCATTGAAGAAATTGTGTATCCCAAAGTACAAGAAGATAAGTAGACAATGGAAGTTTGCATTTCAAGAGGGCAAAGAAATAGAAGAGGAGGATATAGTCATATGGTGTACATGCTGTGAAGAGGAAGGATTAAAGAACTACAAAGAAGCCATTGCGATGGGATAGATAGTCTGAGAAGAGAAAGAAAGGAGGCATAGCAAGAAAGAAACAAACCTCAAAAAGGGTTTTTTTTAAAAAGTGTAGAATGAGGTGACCTATTAGTGTCCTGTGCATTAGAAGAGAGAGATATCACAAAAGGAAGAAGAAGTCGATCTGAGAGAAGCCTACCGCTATTATATTTGGCTCCTCAATTTCAACTATGGTAATGTCCAGTGGATGGCGTATGACCACCATATTTAAACATGGCCAGATGGAAGCCCGTGAGAAGGATGCAAAGAAGAAGAAGACATGCAGAACAGATATAATAGTGCAACATCTTCATGTTTCCAAGAGGAACAAGAAGAAGAAGAAAAGGAACTCCCGCTTGCACATCTTGTTTCTCTTCTACATGTTGCTATCCACACCCTTTCAACTCGGGCCATAGAGAGAAACGATGATTCGTCTCCATCATTGTCCCAGAGAATTCCCTTATCTTCAAGATAGCCCGCTCTTGTTCCTGCATCGATGCCTTCAATAATCATCTTCCCCGCCTCGCCACAATCTCTTGGCCTCCGTGCATCACAGGCAACAGAGAGAAAAAGCAAAAGAAGAAGAAGACGAAGAAGAGAAAGAAAGAGGGGAAGGCGCCATGCTGCAGAGATTGCTTAAGCTTCTGGATGTGTTCGCCATTTTGATTGATGGCTCACATGTTTTTTTTTTGTTTCTCTGTTCCCAGTTTTGATCTCCCTGCACGATGATCGGCTGCGCTGAATTTTTTAAAAAAAAGACAAGATGATTATTTCAATTGTCAATCGTCTCCTCCTCAGCAGCAGCAAAATTGCATCACCCTGAGCCTCTTTACCATAGTCAACACCATCCTGTTTTTTTTTCCCAAACGATCACCATCCATCCAAGCCACAGGTTCTACTAAAGCAGGGTTTGATTTGTTCACACGGTAGGGAAGTTCTTATTGATTAGCAAGGACAACATGACGGGGATGTTGTTGCCTTAGCAACCGTTGTTGAAAGAGGAGTGAAAGCGATGATCTGGGAGGCGGATGCCCTAGGGGGATTGAAGAGGGTGAAGAAGGAGATGATGAATGGTGATACCAGTAATCAGTTACATTTGCTAAAGGAAATTGCATTTGTAAAGGGATACTTGCAAAATAAGAAGAAGCAAATGAAATTGTCGCAGAAGGAAATATGAATAAGTCCTCACCATCTTCCATATTTCTCTCCTCCCCCTCTTATACCCCTCTCCACCACACAACAAAGCAGTGATGCCTCTCATTGTCTTCTCCCTCAGTCCTTCCTTCCCCATCATTCCTACCTCATCCAAAGCCGACGGCTCACGCTTCCGTGCTGGGTAGGGTAGCCATCGCAACCATCCTCTGACGATGGCCATGGGAGTAGCAACTCCATCTTTCCCCTTCTCTTCTCATCTTGAACTCTCCCTCCTCTACCACGATTATCCACTCACCACACGATCTGCCTACCAACATGGCCTCCTCTTTCTCGTCATCTCAAAGAATCTAGTCTTCTTCAAAAGACTACCCTTCCGTCTACAGCACTGTTTGCCTGGTTCCTAACCAATAACCAAAGCAGAAGAAAGAAGAAGCATGAAGAAAGAAGGAATTAGAGGACAAGGGAAATAAGAAGAAGATGGAGTGTATGGTATCTAATGCCGGCCGTATCACAACTCCCGCCCTACTTTTGCATTTATCTGTCCCTCTCTCCCTCATCCTCCACATGGTAGCCATGTGTTTCTTTCCTTATCGCATCATATCTCCCCAATCCTTAACCTAAAAATTTCAATAAAATATTAGTATGAATATTAAACACCATTGTTCTTTCGTTTGATCTTACCCCCTTCATCATTTGCCCCTTCAATTGTGGCACTTTCTTCCACCCCTTAGCCCTTTTACCTTATTTATAGTACCTCAATATTACCACCCTACTTTTCTACATGTGGTTCTTTCCTCCACCCATGATCACCATCAGCCTCTCATCCTACCATACATTGTTGCCATCCCTTACATCTTCCTTCTTCTTTTTCTTTTTCCTCCAAACAACAACCATCAAGAAAAATGATAAGATAGATTAAAAGGAAAAAAAAAAGAATCTAAAAGGATCAAAGCTTATTAACCCTCCTAATCCATTGTTAACGTTCAAAAGTGACAACTCTTTACCAAATCACAATACTCTCTCAAAGCTAAGCTTTCAAGAGTTTTCACTTTACATTCATATATAACAACACTATTAAATACTCCATGAGAAGATATATAAAGATAAACCCCCACATCAGAAGATACATGAAGCTACATATATAATTAAACCATATTTTCTCAAGTGTCCCTTTGGAGCTACATGAGGGAGTTTTATTTCTTTCTCTATTGGGATGGAGAAAGTTGTACTTGTGATTCCATGTGGAAGATTGAACCCTATCCTTTGAAGGCTAGTAAAGTTTTTCAGTGTGGGAGTATTTGAGGCAGGAGTTCCCTTACTCTGGTGGTCGTGGATTTGGAGTCCCATACCCTACCATGGCTAGGCCTCATCCTCATAATCGAAGTTGTTTTACTAACAATTTTGGAAGTTGTTTTGTGATAGACAGTGGTTCTTCTTTGACAAGGTTCGCGAGGACGCTTCACGTTTCAGTGTGGGAGGAATATGATGACACCAAAAGAAGCATAAAAACAAGGCACAAAAAAATCCAAGCATGCATCATATTTTCATTTTTTGTCAAGAGAATAACATTTACATTGTTACAAAATCACTAAAATACACACCTACATGAGGGGGCCACATCCACATCCACATACATCCATAATAAATAAATGGTATACACAAAAGTGTTACGTGCATGCATTTGTGAAGGGTAGGAATACTCAAAATTAAAGGCCAAAGGTCTTATGATATCAAATGTATCAAAGTGTCAAAGAAATAATAAAAATACGAAGGGGTGTGCTTTTTGGGGAAGAGGTGGGGTGGAGTGCACGAGTGGTTATGTGCCTTTTTCCCTTCCCTCTCTTGTCTAATCACACATTCTCCTTTTTGGTGGTGCAAAAAGTTGTTCTCTCTCCTCTCTCCTCTGTCTTTTGTGCAGAAATTCTTCTTTTATCTTTTGTTCTTGTATAATGGTTGAAGCTATGGATGAAGATGATGAAGATAACGAATCAGTTCATTATTAAGTGGAAGATTTATGGTTTCTTTTCAGTTTTGAGATTAATGGCTCAGCCATGTGCATAGATTTTGCATGCTTCTACCTTGGTTTCATGTTTATTTCATGCCGTGGGAGGGTTGCTGTCATTTTGGTGCGCAGCCGGGGAAGAAGATGATCTCAAAACACCAAAGGAAGAAAAAAAAGAGAGACTTGAAGATCTGATGCAAAGCATTGAAGAAATTGTGTATCCCAAAGTACAAGAAGATAAGTAGACAATGGAAGTTTGCATTTCAAGAGGGCAAAGAAATAGAAGAGGAGGATATAGTCATATGGTGTACATGCTGTGAAGAGGAAGGATTAAAGAACTACAAAGAAGCCATTGCGATGGGATAGATAGTCTGAGAAGAGAAAGAAAGGAGGCATAGCAAGAAAGAAACAAACCTCAAAAAGGGTTTTTTTTAAAAAGTGTAGAATGAGGTGACCTATTAGTGTCCTGTGCATTAGAAGAGAGAGATATCACAAAAGGAAGAAGAAGTCGATCTGAGAGAAGCCTACCGCTATTATATTTGGCTCCTCAATTTCAACTATGGTAATGTCCAGTGGATGGCGTATGACCACCATATTTAAACATGGCCAGATGGAAGCCCGTGAGAAGGATGCAAAGAAGAAGAAGACATGCAGAACAGATATAATAGTGCAACATCTTCATGTTTCCAAGAGGAACAAGAAGAAGAAGAAAAGGAACTCCCGCTTGCACATCTTGTTTCTCTTCTACATGTTGCTATCCACACCCTTTCAACTCGGGCCATAGAGAGAAACGATGATTCGTCTCCATCATTGTCCCAGAGAATTCCCTTATCTTCAAGATAGCCCGCTCTTGTTCCTGCATCGATGCCTTCAATAATCATCTTCCCCGCCTCGCCACAATCTCTTGGCCTCCGTGCATCACAGGCAACAGAGAGAAAAAGCAAAAGAAGAAGAAGACGAAGAAGAGAAAGAAAGAGGGGAAGGCGCCATGCTGCAGAGATTGCTTAAGCTTCTGGATGTGTTCGCCATTTTGATTGATGGCTCACATGTTTTTTTTTTGTTTCTCTGTTCCCAGTTTTGATCTCCCTGCACGATGATCGGCTGCGCTGAATTTTTAAAAAAAAAGACAAGATGATTATTTCAATTGTCAATCGTCTCCTCCTCAGCAGCAGCAAAATTGCATCACCCTGAGCCTCTTTACCATAGTCAACACCATCCTGTTTTTTTTTCCCAAACGATCACCATCCATCCAAGCCACAGGTTCTACTAAAGCAGGGTTTGATTTGTTCACACGGTAGGGAAGTTCTTATTGATTAGCAAGGACAACATGACGGGGATGTTGTTGCCTTAGCAACCGTTGTTGAAAGAGGAGTGAAAGCGATGATCTGGGAGGCGGATGCCCTAGGGGGATTGAAGAGGGTGAAGAAGGAGATGATGAATGGTGATACCAGTAATCAGTTACATTTGCTAAAGGAAATTGCATTTGTAAAGGGATACTTGCAAAATAAGAAGAAGCAAATGAAATTGTCGCAGAAGGAAATATGAATAAGTCCTCACCATCTTCCATATTTCTCTCCTCCCCCTCTTATACCCCTCTCCACCACACAACAAAGCAGTGATGCCTCTCATTGTCTTCTCCCTCAGTCCTTCCTTCCCCATCATTCCTACCTCATCCAAAGCCGACGGCTCACGCTTCCGTGCTGGGTAGGGTAGCCATCGCAACCATCCTCTGACGATGGCCATGGGAGTAGCAACTCCATCTTTCCCCTTCTCTTCTCATCTTGAACTCTCCCTCCTCTACCACGATTATCCACTCACCACACGATCTGCCTACCAACATGGCCTCCTCTTTCTCGTCATCTCAAAGAATCTAGTCTTCTTCAAAAGACTACCCTTCCGTCTACAGCACTGTTTGCCTGGTTCCTAACCAATAACCAAAGCAGAAGAAAGAAGAAGCATGAAGAAAGAAGGAATTAGAGGACAAGGGAAATAAGAAGAAGATGGAGTGTATGGTATCTAATGCCGGCCGTATCACAACTCCCGCCCTACTTTTGCATTTATCTGTCCCTCTCTCCCTCATCCTCCACATGGTAGCCATGTGTTTCTTTCCTTATCGCATCATATCTCCCCAATCCTTAACCTAAAAATTTCAATAAAATATTAGTATGAATATTAAACACCATTGTTCTTTCGTTTGATCTTACCCCCTTCATCATTTGCCCCTTCAATTGTGGCACTTTCTTCCACCCCTTAGCCCTTTTACCTTATTTATAGTACCTCAATATTACCACCCTACTTTTCTACATGTGGTTCTTTCCTCCACCCATGATCACCATCAGCCTCTCATCCTACCATACATTGTTGCCATCCCTTACATCTTCCTTCTTCTTTTTCTTTTTCCTCCAAACAACAACCATCAAGAAAAATGATAAGATAGATTAAAAGGAAAAAAAAAAGAATCTAAAAGGATCAAAGCTTATTAACCCTCCTAATCCATTGTTAACGTTCAAAAGTGACAACTCTTTACCAAATCACAATACTCTCTCAAAGCTAAGCTTTCAAGAGTTTTCACTTTACATTCATATATAACAACACTATTAAATACTCCATGAGAAGATATATAAAGATAAACCCCCACATCAGAAGATACATGAAGCTACATATATAATTAAACCATATTTTCTCAAGTGTCCCTTTGGAGCTACATGAGGGAGTTTTATTTCTTTCTCTATTGGGATGGAGAAAGTTGTACTTGTGATTCCATGTGGAAGATTGAACCCTATCCTTTGAAGGCTAGTAAAGTTTTTCAGTGTGGGAGTATTTGAGGCAGGAGTTCCCTTACTCTGGTGGTCGTGGATTTGGAGTCCCATACCCTACCATGGCTAGGCCTCATCCTCATAATCGAAGTTGTTTTACTAACAATTTTGGAAGTTGTTTTGTGATAGACAGTGGTTCTTCTTTGACAAGGTTCGCGAGGACGCTTCACGTTTCAGTGTGGGAGGAATATGATGACACCAAAAGAAGCATAAAAACAAGGCACAAAAAAATCCAAGCATGCATCATATTTTCATTTTTTGTCAAGAGAATAACATTTACATTGTTACAAAATCACTAAAATACACACCTACATGAGGGGGCCACATCCACATCCACATACATCCATAATAAATAAATGGTATACACAAAAGTGTTACGTGCATGCATTTGTGAAGGGTAGGAATACTCAAAATTAAAGGCCAAAGGTCTTATGATATCAAATGTATCAAAGTGTCAAAGAAATAATAAAAATACGAAGGGGTGTGCTTTTTGGGGAAGAGGTGGGGTGGAGTGCACGAGTGGTTATGTGCCTTTTTCCCTTCCCTCTCTTGTCTAATCACACATTCTCCTTTTTGGTGGTGCAAAAAGTTGTTCTCTCTCCTCTCTCCTCTGTCTTTTGTGCAGAAATTCTTCTTTTATCTTTTGTTCTTGTATAATGGTTGAAGCTATGGATGAAGATGATGAAGATAACGAATCAGTTCATTATTAAGTGGAAGATTTATGGTTTCTTTTCAGTTTTGAGATTAATGGCTCAGCCATGTGCATAGATTTTGCATGCTTCTACCTTGGTTTCATGTTTATTTCATGCCGTGGGAGGGTTGCTGTCATTTTGGTGCGCAGCCGGGGAAGAAGATGATCTCAAAACACCAAAGGAAGAAAAAAAAGAGAGACTTGAAGATCTGATGCAAAGCATTGAAGAAATTGTGTATCCCAAAGTACAAGAAGATAAGTAGACAATGGAAGTTTGCATTTCAAGAGGGCAAAGAAATAGAAGAGGAGGATATAGTCATATGGTGTACATGCTGTGAAGAGGAAGGATTAAAGAACTACAAAGAAGCCATTGCGATGGGATAGATAGTCTGAGAAGAGAAAGAAAGGAGGCATAGCAAGAAAGAAACAAACCTCAAAAAGGGTTTTTTTTAAAAAGTGTAGAATGAGGTGACCTATTAGTGTCCTGTGCATTAGAAGAGAGAGATATCACAAAAGGAAGAAGAAGTCGATCTGAGAGAAGCCTACCGCTATTATATTTGGCTCCTCAATTTCAACTATGGTAATGTCCAGTGGATGGCGTATGACCACCATATTTAAACATGGCCAGATGGAAGCCCGTGAGAAGGATGCAAAGAAGAAGAAGACATGCAGAACAGATATAATAGTGCAACATCTTCATGTTTCCAAGAGGAACAAGAAGAAGAAGAAAAGGAACTCCCGCTTGCACATCTTGTTTCTCTTCTACATGTTGCTATCCACACCCTTTCAACTCGGGCCATAGAGAGAAACGATGATTCGTCTCCATCATTGTCCCAGAGAATTCCCTTATCTTCAAGATAGCCCGCTCTTGTTCCTGCATCGATGCCTTCAATAATCATCTTCCCCGCCTCGCCACAATCTCTTGGCCTCCGTGCATCACAGGCAACAGAGAGAAAAAGCAAAAGAAGAAGAAGACGAAGAAGAGAAAGAAAGAGGGGAAGGCGCCATGCTGCAGAGATTGCTTAAGCTTCTGGATGTGTTCGCCATTTTGATTGATGGCTCACATGTTTTTTTTTTGTTTCTCTGTTCCCAGTTTTGATCTCCCTGCACGATGATCGGCTGCGCTGAATTTTTAAAAAAAAAGACAAGATGATTATTTCAATTGTCAATCGTCTCCTCCTCAGCAGCAGCAAAATTGCATCACCCTGAGCCTCTTTACCATAGTCAACACCATCCTGTTTTTTTTTCCCAAACGATCACCATCCATCCAAGCCACAGGTTCTACTAAAGCAGGGTTTGATTTGTTCACACGGTAGGGAAGTTCTTATTGATTAGCAAGGACAACATGACGGGGATGTTGTTGCCTTAGCAACCGTTGTTGAAAGAGGAGTGAAAGCGATGATCTGGGAGGCGGATGCCCTAGGGGGATTGAAGAGGGTGAAGAAGGAGATGATGAATGGTGATACCAGTAATCAGTTACATTTGCTAAAGGAAATTGCATTTGTAAAGGGATACTTGCAAAATAAGAAGAAGCAAATGAAATTGTCGCAGAAGGAAATATGAATAAGTCCTCACCATCTTCCATATTTCTCTCCTCCCCCTCTTATACCCCTCTCCACCACACAACAAAGCAGTGATGCCTCTCATTGTCTTCTCCCTCAGTCCTTCCTTCCCCATCATTCCTACCTCATCCAAAGCCGACGGCTCACGCTTCCGTGCTGGGTAGGGTAGCCATCGCAACCATCCTCTGACGATGGCCATGGGAGTAGCAACTCCATCTTTCCCCTTCTCTTCTCATCTTGAACTCTCCCTCCTCTACCACGATTATCCACTCACCACACGATCTGCCTACCAACATGGCCTCCTCTTTCTCGTCATCTCAAAGAATCTAGTCTTCTTCAAAAGACTACCCTTCCGTCTACAGCACTGTTTGCCTGGTTCCTAACCAATAACCAAAGCAGAAGAAAGAAGAAGCATGAAGAAAGAAGGAATTAGAGGACAAGGGAAATAAGAAGAAGATGGAGTGTATGGTATCTAATGCCGGCCGTATCACAACTCCCGCCCTACTTTTGCATTTATCTGTCCCTCTCTCCCTCATCCTCCACATGGTAGCCATGTGTTTCTTTCCTTATCGCATCATATCTCCCCAATCCTTAACCTAAAAATTTCAATAAAATATTAGTATGAATATTAAACACCATTGTTCTTTCGTTTGATCTTACCCCCTTCATCATTTGCCCCTTCAATTGTGGCACTTTCTTCCACCCCTTAGCCCTTTTACCTTATTTATAGTACCTCAATATTACCACCCTACTTTTCTACATGTGGTTCTTTCCTCCACCCATGATCACCATCAGCCTCTCATCCTACCATACATTGTTGCCATCCCTTACATCTTCCTTCTTCTTTTTCTTTTTCCTCCAAACAACAACCATCAAGAAAAATGATAAGATAGATTAAAAGGAAAAAAAAAAGAATCTAAAAGGATCAAAGCTTATTAACCCTCCTAATCCATTGTTAACGTTCAAAAGTGACAACTCTTTACCAAATCACAATACTCTCTCAAAGCTAAGCTTTCAAGAGTTTTCACTTTACATTCATATATAACAACACTATTAAATACTCCATGAGAAGATATATAAAGATAAACCCCCACATCAGAAGATACATGAAGCTACATATATAATTAAACCATATTTTCTCAAGTGTCCCTTTGGAGCTACATGAGGGAGTTTTATTTCTTTCTCTATTGGGATGGAGAAAGTTGTACTTGTGATTCCATGTGGAAGATTGAACCCTATCCTTTGAAGGCTAGTAAAGTTTTTCAGTGTGGGAGTATTTGAGGCAGGAGTTCCCTTACTCTGGTGGTCGTGGATTTGGAGTCCCATACCCTACCATGGCTAGGCCTCATCCTCATAATCGAAGTTGTTTTACTAACAATTTTGGAAGTTGTTTTGTGATAGACAGTGGTTCTTCTTTGACAAGGTTCGCGAGGACGCTTCACGTTTCAGTGTGGGAGGAATATGATGACACCAAAAGAAGCATAAAAACAAGGCACAAAAAAATCCAAGCATGCATCATATTTTCATTTTTTGTCAAGAGAATAACATTTACATTGTTACAAAATCACTAAAATACACACCTACATGAGGGGGCCACATCCACATCCACATACATCCATAATAAATAAATGGTATACACAAAAGTGTTACGTGCATGCATTTGTGAAGGGTAGGAATACTCAAAATTAAAGGCCAAAGGTCTTATGATATCAAATGTATCAAAGTGTCAAAGAAATAATAAAAATACGAAGGGGTGTGCTTTTTGGGGAAGAGGTGGGGTGGAGTGCACGAGTGGTTATGTGCCTTTTTCCCTTCCCTCTCTTGTCTAATCACACATTCTCCTTTTTGGTGGTGCAAAAAGTTGTTCTCTCTCCTCTCTCCTCTGTCTTTTGTGCAGAAATTCTTCTTTTATCTTTTGTTCTTGTATAATGGTTGAAGCTATGGATGAAGATGATGAAGATAACGAATCAGTTCATTATTAAGTGGAAGATTTATGGTTTCTTTTCAGTTTTGAGATTAATGGCTCAGCCATGTGCATAGATTTTGCATGCTTCTACCTTGGTTTCATGTTTATTTCATGCCGTGGGAGGGTTGCTGTCATTTTGGTGCGCAGCCGGGGAAGAAGATGATCTCAAAACACCAAAGGAAGAAAAAAAAGAGAGACTTGAAGATCTGATGCAAAGCATTGAAGAAATTGTGTATCCCAAAGTACAAGAAGATAAGTAGACAATGGAAGTTTGCATTTCAAGAGGGCAAAGAAATAGAAGAGGAGGATATAGTCATATGGTGTACATGCTGTGAAGAGGAAGGATTAAAGAACTACAAAGAAGCCATTGCGATGGGATAGATAGTCTGAGAAGAGAAAGAAAGGAGGCATAGCAAGAAAGAAACAAACCTCAAAAAGGGTTTTTTTTAAAAAGTGTAGAATGAGGTGACCTATTAGTGTCCTGTGCATTAGAAGAGAGAGATATCACAAAAGGAAGAAGAAGTCGATCTGAGAGAAGCCTACCGCTATTATATTTGGCTCCTCAATTTCAACTATGGTAATGTCCAGTGGATGGCGTATGACCACCATATTTAAACATGGCCAGATGGAAGCCCGTGAGAAGGATGCAAAGAAGAAGAAGACATGCAGAACAGATATAATAGTGCAACATCTTCATGTTTCCAAGAGGAACAAGAAGAAGAAGAAAAGGAACTCCCGCTTGCACATCTTGTTTCTCTTCTACATGTTGCTATCCACACCCTTTCAACTCGGGCCATAGAGAGAAACGATGATTCGTCTCCATCATTGTCCCAGAGAATTCCCTTATCTTCAAGATAGCCCGCTCTTGTTCCTGCATCGATGCCTTCAATAATCATCTTCCCCGCCTCGCCACAATCTCTTGGCCTCCGTGCATCACAGGCAACAGAGAGAAAAAGCAAAAGAAGAAGAAGACGAAGAAGAGAAAGAAAGAGGGGAAGGCGCCATGCTGCAGAGATTGCTTAAGCTTCTGGATGTGTTCGCCATTTTGATTGATGGCTCACATGTTTTTTTTTTGTTTCTCTGTTCCCAGTTTTGATCTCCCTGCACGATGATCGGCTGCGCTGAATTTTTTAAAAAAAAGACAAGATGATTATTTCAATTGTCAATCGTCTCCTCCTCAGCAGCAGCAAAATTGCATCACCCTGAGCCTCTTTACCATAGTCAACACCATCCTGTTTTTTTTTCCCAAACGATCACCATCCATCCAAGCCACAGGTTCTACTAAAGCAGGGTTTGATTTGTTCACACGGTAGGGAAGTTCTTATTGATTAGCAAGGACAACATGACGGGGATGTTGTTGCCTTAGCAACCGTTGTTGAAAGAGGAGTGAAAGCGATGATCTGGGAGGCGGATGCCCTAGGGGGATTGAAGAGGGTGAAGAAGGAGATGATGAATGGTGATACCAGTAATCAGTTACATTTGCTAAAGGAAATTGCATTTGTAAAGGGATACTTGCAAAATAAGAAGAAGCAAATGAAATTGTCGCAGAAGGAAATATGAATAAGTCCTCACCATCTTCCATATTTCTCTCCTCCCCCTCTTATACCCCTCTCCACCACACAACAAAGCAGTGATGCCTCTCATTGTCTTCTCCCTCAGTCCTTCCTTCCCCATCATTCCTACCTCATCCAAAGCCGACGGCTCACGCTTCCGTGCTGGGTAGGGTAGCCATCGCAACCATCCTCTGACGATGGCCATGGGAGTAGCAACTCCATCTTTCCCCTTCTCTTCTCATCTTGAACTCTCCCTCCTCTACCACGATTATCCACTCACCACACGATCTGCCTACCAACATGGCCTCCTCTTTCTCGTCATCTCAAAGAATCTAGTCTTCTTCAAAAGACTACCCTTCCGTCTACAGCACTGTTTGCCTGGTTCCTAACCAATAACCAAAGCAGAAGAAAGAAGAAGCATGAAGAAAGAAGGAATTAGAGGACAAGGGAAATAAGAAGAAGATGGAGTGTATGGTATCTAATGCCGGCCGTATCACAACTCCCGCCCTACTTTTGCATTTATCTGTCCCTCTCTCCCTCATCCTCCACATGGTAGCCATGTGTTTCTTTCCTTATCGCATCATATCTCCCCAATCCTTAACCTAAAAATTTCAATAAAATATTAGTATGAATATTAAACACCATTGTTCTTTCGTTTGATCTTACCCCCTTCATCATTTGCCCCTTCAATTGTGGCACTTTCTTCCACCCCTTAGCCCTTTTACCTTATTTATAGTACCTCAATATTACCACCCTACTTTTCTACATGTGGTTCTTTCCTCCACCCATGATCACCATCAGCCTCTCATCCTACCATACATTGTTGCCATCCCTTACATCTTCCTTCTTCTTTTTCTTTTTCCTCCAAACAACAACCATCAAGAAAAATGATAAGATAGATTAAAAGGAAAAAAAAAAGAATCTAAAAGGATCAAAGCTTATTAACCCTCCTAATCCATTGTTAACGTTCAAAAGTGACAACTCTTTACCAAATCACAATACTCTCTCAAAGCTAAGCTTTCAAGAGTTTTCACTTTACATTCATATATAACAACACTATTAAATACTCCATGAGAAGATATATAAAGATAAACCCCCACATCAGAAGATACATGAAGCTACATATATAATTAAACCATATTTTCTCAAGTGTCCCTTTGGAGCTACATGAGGGAGTTTTATTTCTTTCTCTATTGGGATGGAGAAAGTTGTACTTGTGATTCCATGTGGAAGATTGAACCCTATCCTTTGAAGGCTAGTAAAGTTTTTCAGTGTGGGAGTATTTGAGGCAGGAGTTCCCTTACTCTGGTGGTCGTGGATTTGGAGTCCCATACCCTACCATGGCTAGGCCTCATCCTCATAATCGAAGTTGTTTTACTAACAATTTTGGAAGTTGTTTTGTGATAGACAGTGGTTCTTCTTTGACAAGGTTCGCGAGGACGCTTCACGTTTCAGTGTGGGAGGAATATGATGACACCAAAAGAAGCATAAAAACAAGGCACAAAAAAATCCAAGCATGCATCATATTTTCATTTTTTGTCAAGAGAATAACATTTACATTGTTACAAAATCACTAAAATACACACCTACATGAGGGGGCCACATCCACATCCACATACATCCATAATAAATAAATGGTATACACAAAAGTGTTACGTGCATGCATTTGTGAAGGGTAGGAATACTCAAAATTAAAGGCCAAAGGTCTTATGATATCAAATGTATCAAAGTGTCAAAGAAATAATAAAAATACGAAGGGGTGTGCTTTTTGGGGAAGAGGTGGGGTGGAGTGCACGAGTGGTTATGTGCCTTTTTCCCTTCCCTCTCTTGTCTAATCACACATTCTCCTTTTTGGTGGTGCAAAAAGTTGTTCTCTCTCCTCTCTCCTCTGTCTTTTGTGCAGAAATTCTTCTTTTATCTTTTGTTCTTGTATAATGGTTGAAGCTATGGATGAAGATGATGAAGATAACGAATCAGTTCATTATTAAGTGGAAGATTTATGGTTTCTTTTCAGTTTTGAGATTAATGGCTCAGCCATGTGCATAGATTTTGCATGCTTCTACCTTGGTTTCATGTTTATTTCATGCCGTGGGAGGGTTGCTGTCATTTTGGTGCGCAGCCGGGGAAGAAGATGATCTCAAAACACCAAAGGAAGAAAAAAAAGAGAGACTTGAAGATCTGATGCAAAGCATTGAAGAAATTGTGTATCCCAAAGTACAAGAAGATAAGTAGACAATGGAAGTTTGCATTTCAAGAGGGCAAAGAAATAGAAGAGGAGGATATAGTCATATGGTGTACATGCTGTGAAGAGGAAGGATTAAAGAACTACAAAGAAGCCATTGCGATGGGATAGATAGTCTGAGAAGAGAAAGAAAGGAGGCATAGCAAGAAAGAAACAAACCTCAAAAAGGGTTTTTTTTAAAAAGTGTAGAATGAGGTGACCTATTAGTGTCCTGTGCATTAGAAGAGAGAGATATCACAAAAGGAAGAAGAAGTCGATCTGAGAGAAGCCTACCGCTATTATATTTGGCTCCTCAATTTCAACTATGGTAATGTCCAGTGGATGGCGTATGACCACCATATTTAAACATGGCCAGATGGAAGCCCGTGAGAAGGATGCAAAGAAGAAGAAGACATGCAGAACAGATATAATAGTGCAACATCTTCATGTTTCCAAGAGGAACAAGAAGAAGAAGAAAAGGAACTCCCGCTTGCACATCTTGTTTCTCTTCTACATGTTGCTATCCACACCCTTTCAACTCGGGCCATAGAGAGAAACGATGATTCGTCTCCATCATTGTCCCAGAGAATTCCCTTATCTTCAAGATAGCCCGCTCTTGTTCCTGCATCGATGCCTTCAATAATCATCTTCCCCGCCTCGCCACAATCTCTTGGCCTCCGTGCATCACAGGCAACAGAGAGAAAAAGCAAAAGAAGAAGAAGACGAAGAAGAGAAAGAAAGAGGGGAAGGCGCCATGCTGCAGAGATTGCTTAAGCTTCTGGATGTGTTCGCCATTTTGATTGATGGCTCACATGTTTTTTTTTTGTTTCTCTGTTCCCAGTTTTGATCTCCCTGCACGATGATCGGCTGCGCTGAATTTTAAAAAAAAAAGACAAGATGATTATTTCAATTGTCAATCGTCTCCTCCTCAGCAGCAGCAAAATTGCATCACCCTGAGCCTCTTTACCATAGTCAACACCATCCTGTTTTTTTTTCCCAAACGATCACCATCCATCCAAGCCACAGGTTCTACTAAAGCAGGGTTTGATTTGTTCACACGGTAGGGAAGTTCTTATTGATTAGCAAGGACAACATGACGGGGATGTTGTTGCCTTAGCAACCGTTGTTGAAAGAGGAGTGAAAGCGATGATCTGGGAGGCGGATGCCCTAGGGGGATTGAAGAGGGTGAAGAAGGAGATGATGAATGGTGATACCAGTAATCAGTTACATTTGCTAAAGGAAATTGCATTTGTAAAGGGATACTTGCAAAATAAGAAGAAGCAAATGAAATTGTCGCAGAAGGAAATATGAATAAGTCCTCACCATCTTCCATATTTCTCTCCTCCCCCTCTTATACCCCTCTCCACCACACAACAAAGCAGTGATGCCTCTCATTGTCTTCTCCCTCAGTCCTTCCTTCCCCATCATTCCTACCTCATCCAAAGCCGACGGCTCACGCTTCCGTGCTGGGTAGGGTAGCCATCGCAACCATCCTCTGACGATGGCCATGGGAGTAGCAACTCCATCTTTCCCCTTCTCTTCTCATCTTGAACTCTCCCTCCTCTACCACGATTATCCACTCACCACACGATCTGCCTACCAACATGGCCTCCTCTTTCTCGTCATCTCAAAGAATCTAGTCTTCTTCAAAAGACTACCCTTCCGTCTACAGCACTGTTTGCCTGGTTCCTAACCAATAACCAAAGCAGAAGAAAGAAGAAGCATGAAGAAAGAAGGAATTAGAGGACAAGGGAAATAAGAAGAAGATGGAGTGTATGGTATCTAATGCCGGCCGTATCACAACTCCCGCCCTACTTTTGCATTTATCTGTCCCTCTCTCCCTCATCCTCCACATGGTAGCCATGTGTTTCTTTCCTTATCGCATCATATCTCCCCAATCCTTAACCTAAAAATTTCAATAAAATATTAGTATGAATATTAAACACCATTGTTCTTTCGTTTGATCTTACCCCCTTCATCATTTGCCCCTTCAATTGTGGCACTTTCTTCCACCCCTTAGCCCTTTTACCTTATTTATAGTACCTCAATATTACCACCCTACTTTTCTACATGTGGTTCTTTCCTCCACCCATGATCACCATCAGCCTCTCATCCTACCATACATTGTTGCCATCCCTTACATCTTCCTTCTTCTTTTTCTTTTTCCTCCAAACAACAACCATCAAGAAAAATGATAAGATAGATTAAAAGGAAAAAAAAAAGAATCTAAAAGGATCAAAGCTTATTAACCCTCCTAATCCATTGTTAACGTTCAAAAGTGACAACTCTTTACCAAATCACAATACTCTCTCAAAGCTAAGCTTTCAAGAGTTTTCACTTTACATTCATATATAACAACACTATTAAATACTCCATGAGAAGATATATAAAGATAAACCCCCACATCAGAAGATACATGAAGCTACATATATAATTAAACCATATTTTCTCAAGTGTCCCTTTGGAGCTACATGAGGGAGTTTTATTTCTTTCTCTATTGGGATGGAGAAAGTTGTACTTGTGATTCCATGTGGAAGATTGAACCCTATCCTTTGAAGGCTAGTAAAGTTTTTCAGTGTGGGAGTATTTGAGGCAGGAGTTCCCTTACTCTGGTGGTCGTGGATTTGGAGTCCCATACCCTACCATGGCTAGGCCTCATCCTCATAATCGAAGTTGTTTTACTAACAATTTTGGAAGTTGTTTTGTGATAGACAGTGGTTCTTCTTTGACAAGGTTCGCGAGGACGCTTCACGTTTCAGTGTGGGAGGAATATGATGACACCAAAAGAAGCATAAAAACAAGGCACAAAAAAATCCAAGCATGCATCATATTTTCATTTTTTGTCAAGAGAATAACATTTACATTGTTACAAAATCACTAAAATACACACCTACATGAGGGGGCCACATCCACATCCACATACATCCATAATAAATAAATGGTATACACAAAAGTGTTACGTGCATGCATTTGTGAAGGGTAGGAATACTCAAAATTAAAGGCCAAAGGTCTTATGATATCAAATGTATCAAAGTGTCAAAGAAATAATAAAAATACGAAGGGGTGTGCTTTTTGGGGAAGAGGTGGGGTGGAGTGCACGAGTGGTTATGTGCCTTTTTCCCTTCCCTCTCTTGTCTAATCACACATTCTCCTTTTTGGTGGTGCAAAAAGTTGTTCTCTCTCCTCTCTCCTCTGTCTTTTGTGCAGAAATTCTTCTTTTATCTTTTGTTCTTGTATAATGGTTGAAGCTATGGATGAAGATGATGAAGATAACGAATCAGTTCATTATTAAGTGGAAGATTTATGGTTTCTTTTCAGTTTTGAGATTAATGGCTCAGCCATGTGCATAGATTTTGCATGCTTCTACCTTGGTTTCATGTTTATTTCATGCCGTGGGAGGGTTGCTGTCATTTTGGTGCGCAGCCGGGGAAGAAGATGATCTCAAAACACCAAAGGAAGAAAAAAAAGAGAGACTTGAAGATCTGATGCAAAGCATTGAAGAAATTGTGTATCCCAAAGTACAAGAAGATAAGTAGACAATGGAAGTTTGCATTTCAAGAGGGCAAAGAAATAGAAGAGGAGGATATAGTCATATGGTGTACATGCTGTGAAGAGGAAGGATTAAAGAACTACAAAGAAGCCATTGCGATGGGATAGATAGTCTGAGAAGAGAAAGAAAGGAGGCATAGCAAGAAAGAAACAAACCTCAAAAAGGGTTTTTTTTAAAAAGTGTAGAATGAGGTGACCTATTAGTGTCCTGTGCATTAGAAGAGAGAGATATCACAAAAGGAAGAAGAAGTCGATCTGAGAGAAGCCTACCGCTATTATATTTGGCTCCTCAATTTCAACTATGGTAATGTCCAGTGGATGGCGTATGACCACCATATTTAAACATGGCCAGATGGAAGCCCGTGAGAAGGATGCAAAGAAGAAGAAGACATGCAGAACAGATATAATAGTGCAACATCTTCATGTTTCCAAGAGGAACAAGAAGAAGAAGAAAAGGAACTCCCGCTTGCACATCTTGTTTCTCTTCTACATGTTGCTATCCACACCCTTTCAACTCGGGCCATAGAGAGAAACGATGATTCGTCTCCATCATTGTCCCAGAGAATTCCCTTATCTTCAAGATAGCCCGCTCTTGTTCCTGCATCGATGCCTTCAATAATCATCTTCCCCGCCTCGCCACAATCTCTTGGCCTCCGTGCATCACAGGCAACAGAGAGAAAAAGCAAAAGAAGAAGAAGACGAAGAAGAGAAAGAAAGAGGGGAAGGCGCCATGCTGCAGAGATTGCTTAAGCTTCTGGATGTGTTCGCCATTTTGATTGATGGCTCACATGTTTTTTTTTTGTTTCTCTGTTCCCAGTTTTGATCTCCCTGCACGATGATCGGCTGCGCTGAATTTTTAAAAAAAAAGACAAGATGATTATTTCAATTGTCAATCGTCTCCTCCTCAGCAGCAGCAAAATTGCATCACCCTGAGCCTCTTTACCATAGTCAACACCATCCTGTTTTTTTTTCCCAAACGATCACCATCCATCCAAGCCACAGGTTCTACTAAAGCAGGGTTTGATTTGTTCACACGGTAGGGAAGTTCTTATTGATTAGCAAGGACAACATGACGGGGATGTTGTTGCCTTAGCAACCGTTGTTGAAAGAGGAGTGAAAGCGATGATCTGGGAGGCGGATGCCCTAGGGGGATTGAAGAGGGTGAAGAAGGAGATGATGAATGGTGATACCAGTAATCAGTTACATTTGCTAAAGGAAATTGCATTTGTAAAGGGATACTTGCAAAATAAGAAGAAGCAAATGAAATTGTCGCAGAAGGAAATATGAATAAGTCCTCACCATCTTCCATATTTCTCTCCTCCCCCTCTTATACCCCTCTCCACCACACAACAAAGCAGTGATGCCTCTCATTGTCTTCTCCCTCAGTCCTTCCTTCCCCATCATTCCTACCTCATCCAAAGCCGACGGCTCACGCTTCCGTGCTGGGTAGGGTAGCCATCGCAACCATCCTCTGACGATGGCCATGGGAGTAGCAACTCCATCTTTCCCCTTCTCTTCTCATCTTGAACTCTCCCTCCTCTACCACGATTATCCACTCACCACACGATCTGCCTACCAACATGGCCTCCTCTTTCTCGTCATCTCAAAGAATCTAGTCTTCTTCAAAAGACTACCCTTTCGTCTACAGCACTGTTTGCCTGGTTCCTAACCAATAACCAAAGCAGAAGAAAGAAGAAGCATGAAGAAAGAAGGAATTAGAGGACAAGGGAAATAAGAAGAAGATGGAGTGTATGGTATCTAATGCCGGCCGTATCACAACTCCCGCCCTACTTTTGCATTTATCTGTCCCTCTCTCCCTCATCCTCCACATGGTAGCCATGTGTTTCTTTCCTTATCGCATCATATCTCCCCAATCCTTAACCTAAAAATTTCAATAAAATATTAGTATGAATATTAAACACCATTGTTCTTTCGTTTGATCTTACCCCCTTCATCATTTGCCCCTTCAATTGTGGCACTTTCTTCCACCCCTTAGCCCTTTTACCTTATTTATAGTACCTCAATATTACCACCCTACTTTTCTACATGTGGTTCTTTCCTCCACCCATGATCACCATCAGCCTCTCATCCTACCATACATTGTTGCCATCCCTTACATCTTCCTTCTTCTTTTTCTTTTTCCTCCAAACAACAACCATCAAGAAAAATGATAAGATAGATTAAAAGGAAAAAAAAAAGAATCTAAAAGGATCAAAGCTTATTAACCCTCCTAATCCATTGTTAACGTTCAAAAGTGACAACTCTTTACCAAATCACAATACTCTCTCAAAGCTAAGCTTTCAAGAGTTTTCACTTTACATTCATATATAACAACACTATTAAATACTCCATGAGAAGATATATAAAGATAAACCCCCACATCAGAAGATACATGAAGCTACATATATAATTAAACCATATTTTCTCAAGTGTCCCTTTGGAGCTACATGAGGGAGTTTTATTTCTTTCTCTATTGGGATGGAGAAAGTTGTACTTGTGATTCCATGTGGAAGATTGAACCCTATCCTTTGAAGGCTAGTAAAGTTTTTCAGTGTGGGAGTATTTGAGGCAGGAGTTCCCTTACTCTGGTGGTCGTGGATTTGGAGTCCCATACCCTACCATGGCTAGGCCTCATCCTCATAATCGAAGTTGTTTTACTAACAATTTTGGAAGTTGTTTTGTGATAGACAGTGGTTCTTCTTTGACAAGGTTCGCGAGGACGCTTCACGTTTCAGTGTGGGAGGAATATGATGACACCAAAAGAAGCATAAAAACAAGGCACAAAAAAATCCAAGCATGCATCATATTTTCATTTTTTGTCAAGAGAATAACATTTACATTGTTACAAAATCACTAAAATACACACCTACATGAGGGGGCCACATCCACATCCACATACATCCATAATAAATAAATGGTATACACAAAAGTGTTACGTGCATGCATTTGTGAAGGGTAGGAATACTCAAAATTAAAGGCCAAAGGTCTTATGATATCAAATGTATCAAAGTGTCAAAGAAATAATAAAAATACGAAGGGGTGTGCTTTTTGGGGAAGAGGTGGGGTGGAGTGCACGAGTGGTTATGTGCCTTTTTCCCTTCCCTCTCTTGTCTAATCACACATTCTCCTTTTTGGTGGTGCAAAAAGTTGTTCTCTCTCCTCTCTCCTCTGTCTTTTGTGCAGAAATTCTTCTTTTATCTTTTGTTCTTGTATAATGGTTGAAGCTATGGATGAAGATGATGAAGATAACGAATCAGTTCATTATTAAGTGGAAGATTTATGGTTTCTTTTCAGTTTTGAGATTAATGGCTCAGCCATGTGCATAGATTTTGCATGCTTCTACCTTGGTTTCATGTTTATTTCATGCCGTGGGAGGGTTGCTGTCATTTTGGTGCGCAGCCGGGGAAGAAGATGATCTCAAAACACCAAAGGAAGAAAAAAAAGAGAGACTTGAAGATCTGATGCAAAGCATTGAAGAAATTGTGTATCCCAAAGTACAAGAAGATAAGTAGACAATGGAAGTTTGCATTTCAAGAGGGCAAAGAAATAGAAGAGGAGGATATAGTCATATGGTGTACATGCTGTGAAGAGGAAGGATTAAAGAACTACAAAGAAGCCATTGCGATGGGATAGATAGTCTGAGAAGAGAAAGAAAGGAGGCATAGCAAGAAAGAAACAAACCTCAAAAAGGGTTTTTTTTAAAAAGTGTAGAATGAGGTGACCTATTAGTGTCCTGTGCATTAGAAGAGAGAGATATCACAAAAGGAAGAAGAAGTCGATCTGAGAGAAGCCTACCGCTATTATATTTGGCTCCTCAATTTCAACTATGGTAATGTCCAGTGGATGGCGTATGACCACCATATTTAAACATGGCCAGATGGAAGCCCGTGAGAAGGATGCAAAGAAGAAGAAGACATGCAGAACAGATATAATAGTGCAACATCTTCATGTTTCCAAGAGGAACAAGAAGAAGAAGAAAAGGAACTCCCGCTTGCACATCTTGTTTCTCTTCTACATGTTGCTATCCACACCCTTTCAACTCGGGCCATAGAGAGAAACGATGATTCGTCTCCATCATTGTCCCAGAGAATTCCCTTATCTTCAAGATAGCCCGCTCTTGTTCCTGCATCGATGCCTTCAATAATCATCTTCCCCGCCTCGCCACAATCTCTTGGCCTCCGTGCATCACAGGCAACAGAGAGAAAAAGCAAAAGAAGAAGAAGACGAAGAAGAGAAAGAAAGAGGGGAAGGCGCCATGCTGCAGAGATTGCTTAAGCTTCTGGATGTGTTCGCCATTTTGATTGATGGCTCACATGTTTTTTTTTTGTTTCTCTGTTCCCAGTTTTGATCTCCCTGCACGATGATCGGCTGCGCTGAATTTTTAAAAAAAAAGACAAGATGATTATTTCAATTGTCAATCGTCTCCTCCTCAGCAGCAGCAAAATTGCATCACCCTGAGCCTCTTTACCATAGTCAACACCATCCTGTTTTTTTTTCCCAAACGATCACCATCCATCCAAGCCACAGGTTCTACTAAAGCAGGGTTTGATTTGTTCACACGGTAGGGAAGTTCTTATTGATTAGCAAGGACAACATGACGGGGATGTTGTTGCCTTAGCAACCGTTGTTGAAAGAGGAGTGAAAGCGATGATCTGGGAGGCGGATGCCCTAGGGGGATTGAAGAGGGTGAAGAAGGAGATGATGAATGGTGATACCAGTAATCAGTTACATTTGCTAAAGGAAATTGCATTTGTAAAGGGATACTTGCAAAATAAGAAGAAGCAAATGAAATTGTCGCAGAAGGAAATATGAATAAGTCCTCACCATCTTCCATATTTCTCTCCTCCCCCTCTTATACCCCTCTCCACCACACAACAAAGCAGTGATGCCTCTCATTGTCTTCTCCCTCAGTCCTTCCTTCCCCATCATTCCTACCTCATCCAAAGCCGACGGCTCACGCTTCCGTGCTGGGTAGGGTAGCCATCGCAACCATCCTCTGACGATGGCCATGGGAGTAGCAACTCCATCTTTCCCCTTCTCTTCTCATCTTGAACTCTCCCTCCTCTACCACGATTATCCACTCACCACACGATCTGCCTACCAACATGGCCTCCTCTTTCTCGTCATCTCAAAGAATCTAGTCTTCTTCAAAAGACTACCCTTTCGTCTACAGCACTGTTTGCCTGGTTCCTAACCAATAACCAAAGCAGAAGAAAGAAGAAGCATGAAGAAAGAAGGAATTAGAGGACAAGGGAAATAAGAAGAAGATGGAGTGTATGGTATCTAATGCCGGCCGTATCACAACTCCCGCCCTACTTTTGCATTTATCTGTCCCTCTCTCCCTCATCCTCCACATGGTAGCCATGTGTTTCTTTCCTTATCGCATCATATCTCCCCAATCCTTAACCTAAAAATTTCAATAAAATATTAGTATGAATATTAAACACCATTGTTCTTTCGTTTGATCTTACCCCCTTCATCATTTGCCCCTTCAATTGTGGCACTTTCTTCCACCCCTTAGCCCTTTTACCTTATTTATAGTACCTCAATATTACCACCCTACTTTTCTACATGTGGTTCTTTCCTCCACCCATGATCACCATCAGCCTCTCATCCTACCATACATTGTTGCCATCCCTTACATCTTCCTTCTTCTTTTTCTTTTTCCTCCAAACAACAACCATCAAGAAAAATGATAAGATAGATTAAAAGGAAAAAAAAAAGAATCTAAAAGGATCAAAGCTTATTAACCCTCCTAATCCATTGTTAACGTTCAAAAGTGACAACTCTTTACCAAATCACAATACTCTCTCAAAGCTAAGCTTTCAAGAGTTTTCACTTTACATTCATATATAACAACACTATTAAATACTCCATGAGAAGATATATAAAGATAAACCCCCACATCAGAAGATACATGAAGCTACATATATAATTAAACCATATTTTCTCAAGTGTCCCTTTGGAGCTACATGAGGGAGTTTTATTTCTTTCTCTATTGGGATGGAGAAAGTTGTACTTGTGATTCCATGTGGAAGATTGAACCCTATCCTTTGAAGGCTAGTAAAGTTTTTCAGTGTGGGAGTATTTGAGGTAGGAGTTCCCTTACTCTGGTGGTCGTGGATTTGGAGTCCCATACCCTACCATGGCTAGGCCTCATCCTCATAATCGAAGTTGTTTTACTAACAATTTTGGAAGTTGTTTTGTGATAGACAGTGGTTCTTCTTTGACAAGGTTCGCGAGGACGCTTCACGTTTCAGTGTGGGAGGAATATGATGACACCAAAAGAAGCATAAAAACAAGGCACAAAAAAATCCAAGCATGCATCATATTTTCATTTTTTGTCAAGAGAATAACATTTACATTGTTACAAAATCACTAAAATACACACCTACATGAGGGGGCCACATCCACATCCACATACATCCATAATAAATAAATGGTATACACAAAAGTGTTACTTGCATGCATTTGTGAAGGGTAGGAATACTCAAAATTAAAGGCCAAAGGTCTTATGATATCAAATGTATCAAAGTGTCAAAGAAATAATAAAAATACGAAGGGGTGTGCTTTTTGGGGAAGAGGTGGGGTGGAGTGCACGAGTGGTTATGTGCCTTTTTCCCTTCCCTCTCTTGTCTAATCACACATTCTCCTTTTTGGTGGTGCAAAAAGTTGTTCTCTCTCCTCTCTCCTCTGTCTTTTGTGCAGAAATTCTTCTTTTATCTTTTGTTCTTGTATAATGGTTGAAGCTATGGATGAAGATGATGAAGATAACGAATCAGTTCATTATTAAGTGGAAGATTTATGGTTTCTTTTCAGTTTTGAGATTAATGGCTCAGCCATGTGCATAGATTTTGCATGCTTCTACCTTGGTTTCATGTTTATTTCATGCCGTGGGAGGGTTGCTGTCATTTTGGTGCGCAGCCGGGGAAGAAGATGATCTCAAAACACCAAAGGAAGAAAAAAAAGAGAGACTTGAAGATCTGATGCAAAGCATTGAAGAAATTGTGTATCCCAAAGTACAAGAAGATAAGTAGACAATGGAAGTTTGCATTTCAAGAGGGCAAAGAAATAGAAGAGGAGGATATAGTCATATGGTGTACATGCTGTGAAGAGGAAGGATTAAAGAACTACAAAGAAGCCATTGCGATGGGATAGATAGTCTGAGAAGAGAAAGAAAGGAGGCATAGCAAGAAAGAAACAAACCTCAAAAAGGGTTTTTTTTAAAAAGTGTAGAATGAGGTGACCTATTAGTGTCCTGTGCATTAGAAGAGAGAGATATCACAAAAGGAAGAAGAAGTCGATCTGAGAGAAGCCTACCGCTATTATATTTGGCTCCTCAATTTCAACTATGGTAATGTCCAGTGGATGGCGTATGACCACCATATTTAAACATGGCCAGATGGAAGCCCGTGAGAAGGATGCAAAGAAGAAGAAGACATGCAGAACAGATATAATAGTGCAACATCTTCATGTTTCCAAGAGGAACAAGAAGAAGAAGAAAAGGAACTCCCGCTTGCACATCTTGTTTCTCTTCTACATGTTGCTATACACACCCTTTCAACTCGGGCCATAGAGAGAAACGATGATTCGTCTCCATCATTGTCCCAGAGAATTCCCTTATCTTCAAGATAGCCCGCTCTTGTTCCTGCATCGATGCCTTCAATAATCATCTTCCCCGCCTCGCCACAATCTCTTGGCCTCCGTGCATCACAGGCAACAGAGAGAAAAAGCAAAAGAAGAAGAAGACGAAGAAGAGAAAGAAAGAGGGGAAGGCGCCATGCTGCAGAGATTGCTTAAGCTTCTGGATGTGTTCGCCATTTTGATTGATGGCTCACATGTTTTTTTTTTGTTTCTCTGTTCCCAGTTTTGATCTCCCTGCACGATGATCGGCTGCGCTGAATTTTTTTAAAAAAAGACAAGATGATTATTTCAATTGTCAATCGTCTCCTCCTCAGCAGCAGCAAAATTGCATCACCCTGAGCCTCTTTACCATAGTCAACACCATCCTGTTTTTTTTTCCCAAACGATCACCATCCATCCAAGCCACAGGTTCTACTAAAGCAGGGTTTGATTTGTTCACACGGTAGGGAAGTTCTTATTGATTAGCAAGGACAACATGACGGGGATGTTGTTGCCTTAGCAACCGTTGTTGAAAGAGGAGTGAAAGCGATGATCTGGGAGGCGGATGCCCTAGGGGGATTGAAGAGGGTGAAGAAGGAGATGATGAATGGTGATACCAGTAATCAGTTACATTTGCTAAAGGAAATTGCATTTGTAAAGGGATACTTGCAAAATAAGAAGAAGCAAATGAAATTGTCGCAGAAGGAAATATGAATAAGTCCTCACCATCTTCCATATTTCTCTCCTCCCCCTCTTATACCCCTCTCCACCACACAACAAAGCAGTGATGCCTCTCATTGTCTTCTCCCTCAGTCCTTCCTTCCCCATCATTCCTACCTCATCCAAAGCCGACGGCTCACGCTTCCGTGCTGGGTAGGGTAGCCATCGCAACCATCCTCTGACGATGGCCATGGGAGTAGCAACTCCATCTTTCCCCTTCTCTTCTCATCTTGAACTCTCCCTCCTCTACCACGATTATCCACTCACCACACGATCTGCCTACCAACATGGCCTCCTCTTTCTCGTCATCTCAAAGAATCTAGTCTTCTTCAAAAGACTACCCTTTCGTCTATAGCACTGTTTGCCTGGTTCCTAACCAATAACCAAAGCAGAAGAAAGAAGAAGCATGAAGAAAGAAGGAATTAGAGGACAAGGGAAATAAGAAGAAGATGGAGTGTATGGTATCTAATGCCGGCCGTATCACAACTCCCGCCCTACTTTTGCATTTATCTGTCCCTCTCTCCCTCATCCTCCACATGGTAGCCATGTGTTTCTTTCCTTATCGCATCATATCTCCCCAATCCTTAACCTAAAAATTTCAATAAAATATTAGTATGAATATTAAACACCATTGTTCTTTCGTTTGATCTTACCCCCTTCATCATTTGCCCCTTCAATTGTGGCACTTTCTTCCACCCCTTAGCCCTTTTACCTTATTTATAGTACCTCAATATTACCACCCTACTTTTCTACATGTGGTTCTTTCCTCCACCCATGATCACCATCAGCCTCTCATCCTACCATACATTGTTGCCATCCCTTACATCTTCCTTCTTCTTTTTCTTTTTCCTCCAAACAACAACCATCAAGAAAAATGATAAGATAGATTAAAAGGGAAAAAAAAAGAATCTAAAAGGATCAAAGCTTATTAACCCTCCTAATCCATTGTTAACGTTCAAAAGTGACAACTCTTTACCAAATCACAATACTCTCTCAAAGCTAAGCTTTCAAGAGTTTTCACTTTACATTCATATATAACAACACTATTAAATACTCCATGAGAAGATATATAAAGATAAACCCCCACATCAGAAGATACATGAAGCTACATATATAATTAAACCATATTTTCTCAAGTGTCCCTTTGGAGCTACATGAGGGAGTTTTATTTCTTTCTCTATTGGGATGGAGAAAGTTGTACTTGTGATTCCATGTGGAAGATTGAACCCTATCCTTTGAAGGCTAGTAAAGTTTTTCAGTGTGGGAGTATTTGAGGCAGGAGTTCCCTTACTCTGGTGGTCGTGGATTTGGAGTCCCATACCCTACCATGGCTAGGCCTCATCCTCATAATCGAAGTTGTTTTACTAACAATTTTGGAAGTTGTTTTGTGATAGACAGTGGTTCTTCTTTGACAAGGTTCGCGAGGACGCTTCACGTTTCAGTGTGGGAGGAATATGATGACACCAAAAGAAGCATAAAAACAAGGCACAAAAAAATCCAAGCATGCATCATATTTTCATTTTTTGTCAAGAGAATAACATTTACATTGTTACAAAATCACTAAAATACACACCTACATGAGGGGGCCACATCCACATCCACATACATCCATAATAAATAAATGGTATACACAAAAGTGTTACGTGCATGCATTTGTGAAGGGTAGGAATACTCAAAATTAAAGGCCAAAGGTCTTATGATATCAAATGTATCAAAGTGTCAAAGAAATAATAAAAATACGAAGGGGTGTGCTTTTTGGGGAAGAGGTGGGGTGGAGTGCACGAGTGGTTATGTGCCTTTTTCCCTTCCCTCTCTTGTCTAATCGCACATTCTCCTTTTTGGTGGTGCAAAAAGTTGTTCTCTCTCCTCTCTCCTCTCTCCTCTGTCTTTTGTGCAGAAATTCTTCTTTTATCTTTTGTTCTTGTATAATGGTTGAAGCTATGGATGAAGATGATGAAGATAACGAATCAGTTCATTATTAAGTGGAAGATTTATGGTTTCTTTTCAGTTTTGAGATTAATGGCTCAGCCATGTGCATAGATTTTGCATGCTTCTACCTTGGTTTCATGTTTATTTCATGCCGTGGGAGGGTTGCTGTCAGTGATCTTGTCCTGGCCTATGATTTGAGATTTGGCAAGTTTCCTAGCAAGCTTCAATAACGGTGGATGTGCCCATACAAGGTACTTCCTGTCAATCCTAATGGCTCTGTTCAAGTGTAGACCATTGATGCCTCTGATGATCCTTTCCTGATCAATGGCTATCGCATGAAGAAGTACTTCCCTCCCTCGGGATTTTGGCAATCACAGTCAACCTATCCTCTCCCTTTAGGGTGTCGCAATGTCCTTCTTGTCGTGCTTTTGATAGCCCTTGTGATTCTCCTCATGAGGCGGTCTCGTTTTGCTAACCCCTCTCGCAGATATCTCTCAACCCGACCTTGTTCTCTTCTCATCTGATCCAACAATGGTGGCGAGGTTGGTCCTGATTCATGGTATTTCTACCATTCTCTTTTTTAACAAAAAAAGAAAAAAAAAAGAAAAAAAGAAAAAAAAGACAAACAAAACTATTATGGGAGAAAAGGAAGAAATCCACTATCATAACAGGCCTCGTTCCAAGAAAAGGTGGAAACACCCTTGGATGGGAAGCTGAATGTGGAAAAGGTGGTAGCACCCCACAGTTCAGGATAGCTGGCTCATCAGCAGAACCTTTCCAGCAAGTAATTTGAAGCCACCTCCCTTGGTGCACTATCTCTGCAATATCAGTCCGTCTGTCCTTCTTAACAAATAACTTTTCTTACAAATCATTGAAGTACAAGACTTCTAGGCTGCCTCCCTAGGTACGCCTCGTCTTCAAGATCCTTGTGACAACCACAACCGTCATGATCTTCATCACCAACCCCTTGAGTGATGCAAGCTTTCATCCTAACAAGATGGGGACGTGAGTATGGGCTGCCCTTTGTATCTATCAGAGAGCGAGACAAAGGGTAGGATGAGTGACTAGTTTTTTCCTTCAAATCCAATGAGAGGTGAGATGTGTGAACAGAGTGTTGCACACACAGGATGGGCCTTTCAATGCACAATGCATGATCTGTTCCTGTGCACTGTACCATAAGGCTCCCTGGCCTTTCTTCTTGCACTGTATGCCGACACAGGGCGGGATGCACTGTTGCACCATCCAATGCCACAAGGCATACAACCTCTGCATAAGTGACAGTGAGGATTACATCAATGGGTTTCAGGAATGGGCTACCCTCTGTATCTTTCAACAGAGCATGAGACAAAGGGTGGGCTGAGTTTGAGGATGTTTCTTCAATCAATTATTGAGAGGTGAAGATTGAGGGACGTTACGACCATTGGAGTCAAGTATGGTTCTGTTTCCCTATGCACCCACGGGATAGGTCTCTGCCATCAGCACAGGACACGCCACTCTATTCTGTACACTGCACTACAAGGCTCCTTGGCCTTCTTGCTTGCACCTATGCTAGACGGGGTTGGACGCACTAATGCACCATCAATTGTACACCCTGGCATACTCTCTCTGCACCATCCCCTTGTTGATTCCTAAACCGGGTGTGAGCTCTGGGTTTTCATCATTATTCACTCGAATGATATTAGTAATGGGGCAAGTGACTGCTCTTTCATTCCATTTGAGTGATCGTGAGTTGAGTGAAATATCTATCATCATCGACGAATTTACTATGATTCCTTCAACCAGCTACCTCCTTGGGTGCTGTCGCGTGGTCCCTGCCACGAAGGACATTGGACATGTGGTGTGAAGACACCTTGGTATCTCCTATGACCGACAACGATACAAGACACAACCTCGATAGTCAACATTACTCCTCGGCAATATGGGCCAAGTTTTTCTAGCCCTACACTTCTGTTTCTCAGTGATAGTCATGTCTTAAGTGTGGGGATGTTCGTGGTTGGTCTGATGTGTGGTATTAGGCCCTTGATGTTTGGTTTACCCTTCCTGCTAAGGTTTTAAGTGTGGGGACGAGTCCCTGCACGTCTATGTTGCATACCTCCATGCATATACCCTGCTATGATCATGCATCTACACCATGACTTCATTTTACCCTGATGGGGTCCCTTCCCCACTCTTGTGTTTTATTTCATTCTATCCTCGGAGCTGTTCCTTGACCGTTTTCCTTTATTCTTTGTTTTGTGATTTTTTAATGTAAACGCACCTTACATTCACTGAGAATCACATCCAGCCTTACAACCGTGTTTGTCCCTTTGAACTACCCATTTTTCCTTTTTACCAACCCCTGTTTCGATAGGTGGTTCTAAAGTTAGTAATTTTTGAAGCAATTCTCGTAAATTTGACGGTTTTTCATGAGAACGCATCTTTATTGCTTCAAAACCCTAATATGATGTGCCAGCCCTATCCTACCCATTCCCCCTAATATTTTTCCTTTTTACTCCCTATCATTCCGATGCACGGTTGGTCCGCTATTACTTTTTGCAGGTTTTCGGACCCTTTTCGTGCCCATTTTTCACATTTTTCCATGTGAACATATCCTATTTTCATCAGAATTCTAGTTTAATTTGACAACCGTGTCCCGCCAGCCTTTCCCCCACTTTTTCCTTTTTCCTCCCCCCTCTTCTGATGGCTGGATTTTTAGTTATTAAATTTTTTGAGTATTTTTTTGTGTCTTTTTTGTGTTTTTCCCATATAAACCCCTCCCAATTTCCCCCAAATTGAGTTTTGATGCACCAACCCTGTGATTCCCTTTCTTTCAAACATTTTTCCTTTTTACTATCCTCTATTACGGTGCACGGATCATTCCATATTAATTTTCGAGTCAATTTTCGAGTACGCTTTTTGGAATTTTTCCATGTGAACGCATCCTATCTTGATCGAAACCGTGTTTTGCCATGATACGTTGTTGGGCACGTTATTTTGCACATTTTTTCTTCTTTCCGCCCTATGTTCTGGTGAGCAGATTTTTCCATATTAATCCTCGTATGTATTTTTGGAGTCGTTTTTCGTGTTTTTCCCATGTGAACACCCTAATTGTGCCCCGCAACCCGTGTCGCAATTTTCTCTCATTTTCCCCTCGTCTCTCGGCACATCTTTCCTTTTTACGATTTTTCAATCTGATGTGTGGGTTGAGTTTTATTAAAATTTCTTCCTTTTTGCCGTGTGGCCGCGTTTCTCGTGTCGCGCGTGCATGCACTTATTTTGGGTTTTACTCACCTTGAGACGCCCTCGTGGCATCTGTGGCTCACGTGTTGCCGTATCTGCCCTTGGTCTGATCCCGTCAATGCAAATTTTTTTACTCCCGTCCCGCGCCTGTGCGCGGGATGGGGATGCTCTCATTTTTAACACCCAAACAAACAAAAAAAAACACGCACACACACAAACCAAAACACCAAAAATAAAAATTAACAAAACAAAAACAAAACAAATGCAATTCTAATTTAAAACAAACAACCAAAATCAAACAAAAAAAAAACCCACACCAAAACAAACCACCAACAAAAGCAAAAGAAACCAAAGAGAAAAAAAAACATTTTAAAAAAACAAAAACACAAAACACAAAACACACAACACAACACCCAAAACACAAAGACAAAACAACCAAAAAGCAAAATAACAAAAAAAACAAACAAACAAACGGAAAAAAAAAAACCAAGACAAACCGTACCTGACCGTTTCTCCCTTTGCATGCCTCCTTCTCCACGGGTCCTGTGCGAGCCTCCCTCCTCCACAACCTCCCTCATCGATGAGCCTCCCTCCTCCACGACCTCCCTTGTCCTCCGCCTTCTGCCCTCCTACTCCCGCCTTCTGCCTCCGCCCGCGGCTCCTCCACGTGCCCTCCTACTCCCACCTTCTACCTCTACCCACGGCTCCTCCATGAGCCCTCCTACTCTTGCCTTTTGCCTCCGCCCGCGGCCTCCCTCTCGCCGCCTCCCTCCCTCCCGTGGCCTTCCTCCCTCCTCCACGCTCCCTTCTCCACCCGCGACTCCGCCGCCCCCGCCCACCTCCTTGGGCACTACCCATTTCCCACCACCCCATTTTTACCACTCACCACCCACAAGAACACACCCGCGTCAAACACCCACCACACCTCCATGCAGGCCCGTGTTCCTTTTCGTGCGCGTCACAGCATGTGCTTGTGACGTGTTCGCGTGCTGCTAGCAGGCGTTCACGCGCGAGGACACGCCTCCGATTTGTCTGTGCAGTGGTGTATTGCAGTCAGTCGTTCACACGCAGTCATCCTCAGCTGTTCACACGCAGTTCGGGTACCGACTTTTAATTTCAAAACTGGAAAAACACATAAAAACACCTGCAAAATGAGAAAATTTCATTAAAAATTGGTAGAAATTCCGAAATACTTTTAAAAAAATTCAAAAAAAAATCACAAACTCCCTTGCCCCTTTTTCCAATAATTGCTAACTTGGAAATTCTTTCATCAATGGCCAAAGTATTATTTGAAGCCAAAACCCTAATTTCAATACCTCACCTCATGAAAAATCATTTTAAATTCCAAAAAATAGCTAAAAATCATGGATAAATTCAAACACATTTTTGACACTTGTTGGATTGCTGAAATTCCACCATTACACTTCACAACATATTCATGTGTCCTATATCCCGTTTTAATCATTTTAAAAAAAGGAAGAAAAAGAATTAAAAAAACAAACAGAACCAAACAATATAAAAAATACAAACACATCTAAATTATAAATTTTTTTAAGAAGAAGAACAATAATAATAATAAAACAAAAACACTAAGGTGCTTTATTTTTTCCAGTCATGGTTTTTGCTTTTTTGACTGGATTCCTTGCATTTAGGACTACTTAGTGCGCCTTCAGTCTCTTGCATACACACCCCTACCAGGTATCTATTTTTTGAGCTTTATTCATTTTGGTCATCTCTTAACCACAGTTAATTGTTAAAATGAACTATATTCACCCACTTTTCCATGCGTGTTTGCGCTAAATACACAATTTTCTAATAATTTAAAATCAACCCGTTGTTCACTTTATACGCGCTACGTGCGCTTCAGAGGCACTTTAATTTTTAATAAAAATGAACCAACCATCATAAAAAAGCACGCGCTAGCAAAAAATTGCTCCACATCACCATTAATTTCTAATTAATGAATTTGCATTTAGAGACCTCAGTCTGGGGATCGCAGTCTGGGTTTCATTTAAGCACTGCTTCACCTTAATAAATTGTAATTAAAATTTTAAGAAGGAACCATCATTTTTTTATTAAGGTTTATAACCTAATAAAATTTCGCCCATTGTTAATAATTTCTTAAAATGAACCCTTTATTAAAACCATTTTCCCTCACTGCACTTTTTTCCCCTTTTAATAAACACAATTCGTGGGATGGGCATGTAAAGTCCTTTAAGTTGACATTGTTGGTCAAAGTTATGATTAGGTCTTAATTAGATTTTTAAGGTATTATGGTTTGCTTATGTGATACGATTATGGGTGCAGTTTGTAGTTTTTTTTCTTTTTTGCCTGATACGAGGTCTTGGATGTATGCTTGTTGCATCGCATGAAGTTTTCGATTTTATGTGTAGAGGTCATGTTGAATTTTTTCTAGGATGTGGGTTATTTGCGGTGGTCAATTGGCTAGTTACGTCTGTGTGGGTACTTCTTTTGATCGATTTCTTTTGATAGCTATTTGGTTGTTTTGCAAGCATTCTTTGTGATTATCTGTGTTTGTGGTGTGTGTGTATTCCATCTAAATGGCGCCTCATGCTCCTCCTCCTATCCAATATGTCTCGTTGATCAGTAGGGATTATTCTTCCCTACTGGCTTTTGAGCCTATAGCGAAAGCAGGACTTGCAACTTTCGTGGCTGCTTCACTCCCATTGATTCTAGATGATCCATCTCTATGTGATGAGGTTCTTGCATCATACAATAAGAAATTGGGCTTAGTCCGTGGAACTTCCATGGTATTGACACCCCGAGGGTTAGGGAATTCTTTGTCTCTTCCCTACAAAGGAGAACCCTTTGTTACAACCAGACAACTATTCTCCAATGATGAGATTCTCAAGCTGTTACAGAAGTAGACCAAAGAGGTTCTAGATGTCAAGAAAGTGATTAACACTTCAGGAGTGTCTTTTTCCATGATCACTGATCCTCTTTGAAAGTTAATCTGCCAATGCCTCCAAGATAGGTTTATGCTTGCCAAAACACCATCTCATTATTTGTTCAAAGAGCTCTTCACAGCTTCTAGGATGGTGTTAAAAGGGGTTGCCATTGATTGGAGTACTTACCTACTTATGAGATGGACCAACATTTTGTTAAAGTGACCAGAGGGAATGTTACAAATGTCACCTATGGTTCCTATTTATATGCTTTCTTGACATATTCAAGCTTTAAGAAGGGTGTGCTACCAACTCCTCCATCTGATCCAGTTCTTCGCCCTCCACCTTCAAAGGATTTAGAACCTATTGACGTAGAAGATCTTGATTCCCCTCCTCCGTTGGTCATTCAGCAGAAGCGCTTGAAGCTTGTAGCATAGCAAACTCCCTCAGTCATTCCTTCAGTAACAGTTCCTGCTACTTCTAGCAGTGACCTCCCTGCCTACCTCACATATGCCATTCCTTTCCTTTGTAATGACATCCAGAGTTCTATTGAACTCTCACTGACAGCCTGTGTTCAACAGTTATATACTTCTTTCTATGAAGAATTGATGCAATCCAAAGACCAGTTGCATAAGGCAACCACAGAGTTAGCCTCTACTAAAGACACTCTTGTCGATCTATTTAAGCAGATGGAGCAACAGACCCAAATGATTGAGACTCAAAGAGGAGAAATATCTTCTTTGAAGATTCAGTTAGCAGAAGCTCAGTCAAAGGTCACTAGAGTATCGAAAAAGAAAGAGAAAATGTCCAAAGAAGCTCAAGAGGTTAAGACTCTTTTAGATGCAAAAGTGTCAGCTTTGCGGACTGCTCATAATACATTGGAATCATAAGCTTCCCAGATTAAGTAGTTGCAGGACCAACTAACACAGTCACGGTCCATTCCTCCAAGCCCCAATATTCCTATGATTTCTTCTATATCTCAGTAAGACTTGGCAGTTCTCCGGAGACAGGCCACATTATGTCCATTGTTTCAAGATAAAGTGGAAAGATTGCAGTCCAGGATGGATTTGTTATGGTCTACATTTGAGCACTTTCAGGAGTATGTTCCTTCGGACCATTCCTTCTTTGTCCACTATCAGCAGAAGTTGGCCTTCTGTATGAAGCTTTCAACGATGGATCTCCCTCTTCCAGAGGATGGTTGGAGTGGGGCTTGGTCTTCTGATTTACTGACAGAAGTTGTCCGTATGGTCTTTGAAGATTCTATGACGATGGATACCATGTTGCTGTCTTACATGTATCTACGAGGCGATCTGTTGATTTCAGATGATGTAGATTTGGCTTGGTATGTGGGAGATGTGGTTTTGCAAGTTGTTTTGTATGTCAACTATTTGGAGTTGAGGATAGATGATATGTTCTAGTGTTATTCTTCTAAAGTGGCTACTTGCCCTGACATTTCATGGCTTTCAATGATTGATTTTGTGGTCCTGAACCAACGATAGAATACAACTTCTACTTATGTGCAGAGCACGAACCAACTGAGGGTGGATCTCCTAGCTTATCTTTCCAAGAACCATCCATTTGATTCATCCTTCTTTGATGCCTACCATAATCTATTTTAGGTCCCTTTGTTCCTAGCCTATTGTACTATCAACAAATGGCCCATCGTTGTGATACTTATCTTTCCCTTTATCAATCCAACTCAACAGCTATCTTACCTCTCCTTTTCCAACCTTAGGGTTTTTCTCAAATTCCTATATTTACCTATTGTTCTTTCATTGAAGATCGAGTCTTTTACCCTTCTCCGCCATGCCCTTCTCCATCTATTCATATATATTCTACTTTTCTTGCTTATCAATTGACACCTTTCCTAACTGATTCACTTAAATTTTCAGCCACTCCTTCTTTAGCTTATTCCTCCTTTTATGATTTTGCCTACCCATCTCTTCATCCTCTTTTACTTATTCCTCTTCCATCTCCTGCCACTTCTATTTCTCAACCCCCTGAGTTGGTTAGTGGATACGAAGGATTTGATTAGCAGATTCCGAGAAGAAGAGGATGGAGCTCAACTGATTCTCTCACAGGACCACAGATTAACTGGCCATTAATTCCAGGGGACTGGACAACTACTAGTCAAGCATACTAGAATTGCCTCCATTTTGCTCACCAATATTCACAATCTCTAGATCCTTCAGTGAGATCGACAGCTCATTTTGCTTGGTATCTAGCATATATGCATAGGCATTCCCATAACGATCAAAAGGCCATTCCAAAGCTTTGTATGAATGTCAATGTGAACATTGATGCCCAACAGTTGGATGTCCTATATTTTCATGTCCTATGTCTACCTAGTAGATACCTTGTTTTGCTAGAAAGGATGTGCTGCCTTCAGTTCTTTCAAAATCCTCCAAAGACTTTTGTGGATGAGTCCTTCTCCATGGATCATTTTCGTAATCACCAAGCCTTCAAAAGGGATCACCTTCATTGATGCCTTTGCAATGTATTTTGGATGATTCTTAATGATATATATCTCTTTTTGGAGGTGTCATTCAGATGGTTGCGTTTGTGTGTTGTGGGTTAATCTTATGTGATGAGTTCGTGCTGGTTGAATAATTTGTTCGAGAGCTCTATTTTCAACTATTGATGGTGATAGTGGATGGCAAGCCTATGATGGAAAGTTGAAGAACCTCTTATATCCTTTACAAATTTGTTATGAGTTTTTATTGATTAGAAGTGTTAATGAATAACGAAGTTTTCCTTTAGAAGTATTCTTTTCTAGAAATATAGGTGATAAGTTGGGGTCGTGGTTTGGAGTGATTATTGAAGACACTGAAGAAGATAAAATTGAGCTGGTCACGAGGACACTTCCTTTCTAAGTGTGGGGATATGTTGAGAGTGGAAAAAGACCGAATTCTTGACTCATTTTTGTTGTTTTTGAGGTCTGAATGATTGATTTTTGATGGATTTAGAGTGATGTATGGTTGTTAAAGGAAGTATTTTAGAGTATTTTGGATGATATTGATTATGTTTTGGAAGCTTATGATTATTTTTAGTGGAAACATGAGGCTCTGTGATGTTCTGATAGGTTCTATTGAGGTTCTGATTGGTTCTGATACCTTCTATATAACTTCTGTTTTGTTCTGATTTTCTTATGTATGAAGCATGGATTGAAAATTGATGAAGATTGAAATATTTTGAAAGATTATTGAATAGTTTTTGATAGTTTGGAATGGTTTTAATATGAGTTATGAGGATTTGATGTTCTCTGATGACCTTCTGTAACCCTCTATAAACCTTATGTAGAGCCTTTGTATCTGCTATGTTCCTATTCTGTACTGTTCTGTAGATCTTTTGTAAGTGTTCTGTAGAATGTATGTGTGACTTTGGGAAAATTTTCTAACTTTTGGAAAGGATGAATCTAAGTTCAAAAGAGCTAAAACAAATGGAAGAAGCCGTTGTTGCTGAAGACTGAAGAGAAGACTGGAGTGACAGTGACAATAGTGAGTTGTGAAGAGACAATGTAGTGGCTCTGGTGCCTCTTCACATCAGACATACCTCTTGGGAGGTGTATCCACGACCTAAGAAGGATTATTGAGAGTTATTATCAGATTATTGTAGTGAGGAGATGATGTACTATAGAGAGAAAGAGAAAGAGAGATAGAGCCAGAGATAGTCAATTCTATCAAAACAGTGTAACTGTATATGAGAGATTGAGAGAGAAAACTATGAAGACATTGAAGATGAATACTATGTGATTGATTTCCATTCAAAAAAGGTGTATTCTTTTGTGTTCATTGTTCTATTGAAGGATTCTATGAAGATGTTGAAGAATATAGTTGATTCTATCAAATCCATGGGAGATATCTATTATGATGCTGCGTGAAGATTTGTTGTTTTCTTTGTTTTGGTCATCAAAAGAATAAAATAAAAGCTTGTTGATGTTACAAGATAGATTTTCTTATAGTAGAATCCCCTTTTCCTTGGTGTTCCTCTTGGGGCTCCATCTACTTAAGCAACATAGAATGGTCCTTGTAGATTCACTCTCCTAGCCTCTGAATTGAGTCAAAAAGTGTATGTCAATATTGAAAACCTTTGAATAGGAAAGCAAGAAAAAGAAACCAAATTACACAAAGACAAGAAGGTGTACAAAAAGGAGAGAGTACATAATGGTTCAATTTTAGTCATTATTTTATAAGCTATGCCTTAATTCCAAGAAAAATGTATGAAAATTGGATCATAAGTTTGACCTAAATGGAAAATGACCATGTATGAAATAATCATATATAGCCTAATATGCTCTACTTACACAAATCATTCATTAAGGATTATTCGCCAATAAGGATTATCTAATTAAAGGTATTACCAACATGACACCTTCAATTAGATAATTCATGCTTGATTTTAATCCTACACGAATAAAATAACTTCATCTATACCCAAATTTAATGAGTAATTAGACAAAATGAAATATAAATCAAAGAATCAAGATGAAATGACATGAAAAAAGTGCAAGACTACCTTCTATTCCCCTTCTATATTGAGTCATCCATTAAGGATTATTATTCCATAAGATACATGGCCTCATCGACATTACCACTTTTAGTTGTATAGTCCATGCTTAATCTTTATTTCCTATGCTCAATCAAAGCATTTCATCAACATTGAAGAAGAAGGTGGGTAGGTTTTTGAAATGATAAGGAGCTTGATGTGCAAATGAATGATGCCTCTAAGAAGAAGAAAGATACAAAAGTGGTATCAACTATGGTGAAGGCTACTGCCATTGTGGCTAACTCCCTTTCTTTGACCTGGTAAAAAGCCTTGGATAAATATGTGTACAAAGCCCCAAAGTCTTGAAATGGGGCTTAGTAGCATAAGAAAATGATTGCTTTCCTCAAATCAAAGTGGGAGTTCTACCTTGCAATGTATGGAGGAAGTAGATCACTAGCTCAAGAAGCTCAAACCTTGTTAATGTGTATGCTCCCCTAGGTGACTAGATGCTAATGCTTGAGCTTGGAATGAGGAATGTAAAAATTACATGGGCGTCAAAAGTCTGCCTGCAAGCTCACGGGTGGCTAAGCTCTCTGTGTCTGCGCTCTCTGTGTCTGTGAAGGAGAGAGAGTCTCTCTGTGTCTGCGCTCTCTGTGTCTCTGTGTCTGCGCCGTTCAATACTTTGCTCAAGCCCTCTCTCTCTGTGTCTACACCTGCCTGCAAGCTCAAAACCTATCGACTGAGCGAAAACTTCTCGAGGCACAGTAAACACGAGGTTGTACTAGAACTGGGTCTCTTGGGAAGGGCTTTTCTGCAACTTTGGTCTGCAAACGAGTGCTAACAGTGACGATACAGGGAGGAATGCTGTTGAGAGGTCTGCGAATCACAGGCAAGCAGAAGCATGGCTTCATCGCCATTCGAGAGGAGGGGAATCCCGGCAGCCCCATTTGTCCACGATGTGCAGACCTACTTGTCTCAGTCTGGACTAGATCCGAACGCGGGCCTCACTAGCCTTCAAGAGAGGGGCATGGCAAGGTCATTACATAAATATTTTGGGAATGTCATTGGCAACCCATTATTCAATGGTTTATCAGCTCAATACACACATCAAAATCACCATAGCGTCTGGGGAAGGAGACAAAGTGGAGGTTGAGGAGGTGGAGGAGGCGAATGGGCCTTGGGAAATGTACCAATCAACATGGGAGACCCTTCAGACCCACTAGGAAGAAGCGGTGGAGGCAGCCCCTACCTCCAAAGGGAGAGCCTCAAAGAAGCTGAGAGGTCTGACAACCATGCAGCATCTGGAGGTCAGCAGAGCTTTCCTCAACAAAACGAACATCAGGCTGAGGGTGGACCACAAAAAGGGCAATTTGACACCAACGGCATCCCCAAAGCGGGCCAATTTCCCAGTAACTCAGAGATAGACTCCACCACCACAGCAGGTAACAAAGTATCTCTTTTGGTTCCAGCATGTGAGCTAAAAAAATGCAATTTGTCGTATCAATCTAGGGCTCTAATAGGATTATGTCACGATGCCCGACCCCCAATGGAATTTCTAAGGACATGGGTACGAGCCAACTGGGAACCAATTGGGGCTAAACCAATAGTCATGCAATATCTTCCAAATAGTTATTTCTTCTTCTTGTTTGAGAATGAACAAGCTGCCCTAACCATCTTGAGCTATGGGCAATGGATGCTCAAAAGCTCACCGTTATCTCTGTTCAAATGGGCCTCGGAATTCGACCCTACAGGCCCAAAGCCTACTTGTATACCTGTGTGGGTAGAGTTTCCCAATCTTCCACTGAATTTGTACCCATTCCTTAAGATGTTATCATCCCCAATAGGCAGACTTCTGGGACAAAGACCGTACACAGACATCAATCCTAGATGGCACCCCCAGTTGTTGATAGAAGTAGATCTCAGTAAAAAACTTGTAGAATCTTTGTTAATCTCTGACTCGGAGGGAAATTTTATAAAGGACCAACCAGTCCTCTATAAAAATCTTCCCAACACATTGTTTAAATGTCTCAAAACAAGGCATTTTATTAGAAATTGCCCAGAATGGAAAAATAAGGAAAAGTCAGAGCCCCAAAAGGAACAAACCCCTCCTCAAACTGAGAAAGCCCAGGATGATGGCTTTCAGACAGTAAATAAGAAGGGGAAAAACAAGAATCAGTCAGCCCATAAAAACAGTAACCCAACTAAGAGTAAGAACAATAATGCCAATAGATTTTCAGCACTTCTAATGAATATAGAGGAGGAGCCCACTAGTACATTTGAGAGAGGAGAATCTAGTAAAGATAAGGAGGGTAAACCCACGGAATCTGATAATGATGATGTGATTATTGAAGAGACTCAAATGGAGGCCAATGATGAAGGGAAAAATAGGGAAAACCCCATCATAGACCTCAACACTCTGGATGACACTGAACTGACTCAGGCTGAAGAGGAGGAGCTACCAGATGGGGGAGACATTCCCCTAAGTCCCCCTTTAGGGGAAAGCCCAAGAAAAGATGGAACTGGGGTGCAAAACGCTAAAAGAAGATACTCTAGAGTAGGGCAGAGTGCTAGTAATCCATTTGGTCAGGGTAAAGAAGCTAGTAAGAAGGGAAAATCTAAAAAGAACTAGATTTACTATGATGATGGACAAACTGAAAATTATTTCTTATAACACAAAAGGGATGACAGACCCTAAAAGGGCATTAATCATTAGGGAATGGCTTAAAACTGATGCCATTGCCCCTGATATAATATGCCTACAAGAGATTAAAGTCACTGAAACCCCCCTACTTAAGAACTTAGATAGAGTATCAAGAGAACACATATGGTTCACAACCAAACACACAAATAGGAGAGAGGGAGCCTGCATAGGAATCTCATCAAAGCTGAATGACAAATTGCTCAAAGTCACACATGATGATAATGCTAACTGTGTTGTAGTGCACTTCAAGGATAAAGATGAGTTTGCAATTGTGTCTATTTATGCACCTAATTCCTCTATGGAGAGAGCTAGAGTTTGGGATACCTTACAGGTAATCAACTGTCCCATCATTTTGGCTGGAGATTTCAACATGGTGGAAACCTCCAAAGATAGGTACTTGGAAAAAGGACATAGTATTTTAGGTAAGGAAAAAGATAAATGGTTAATTACTAAAGCATTTCATGGTCTTACTGATGTCAGTGAGGATTTGGGGTTCACTTGGGGAAATAATCAAAGTGACTATCACTTAAGAAAGGCAAGGCTTGACAGGTTTTATGTTTTAGCAGGGCTGCTGGCCTCATATATCAATTGTAGGTCCAAAGTCCTAGATAACATTGAGTTGTCAGACCATAAACCCATTCAACTTGTCCTTTCAAATTTTGGGCATACCATTAAGGCTGGGTGGTTTCATACAGACCCTAGGCTTTTCAAGAACCATAATGTAAGAGACACTCTTTGCATGATATGGTCTCTATCCTTTCAACAAGAATGGTCACCTGCCCAAGCTTGGACTAGAGCCATTAGAGACACCCAACAATACCTTAAAGAGGTTAAGTTACAGCAAGTTAAAAGTACAAGGATTAGTAGAGCAAGAAAATATGCTGAATGTCAAACACTTGAAATAAGGGTTGACCAAGGGGATACATACCTTCAGCCTCAGCTGCTAAGGGTTAAACATGAACTAAGGTTAGATGAAGAGAAAGAGGCCTCTAGTATTCAACTCTTTACTAGGCATTGGTGGGCTGGAAAGGCTGACAGACCCACCAAAGAAATGTTTCAAATCCTTAAAAAGAAAAAAGACAAAGACACAATCCCCCTGCTTAGAAGAGAGGATGGAACTTATGCCCAAAACAATGGGGAGAACCTCCTTATTGCCAAGGAGTTCTTCTCCAAAATGTTTAGTACTCCTAGGGAGAGTAGTTTGGATGTCACTGCAGCTAAAACCAAGATAGCAAGGGTAAGGAGGGAGATAGTACCTCCTAGCTTAGCTAGCATCCTAGAGGGGGACATCACAGAAATTGAACTAAAAGACACCATAGATTCTCTAGCAAATGGAAAGAGCCCACGGTCTGCCCAATGAATTCTTTAAAGAATTCAAAGACTTCCTTATTCATCCTTTACTAAAAGTCTGGAGAGAGTCTCTCAAGAATGGGCATTTCCACATATTATAAATGAAGGAGTAGTAAAACTAATACATAAAAGAGATGAGAAGGAAAGCCTAACTAATTGGAGACCCATTACTTGCTTGACCTCAGCTTATAAAGTATTTGCAAAAACTCTAGCTAGAAGATTATCAAACCATCTGGATAAGTGGATCAGAAAGGAACAAAAAGGTTTTATAAAAGGAAGATTTTTACTTGATGCTATCATTGCCCTTTGGGAAGGCATAGAGCATGCTCAAAAAGAAAACCAAGATTTTGCCTTCTTCAAAATTGATTTTGATAAGGCATATGACAGGTTAGAATGGGATTTCATACTACAGTCCCTTCAAGATATGGAACTTGGTAAGAGGTTTATTAAATTTGTGAGCACCCTGTTTGGCAATGCATCCACAAGGATTGCAGTCAATGGGAAAATGACAGACTCCTTCCCTCTTAGAAGATCCATTAGGCAAGGCTGCCCCCTGGCTCCACTCATGTTTGCCATTGCTGCAGACTCTCTAGGGTGGTTAATACAAGATGGAGTTGATAAAGGGAATATTCAAGGAATCAAACTTCCAAATAAAAAGGATATGGTACTTAATCAGTTTGCTGATGATACAAACAGCACAGTCAACAATGATCATGTTTCCCTTGTTGCATTTTGGCAATGCCTACAAATTTTCTGTAGAGCTTTAGGGTCAGTCATAAATCCTCAAAAGACAGGAATTAAAACCCTGATAAGTCCCTCTCCCAGGTGGCTGATAGAAGCTGGTTGCAAAGAAATAGAATCTGGTAAAGTTTTCAGGTTACTAGGTATTCCTATGGGCTCTGATGTGACTATGAAGCAAAGGTGGGACTGGGTGATAGATAAAATAAACAAAAAATTTGAGAAATGGAAGGGCTGTTAGCTCAATATGGCAGGAAGAGTGCTTGTGCTGAAACACATTCTTATCCCTTCAACAATATATTTAGGAAGAGTGCTTGTGCTGAAACACATTCTTATCCCTTCAACAATATATTTTCTTGCATGCTGGAAACCCTCTAAGACAGGGATGAAACAACTTGAGAGGTTGGGCAAAAATTTCTTATGGAGTGAGGATGGGGATAAATTCAAGGTACCTAAAGTGTCTTCGAAGATATGTACAACACCCAAAAAGTTGGGAGGGCTAGGTCTTCCTAATCTTCATAGCCTGGCTGAAAAGCTAGCAGCTAAGTGGATTGCAAGAAGCCTGAACAGAGAGGAGGAAGATTGGATAAACCTTCTGCATGCTACAACCAAACATTTCCAAGTGTCAATATGCTCCAAGTGGAAGGGACTTGATCCTCTAACAGTAGTAATAAGCCTTGTTAATATAAAAACCAAAAATTGTTCTCAACTAGCCAAAGGAATTTGGGAAGCCTGGTTCAAATACAAGGGTCTCCTTAGGCCTTCTTCCCAAATCAATCTCACACTCCCTTGGAGCTCCATAGATACTATCTGGTTCAGCTTCTTCCATGGAGCAATAGAAGACCAAGAGGCCAATCTGGCCTACAAACTATATAAAAAGGGGATTAAAACTTGGGGTGACATATGGGACTATAAAGATAAAAATTGGATTCAAGAGGAAAATATGGGTGAACTGTTTAACGTTAAACAACATGAAATTGATTTTTTAAGGGGAAGGAAAATGTTATGGGACCAACATAGAGCAAAAGGAATAAATCTCAACCAACAATTCAACCACAAAGGGGTGTGTTTGCAAGGAGACAAGTCACTACTTCCATTACTTGATCTTAAGATAAACAATGCTCAACTGTGCTACAAACTTAATGCTATATGGCATATTAATTGGAATGTAGATCAATGGAATTATAGATTCAACAACCTGTGGTCTGCCTCTATTCAGCCTAAAATTTATTGTCTGATGTGGTTGATCACGGTGAAAGGTCTTTGGACCAATGAGAGGGTTCTGAAAGTTGGCATAGGAAATGGAACGTGCCAAAGGTGTGGTATCCAGGTAGAATCTATCCCTCATTTGTTTCTTAATTGCTCTCAGAATACTAACATATTTTGTTTACTGCAAGTGTTAATCTTGAAGTGGCACCCCACTAAGATCACTTGGAAAGAATTATTGTTAGGGGAAATTTATGGTTTACACCCCCCCCCCCCCCCCCCCCCCCCGTTTGGAATTGGCTGAGAAGCCTCTATTTATGGAACATATGGATATGCATGAATAAAATGGTATTTGAAAAGCAACTTATTGATCCTCTCTGGGGTTTTAAGTTTGATGTGTTTTTGCAGGATGAAAATGATGCAAAGAAGATCATTCAACAACGTGAAGACATCAATAAAGACATCAAGAAAGAAGATCAGGAGATGGAGGTGGTAGCCATGCTTGTAGAAATTTAAAAAAAAGGCTGCAGAGTAGAATCATGAAGAATGAAGACAAGACACCTTCTCTAGGGACTGCAGTAATAGAACTAAGTTTAGGAAAATAGAAGAAAAGCTAGCTCAGGCTTTTTTGGACTTGTTCAATGATAAGGATATGGTCTTTTTTGATCCACATTGCTCCCCTGCAATGGAGCCTGAACTGCTACATATCTTGTAAATTTTCCTTTTAATACATACTTAAAGCTTCCAACAAAAAAAAATTACATGGGCGTGTCCCCCAAGAAATAAGTAGTTTGTGATATGATTAGAAGGTTGAGATTGGAAATACTAGCGCTTTAGGAAATCAAGTGTGGGATGGATTTTTACCTAAGCTTAAGGGATTTTCAAGTTTTTTTGCCACTCTTGATAGAGGCTTTGGATGTAAAGCGCTCCTTTGTGGGCACTCTTTAATCTCTTTCACATTACATGTGGTGGGTTTGGAAATGTTATGGATGGGATTTAATTAATGGGAGCTAGTCTGCGTTGTTTGGATTAATATTGATGGTCATGGTGTAGCTTTGGTTTTTGTATATAATCCTAATCTTTTTCATGAGAGGGTTCAAGTGTGGAAGATGTTGGCTCAATTCGACTTTAAACCCTTTTCTTTTCTCATGGGTTATTGAAATATGGTGGATTCTCCCTTAGATAGGTTGCATGAATTGGAGACAAATACCTATGAGGAGATCCAAGCATGGGAAATAGCTTTTGATGCAAGATTTGGTTAACATGGTAGCCCTAGATTGTAGTGTGGAGGCCAAGGGTTCTATGTTGGTATGTGGTTAGACTTGATAGATTTTATGCCTCTAGTGGCACATCATGGATTAATCTTACTTCAAAGTATGGTATGTGCAAAGTGGTCACCTTGTCTGACCATTTTTCTATTTGGGATGCCTTAATGTGGGGGCTTTCGCTCAACCGCCAAGACCCTCGGACCGCTTATTGTTTCAAGCGTTCCAAGTCGAGCACTAATGGCTACCTCTCACATAGCCGACACGCCACCCATATCTACGGGTGTAGTGAGCTTACCTCCGTGCCGTTCGAGTTACCTCCTCTCCCACACACTCCGGTGGCTCCACGATCCAAGTGCAAGCTTCAAGCAAGCTCCATCCTCAAGCTCCACGCTCCAAGCTCCATTGCCGCGAGCAAGAGAAGAGAAGAGAAGAGAAGAGAAGAGAAGAGGAGAGGAGAGGAGAAGATGGAGAGCTTCTCCTCCTCGGTCCCTCACCCTCACATACTCACTCCCTCACACTCTCACACTCCCTCTCTCAAGCACAAGCTCAAGCAAGCAAGAACAAGAAGAAGAGGAGAGCTACTTTTGGCCACACACAAGAATGAGCTTCTCATTCACTTTTCAACTTTATATACAAAACCCTAAATCCCTTTTGGGCGATCATCCCCTTTTTCCCTTTTTTACATGGCCGGCCATAGCCCATGCACTTTTTCCCATTGTCCTTCTATCTTCCTAGCTTCCTTTCCACCGCCCATCTACATTTACAAATTGCACGGGTGAGAGCCCGATGCTCTTTTACAAGATTTCAGGGTGCGCCTTTTTATTTTAAAATGCGCCTTTCCCCTTTTGCCTTTGCCTTGGACTTTTGAGGTTGCCCTTGCACTTTTGGCCTTTTCTCCTTTTCTTTCTTCAGTCGGGCTACCTTTTTTCTGCCTTTGCCCTGCGCCTTTTCCACTTCCTTTTGCTTTCTTCGTGTTGGGGTTAACATTACCCCCTCCTATACGAGTGCCAGTCCCATGGCACTCACCGTTGTAGGTAGCAGGTTGTAGCATGCACCGAAGACGTGGGTGACAAGGACGTCGATGGTTTCCGTGGAGGAGTGTTGGTGGTGGTGTGGTAGAAGGTCCTGGGGGCCTGTTGGCGGCCAAGGTGGCTGGTGGATGGTTGTTGGAGCTGGTGGTAGGGCTATTCTATGTTGGGGATTGCATTGATGGCTAGCACAAGTGTTGGTTTGTTGGGGATTCTGCACATGACGATTGTTTGCGGGCTTGTCGAATAGTAAGGGATAAGCATTCGAAGTTGGGTGTCGGTAAAGAGCGATTGAAATTTCGTTGGAGGCTTCAATACCTGCAATTTGAAAACCTCTCCTGTGATCTCTCCCTAAGGGGTAGTGCTAGTCTTCTTATCGTGCACAAGACATATTTGATTAGTTTGGGAGACAGGTCGAACTCTAAGCAAGCTGAGAGCATTGTCCTGCACTTGAGGACCCAAACTGTGCATATACTTTGGTGTAGATATTATGTAAGTGCTCGTGCATACTTAGATATTACGTAGTTAGAAGTCCGTGGGCTAGTTTCTCATAACAATGTGTGGATGAAGCAAAGTTGTCCATGTTGAGAAGAAGTACACGTGAAGGTATATGCGACATCCTTTGCATTATGTCTGCACGACGGAGTATAATTGAATACAGGGACACCGCAGTTAGTAGCTGGAAACTATTGGACTTGCTTGATGAGTACGGTGTACTTTTCATGGCCAATCGTGTGGTGCTTATTACCACTGATTGCAATGGTACTAAGGCAGAGTGCAAGAGAGAATTGTGCAAGTGGGTCAAGGTTACAGGTCTAACCCTAGGCGAGACAAGCTCCCTAGGTATGTCCTGCCCTTGATGTGCCCTGAACAATTGTGGGTGATTGTAGGGGGCTAGGGGACTAGGGATGAAGCCGGTCAACCAAGGTCACAAGACGTACCTAATTTGAGGACCCCCAGGTGCTGTGCTGTGATCATGGGTGCTTCTTATTTTTCCATTCATTTCTTTTCCTTTTCTTTTTCTTTCTTTTCGTTTCTTTTTCTTTTTCTTTTTTTTTTCTTTTCTTTTTGCCTGAGTACAACCATTACAATATGTTGAGGCTATCAGCCTTTCAATGGGTTGGAAAATGTCAAGCTTCGAAGGCTCCGAAAATGCATAGTACAATGATGATGGTGCCCTAACCTTGTTGTTAGAGAAGCAGTTGGCGAAAGGGGGAGATACACTTGAGCTATTGCAACCCTTCTTGCGGCACATGCGAGGTGGGTACAATTGAGGTAACGGCTGCCGCAAGCCAACTATAGAGCTTGACCCAGAAAGGGGGCGTGGCCCAGGAATGTTTTGTGGGCCATGCAATGTGGGCAGTTGTCAAGGGTGCTTTCGACAGCGTGGCTCGTTGTGGGGTTGTGGGTGTTGCGATGATTGGGCATTGAACATTTTCGCACAAGGACCTGTATTATCCTGCATCCACTTGTTGCTTCATGAGAGCATATGTATTGTGTATGCCGCAACTATAATAAACCAGTCCAATGCAAGGAGACATCACTTATTTGAATTCTATGGTGTTGACTAGACATTTATCCCTGCGCTTGATTAGGTTTTTCTTTTGCTAAAGGCGTAGCATATATTAAACGCAGCTATGATAAGTTCATACAAGTCAGGAACATGTCAACACTTAACAAGTCGGGAACACTCAACCATTTAAAAACAAAAAGTCCTGGCCAGTTATCATTTGATAAGCCCCTTATGTATTATGGGCTACTCGATTTGTACGAGGCGGGGCGATTCTGGATGGCCGGGTGATTGGGGCTCTGCTGGTGTGGGACTCCCGTGGGGGTGAGCAAGGAACATGTCGGCCGGGATATGAATGGTGTAATCCCGACTCGCTACCGTCTCCAGAATTTCTTTAAATAATTCATTAAATTCTTCTCTTTCCCGAGCTGCCCTTTCTGCCTTTGAGCGTCTGGGGTCCGAGTGGGAGCTGGGAGTGCGCACTACTAGTGCTGCGGCCTGTTGTGGGTTTCGAGTCTCGACTTTCTTGACTCGAGGGTTCTTCGGCCTTCACCCTGGGCAATGTCGCTTAGGGCCCCGCTTCTTGGCATACCTCTTGATGGTGGGCACATAGCGCTCTGGTGGAGGGGCGCATGCCACATGCTCCCGCCTTCTGCGAAGAGCGTCTTTGCAAGCCAACTCTCCATGATTCTCCATGCGTTTCGCCAAAAAAAGAAACCTGCAAGGTGCGAACCAAGGGTTAGACCTTGATACAGGAGACAACTATTTGCTTGGAAGGGATTTTAGTGTGATTTATGAAGCGCATATGACAAGAAGGGGAGGGGTGAGGCATGCGGTGTTTGTTGTAGGGGAATGGTCCCCATGCTGATGTTCGCATTGCCTCCAGTCATTAGTGGATATTAGTTTATGCTAAGTCGCATGGATTGGTTGTCGTGGAGTGGGACAGGGTACATCCTCGGGAGGATAGACCAAAAGGGAAGAAGGTGTATAGGAAGGGACTACACCCTGTCTACACCATCAGAGTTGTTGGTCAAGGCCTCCTATGGCGGTAATATGGGTTGCATGCCCTTCACTTAGAGGTGGGGCTGGTCACCCGACTTTTAAAAGGGTGATGTGAGGAGGAACTGAGGAGCTTAGCCTATCAAACCCGACTCTTCTCCCTGCGCTTGACTATCATTGCTTGTGTATGTTGATATTGTTTATACATGGTGACACACAAATCAGTGTTTATTTATATACACATCTATGAATCCATGTCACATCACGAGGATAAGAACCAAGTGTAGAACTCGGGGTTGTACCGGAGCATGGCACATGCATCCAGTATTTGTGGCAGCTGACTTAACACTGATAGATATTTTGCCATGTCGAGTAGCATGGAACCTTGACCGAGTCTACTGGCAATATGTAACTCCTCCTTGGTGAGTACCTTATCAATCAAGGGGCCCTGTAGCCTAGTCCCAGCCAAGTTCGCACCCCGCATGTCAGTGAGAACTCGAAGGGAAGTTGGTGCCACGTAGGTCGGGTCTCTTTGAGACCGCCATTTGGCCAATCGCTCTTCTGAGACCGTCATGATCTGAGCCCCTAGTTCGGCCATTACAACGCGGCTTTCGCATCAATGCTGCTGAAATTGACTCTGGCCTGCTGACAGTCGCTTAAGTAGCTCTACGTCTACGAGATTCGGTCGGCAGAGCACTTCATTGAACGTGACGGTTAAGCGCAGTTCGTCAGCCTCCCCGTCGGGGATGAGTCACATCTGTTCATGCAGGAGCCTATCGTAGTGCCCGTTAAGATGTTCTTGTTCTTCCCATGATAGAGGAAAGGTCAAGTAATCTCCAAGCAGCTCCTTGGGGATCGTGCCCACGTCTGCAAGGACATAGACATGCGCGACCACTTTGAGCTTAGACTCCAACTCAGTTAAGCATTCTGCGACACTTCTATGTTCAACGAGGGCTTGCTCGGTTGCTATCTCATGCAAAGTTCTAAGAGTTTTCTTAGGCTTTAGCATGGCTGGGGGCTCAGGCCTAGATGAGCAAGATTGGTCAACGCTAGGTTTTCTTATGCTCTTGGGGTTCTCACGTTTCTCCTGAGGTTTTGCTATTATTTCAGCATGGTTCTTCTCGGATGTGACTGGTATAGATTTGTCACCCTATTGTGACAGCATTGTATCCACTCTTGATTGATCAATATGAGCTCTATTGTCGGTGGATAGAGTGTTGCAAGCAACTGTTGATGGAAACTGTTGCTTTGGTTTGTCAGAGCACATAGATGTGTCTGAGGTTTCACCGCTATTAGGAGAGGCATCAGTGGGTTCATTGGTGGATGGACTCGATGCTTTATTCATAAGCTCTCCAGCACCCTTCGTCTCAATGTTCTTGTGGTTCACAACCTCCTGCAACTGTTGTTGTTTTCGTTGTTTTCTCCTCTTTGTCTTGGTCAGTGTAGGTGCACCTAATGGCTCAGGACCTTGGGCTAGGTTGACCGCTGATGTGCTTGGTTGAGCCTTAGCATTTCCCTTCTCTAGTGTGTCCTCATGGGACCTAGTTGTGGCCTGCAGAACAGCCTTGCTAGGTTGTGAGAGCACAACTGCCTCCCTTTTTGGAGAGTCTAGCCCTTCAACCAACTCCCTTGTGTTTAACTCCTCCAGCCTAGGCTTTAGGCACTTTGAAAGTGCTGGAGTTGTCGAGGGATTTGGTTGCGACACCTCCTCCACAGGTAAACTACTAAGGACACGTTCCACATAGGGTATTGTCACGGCCAAGGGCTGTGACTGCTGTGATCCCTGATTGGAAGTAGTAGCAGCTAGTTTAGTGGGCTGGCTACCCTTGGTGGATTGCGGTGTCAAGTCCCTAGGGCGATCAGAAGTGGTTGTGTCTTTTGTTGGCCTTTGAGCACTCATCTGTGTAGATCGAACATGAGCTGATCTAGTCGCATTAGGTGGCTCAGGCATATCCTTGGGTCGAGAGCTACAGATGGCATCATGTCCCACCTCTTTGACGGTTGGAAGCTTAGATGGAGATAGAGATTGGAATTGAGCAGTCACCCTTGACAACTGCTGTAGTGCTTCCTATGTCTGTTTGGGAGAAGAGGGCGTAGGAGATCTAGGACTCCTAGGTGGATGTGGCACTAGCTGAATGATTTTCTCAAGGCTATTAGATGATTGTGCCATTTGCTTTGTTGAGCGAGTAGCCTTGCCATGAGCAATGTTGTGCCTATGATGTTTGTTCTCCCCTTGGGAAATCAAAGGCTCATTGGGCACTAATGGCTTTTGTGCACGCTCAATGGTTACATATGACATCTGCTTATTAAGCATGCTAGGTTGAGGCTCTTTCTTTTGAACACTCATGTCCGGTTTCTTACCTCGAGACCTAGAGTTTCTCTTAGACTTCCTCCTGTGCTTCGTTGCTTTTGATGCACTCTGGCCTTCAGTCGACCAGGGAGGTTTGGCAAGGGGTTTTGGCACCCAAATCCATCGGCTGCTTGCATAATACCCTTGAGCCCGAAGCAACGCCTTGGATATCCATCGTGGCGTTGTGCTGGCTCTCCATCGACGCCTTCGTCTATAAGGCTTGGGTTTCTTTTGGGGTCTTCTACGATATTTGTAAGTCCAAAGCCCGTCCTTGGCATTGTCTCTTGACCTTCTTGTTTCAGGCCTGGCCTCACTCACTGGTTCTCGTTGTTCGACCTGTGCTTGTATCAGTTTTTCCAACAAGTCATTGCTCTCGTCAGTAGGCTTGACTATTACGTCAGCACCTTCCTTGCCTTTCCCTTGAGGTTCGATGAGGTCACCCTTGCTAAAGGTGGTGACTATCCTCACACCCGGTAGTGTCAGGTGTATCCTCTGTGCTACATAGTCTGCCTCACATTTGGTTGCCCTTTTGAAGGGTCTTCCTAGGAGGGTTTCTTTCCTGTAGCTAGCACTTTTTGGGGGAACATGAAATAGGATAGGAAAGCTTTCCGTCTCAATTGTCGCAAGGATTTTGCACTTCCCTATGAGTGCTTGTGGGTGTCCCCCATAAGGGCTAAGAGTTGCACTAGTCGGTGTGAGCTCTGGTTGGCCTAGTAGGGTCCATGATTCATAGGTCAAGATGTTAAAATCTGCTCCTTCATCAATCAGAGCATCGATAGTATGCTCTCTTTCCGCGGTGAGTTTGACCCTAAGATAAGCAGGTGGTACTATGTCTTCATCTTCCGAGTCTTGGCTTGTAAATTTAAGCCTTCTAACCGATGCCCTTGAGTTCTCAACTGCACGACCAGATGTGGATTCCCCACTGATGTCTTGGATCGTCAGTGCAGTGCTATTCAAGGTACATCTCTCGTCAAGAGTGTCATGTCTAGTCACCTTGGCATTTGTAGCTTGCTGATGTCGCACTCTATTTCGACTAGACACAGTTTGAACACAACGTACATGTGTTCTTGTGGTGTGGCCTTTTTGCCCTGGATGGTTAGATTGGCCAATTGAGGTTCTAGGGTCTCTATTTGTCTCTATTCGGGTATGGGCTTTTGGCTACTCTTTTGCAAGTGAGAATCCATGCCCGTGTAGAGCCATTGCTACACTAAGGTTCAATTTGGAGGTCCTGTCACAGCGCGCATTTTCTCTCCAACCTACTCGGGGGAGGTGCGGAGGGGGCAGAGCCCCCTCTATGGGGGTCCGGGGGGGCAGTCCCCCCCGGCCCGCAGGGCCGTTATAGTAGACGCCATATGCAATTTGGAGGACCGTTTATAGCCAAATTTTGAACTACGTGCTCTAAATTTTAGCCTAGTGAGGATCTGTGATGTGCCTTTAGCTCTACGTAGCCTTTGGGGTCAATTTCGGGGTTTAGATGCGTCAGAACTTGTGTTCTGGATACCTGTTCGATTTTGACAGTTTTTTGGTCCAATTCCAAGATGTCCGATTTTTAGGAGTCCAATTATCAGAATCGGACGTCCGATCTTGGGTGGGTCCGATCGGACTAGTGATCCGATTTTTGGTCGCGTCTGATTCTAGGAGTCGAATCAAAAAAGTGGTCCGATTCTGGGAATCGGATCAGACAGGGTGGTCCGATTCTGGCTGGTCCGAGTCTGGGACTCGGACGGCTTGGTCCGATTGTGAGTGGTCCGATTATGGACTCGTCCGAGTGTCCGAGTCGGACGGATTGGTCCGAGTATCCTATTCTCAAAATCAGACAGGTTGGTCCGAGTGCCACGTGGCACGTCCGATCGGGCTGGTCCGATTCTGGGAATCGGATAATCTGACTCCCGAACTCAGGTGTTGGGAATCGGACCACAGCGAGTTGGTCCGAGTGCGTCAGCGGGGGCGCGATTCCCGCGCGTTTGACCTCTCCTCACTGTCTGGTGCACACAATCACCACAGACTTTCTAGATGTGATCAGGGCACTTGTTGGAAAACACCAAACTCACCTGGAGTAGTAGAATCACCGACGCCTAGAAATCGGGGCAGCGCTTCCTCGTCCTATGAACCGGAAGCTCTCTCTCTCTCTCTCACACACAAGGCAAACCAAGGAAATGAGGTCTGTCCTGGCCTCTCAGGCCTCTTAAGGTCCTTTCCCAGCACTGTAGAACCTCACAGCTAGTTCCCTATCCCTATCTCACCCAGAACTTGAATCTGGTCCCCTGTTTTCCTATTTTAGCCTGTTATACAGCAACAGAAAACCCTACTGTTTGGGTGTTTTTTTCTTCTTTTTCTTTGTTTTTTCCTACCCTAAATGCATCCAAATCACAAAATAAATACCTATACTACTCCATTCCACAACATAAATCTCAGAAAGCTAAAAACCTACTTGCCAAGGAGATCGAATACCATCTTCAACCCCCTCGCTTCCTACCTATCTACCTCAAGCATCAGTTCGAGGGAAACCCCTTACTTTGATGCTCGATTCGAAGCGCGCAAGTGCTCAAGGCTTGAATCCGTTGGTCTCGGCAATGGAACCAAAATGTGGGGGCTTTCGCTCAACCGCCAAGACCCTCGGACCGCTTATTGTTTCAAGTGTTCCAAGCCGAGCACTAATGGCTACCTCTCACATAGCCGACACGCCATCCATATCTACAGGTGTAGTGAGCTTACCTCCGTGTCGTTCGAGTTACCTCCTCTCCCGCACACTCCGGTGGCTCCACGATCCAAGTGCAAGCTTCAAGCAAGCTCCATCCTCAAGCTCCACGCTCCAAGCTCCATTGCCGCGAGCAAGAGAAGAGAAGAGAAGAAAAGAGGAGAGGAGAAGATGGAGAGCTTCTCCTCCTCGGTCCCTCACCCTCACACACTCACTCCCTCACACTCTCACACTCCCTCTCTCAAGCACAAGCTCAAGCAAGCAAGAACAAGAAGAAGAAGAAGAAGAGGAGAGCTACTTTTGGCCACACACAAGAATGAGCTTCTCATTCACTTTTCAACTTTATATACAAAACCCTAAATCCCTTTTGGGCGGTCATTCCCTTTTTCCCTTTTTTACATGGCTAGCTATAGCCCATGCCCTTTTTCCCATTGTCCTTCTATCTTCCTAGCTTCCTTTCCACCACCCATCTACATTTACAAATTGCACGGGTGAGAGCCCGGTGCTCTTTTACAAGATTTCAGGGTGCGCCTTTTTATTTTAAAATGCACCTTTCCCCTTTTGCCTTTGCCTTGGACTTTTGAGGTTGCCCTTGCGCTTTTGGCCTTTTCTCCTTTTCTTTCTTCAGTCGGGCTACCTTTTTTCCGCCTTTGCCCTGCGTCTTTTCCACTTCCTTTTGCTTTCTTTGTGTTGGGGTTAATACTTAAGCTTCTTGCAAGGTAAAGCCTAAGGGGGGGGTATTCCTCCTCCCTTTAAATTTAAGACATCTTTCTTAAAGAATGATAGCTCCAAGAGGAGAGTTGATGATTCTAGTAAAGACTTCATGGATTTTTGTACTTCATGGACATATTATTATCATGGATGTATTATTTTGTGAGAGCTAGGTTCGTTGCTCTAGTGGACATTGTATTTATTACATGTGGTCATATTTATCACATCTGCAGCTATTGTATCATTTGCACACATGTAAATGTGATTAGACTAGCATAGGCTAGGTCTAATTAAAAGCATCCTTCAAGGATCGGCTAGCCTAGAACCCACAAGGTGGTAGGATACCCGAATTCATAGTTGTGGATACCACAAGACCAAGAGAGAATACCCAGAGAGGGTACAAATCCTAATTCACAGTTGTGGAAACCATGAGACCAAGGATGGTGTAATTATCGAGGTTCTCATACTCCTATAGTGTGGCACAAAATAGGAGGCTTGTCCATTGCGTGTCGATAGGATCGATGGGGTATTGATTATTGACACTCGCAACTAGCATACTTCAAAAACCATGAAGCTAGTTATGATGGACAAATTAGGAGGAATTGGTTCATTGTATTGAGATGGGAAAATATTGGATTTTTTAGCATAGGAGAAAACACAAAACACAAACTCAAAAACACAAAAAAGGACAATGTAAGCAAAGACATCCCAATCAATGGAAAAAATAATCTTATGCTTATCATGTGGGTGAGCTTGAAATTGAATATATTTGGAGAATCCATCAAGGAAGCTATAAGGCTCCTTCTCTACCATTTTCTTGATCGTATGATTCATTAGGGCCAAAAACGCTCCAAAAAATGCACTTTTGTTAATCACGGGATTAAGGAAAGGGCCAAAGAGAGTTCGCCACATATGCAAGAATATGGTATTCTTGTCTCCTCTTTTTTAGAGATAGTGGAGTCCATTTCGTGATTCTCTCTTCTTTTTTAGCCAAAACCCCTAAAGTCTGACATGTTTTGGAGTCCCAAAGACGTTATTTACTTACAAATCTGACAAAATGCGTGACAGAGATGTGATGAAATTAATAATGAGTTTTTTGAAAGTCGGGAGATCTTTCAATATTGTTTTTGGCGCCCAATACATACTCATTTGGGTTATTGGCGCTACTTTTTAGTTCATCCACCCCTCTTTGAGCTTCTTTATCTGCGCTTTCATTCTTTTCATGGCTTCCTCCAAGCACCCTTCTCGTTTAATACACTCTTGCATAGTCTATAGCCAAGGAGTAGATGGAAATTTTGAGCCCAAAACCTTTGCTGTAAACGATTGGGTTACCATGCTGCCATCTTGCAAGGGCTCTCATAAGGTGAAAAGAAGAAAATGAGATGATATAAAACATCACTGGAAGGGGCGTATCATTGCCTTCAAAATTTTGCCCGAAGGCTGGTTTGTCAAGGTGCAACATGTTTACATGGCCAAGGATATGCACTTACCTCCAAACAAATGTGTTCCCCAACAAACACATTGTAAGTTATAAGTTACAAGTATTAAATGGCATGGAATTCCTAAGTGGGACTTTCCATGCCATTCATAAGGTATTGATAGACATTATTTATGCCGATCAAACTGTGTCTTTTTTAGTGAATGCAAGGTTTTTATATATTATGCACAGTATGTGGTTCCCTCTAAAGCGGATAGGTATGGGAATATCGAAGATTTGCCATTGCCAAGTCTTTCATCTCTAAACTGGGAGATTCCTGACAAGGTAACAGTGCAGAGTTTCAAATTCAAAATATATCAGGATATTAAAAAGTCCATGACAGTTGGAAGGATCTCAAGAAGAATATGTTTATCATGGTTTGTACCCCTCCATATCTTCGTGGCTTGCTTCAAAACAGCAAATTTACAAAGAACGAAGGTATCCTGGCTAAGTAGAAACTTTTAAGAAGAGGATTTGGACAATACTATAGGGAGGCATTGGAAATCTAGAGAGTGCGACCATAAGGGTGATATCTTGAGGTGCAGTGCATGCCCTCAATCCTTGGCTTTGGCTTACAGTATCCCTCACCAAACTCTTGCTTTGGGCTTTGATTACAGGAGATACAAACTAAGATTGGGTATTTGGGTTCCCTTGGATTCCGATACAGATTACACACCATATAAACTTGTGGTGCACGTTTTGCCGCATGAAGAAGTAAAGAATGTGAATGTTACTTCCAATTGGAGTCTGAAAGATGTGAGGGATACCTTGGAATTGCTAGACAATACATCCCCTAGATATAAGTTCAAAGTGAATGGTGTAACAATTGGTAAAAGAGCCGAGCGCTCTTTCTCTTGTACGAGTTGTTTGTCTCCCACAATTGTGAGTTTTGAGCCTTGAGAATGAAAACTTTGCAGGAATTTATCTTAATAGACTGTCCTTAAGATATTTTTTAATGGGAACTCATAAGCTATCATGAAACAAGTTGCCTTTCGAATGTATATAAATAAAATGTACATTACATTTGATTTATAAGTGAAATTTTTCATTACACAATGAGATACAGAAATTTCATATAAATGTACAAAGCCAAAATAATAAGGCTCGTGTATGCTTATGTTTGCTATTTTGATTCTTTATCAATTTCTTCAAAGATATTTTTTCTCACAGGGCCTTTCTTTGATTGTTGAAAAAATTTCACCTTTACAGGTAGTCTCTTTTCTTGGGGCTTTAGAGGGGATGGATCAAATTTCAGAGGAGAGAGCATTGGCATTCCTTTTTTCTTAGACTCTGCAAGCAGTGGTCCCATTGCCTTTGCCCTTGCCCTTGCCTTTACCATTGCCATTGTCCTTACCCTTTTCCTTGCCCTTTCCCTTGCTTGTGCCCTTGGCCATTGAAGTTTTGGGAGGAAGAGGGAAGTCATGATCATATGGTGTGATTGCCTTGTCCAGAATCAGCTCAATGCATCTCTCCCTTATCCACCAAACATATGAATCAGGATAGTCTCTACACTGTAAGAATAAATGTTATAAGTTAGTGAAAGAAATCATGATAAGGGTTACACAAACATCAAATGAAATTAACTTACATTCACTCCTTCTATTTGTAACAACTTTGAATCCATTGTTCTGCAAATGTTTAAGATAACTCTCCATCCACAAGAATGCGCATCACTTTGCAATGGAACTTCTTGTAGAAGAAAAGTATAAGGCCTTTGAGGATTAGCAAGATCCTCGTATGTTGTATCCAAAAATGTAGAAACGAGTCTACCAGCACTGCAAAAGGAAGCTTTGTAAGTTCAAAATATTTTTTATAAATAAAATCAAAGTAAGTAATTTTCTTTCAACATACATTCGTGCTTGACCATGAACACCGCTGAGAGAATTCATAAAGATAATTTCTCTTGAAAGACAATTAATGTAGATGAGACTCCAATGCCCTCTGCAAATTTATAAAAGAGGTGAGTAGAAGGGTGAAAGCAAATGAATATAAATTTTCCTCTACAGAAAAAGAAAAATACATTTCTACATAAGGGAAAAAGATGTGGTAATTTGTCACACTATCGAAGCTACAAAAAAACGGTGAAATATTAGAACCAGATTTTGCAAATAGCTCCACAGAGAGAAGTGGATCAACAATATATATGGTTCTACGGATATCGAGAGTGAGAGAGGAGACCAATGCCCTGTAGTCAATAGCAAAAGCTATTCAATACAAATTTCATCCAAAATATACTTGAACCTATAAGACTTTACTTACGCAAAAAAAAAACAAAAAATATAAGCCTTACCTTATGCAACAAAAAACAACAGAGTTAGATAGTTGGACATCCCTTTTTTCCAACATGGGCTTGTCCTCGGGAGATATACTAAGATATTCCTCCTCAGGTTCCGCAGAAACATTTACAAGAATCTGCCCATACACTTTGCCCATCCTCTCGCTGTTGACGGGAGCAAGTGATGCGGCTTTCCTCTTGTAAACATCGTCTTCAGTTTCAAACACCTCCTGATTTTTTTCACTCAAGAAAGACTCCTGCTGGGTGGAACCCCTTGTAGAGTAAAGGTGAGTAACATCCTCAACCTTTAGCTTTTTCTCTTTCCTGGACATTTTTGGGGGAATGTTAAGGATTTCAAGGGCTTTTTGATCATTGGAAGGCAAGGGCCTCAGCACTTTGTGACTTTGCTGATGATGCTAAAATCTTTATTCATAAGGGTGATTCTATGAGCATGGGCGGCAGCAATGTAAGCATCGTTCATGAAATCAATAACAAAATCTTCTACGGCCTCTTGCAGGGCAAGAATGGCTGAGAGTTGCCACTTCTTATTTAGACCAGAGACAGTTGCCACTTGAGACAATCTATTAGAGATCTCTTTAATGACCCTTATAAAAGCAGCCTTTGGAATGACATGCTGTGTAGCTCTCTGGGCTTTCCTGATCTCACTGAAACATCTCTGCATATAGAAGAACCTGGACTTCCTCTTTCTCTTTTGTGGCTTGGGAGGTTCAGTGGCTTCAGCAGATGTACGCTCAGGTGCAATTGTAGGGGATGAATCTTTCACAGGGCAAGCCTCACCCTTTGCTTCCTCAACTTCAGGAGAAGAAACATTTACTGCATTCAAATTCTTTAACTCCATGGAAGATATTAGGCCAACACCTGGTGTAGGGGGGATTTCTGTGGTAAAATGCTCTGGGGCCTGTGATGGCCCAGCTTCAGGAAACTTGGAAGAGGGCTCCTCCTCAGATTCATCAAATTGGAACTTTCTTCTACCCCCACTCTCCTTCCCATCCAGATACACTCTTCTTGCAGTTTGCTTTGTCCTTGCCATCCAAAAAAGCAAATACAACAACCAGAAGGACAATAACTGAAATAGCAAAAATCTGTAAACCCAACAGGCTAATTGGCGCGAAAAGGGACGAAATGAGCAATTCCAATACAGCATGATATAAACAAAACGATGAGAATGGAGCAGCGCCCTCGCTCCGTATTGGAGATTACAAGAGGAGAGATACCGAAATGGCGCGATAGGAGGAATGCGTAGACGGAGGAACCACTCCCTCGCTTCGTATTGGAGATGACAATGCTGATACGGCGCGATATGGAGGAAACGAAGACAGCGTAGAGACGCCCTCGCTCCGTATTGGCAATGACATAAGGCCGATATGACGTGAGAGGGAGGTTACGAAAGCCTCGAACGATCGTACTCACTCCGTATCAGCACACCTCGTTTTGACCAGCGAAGCAAAGGACTCAGCAAAAAGACCACCGATACAACGCGAGAGATTAGAAACGGAGAAGACGCAAGACTTGTATCGCACCATATCGGCAAGCAAGGCGGGAGAGCTCGAGAAATGAAAAGTGTACACGTAGGAAAAATAACCCCTTATATACCACGTCAATCATGACACGTGTCGAACGCTGATTGTGCCACGTGTCTGCACATATCGTCCATATGCTACGTGTCAACTAACGACCGGTCCACGTGTTTGCCACGTGGTTATCGGCCACGTGTTGGCCAACGGCTACTGCCACGTGTCGAAGACCAACGGATAGTGCCAGGTGGCATAATTCCGCGCCTACATAAGGGTGTGTCCCTTATCCGTACGGCTTTTTTCAATTTTTTCTGGACCTCTGTCTCTTATCCTAATACGGCGCGAGAGCAACTATTTGCCTTCTTTGCTTTCGTCTCTTCGCGTCGTTTTGGAGGTTCTGCAGAGTCTTCTTTCAACTTTCCTCCCTAGCTCATAGTGCCTAAGCTCGTGTGACCACCATTGTGGCTCTTTCACTTCTTGCTGGAATCACCGATACGGCGCGAGGGGGCACATCCATCTGAATCGTTTCTCTCTTATCGTGCCGTATCGGCAGAAGCTATAAACATGTCTGAACCCACAGAATTCCTAGGATCCAAGGTTTCTCCAAGAACTCGTAAAAGAAAAAGACTTTCAAAAGGCTCAAGGGCATCAACATGTGATGAGCCTATGCATTCTTTTTCTTCTCCATGCTCTGCCACCAGTGTGAGAATGCCAAGTACATCTCCAGGGAAGTGAACGTCGGTAATGAGAGGTCAAGGAGTTTCAGAGCTTACTGATATCACTCCATCAGAGAGGCTACTTGATTTTATCCTTCAGAATGGAATGGATCTCTCATTCTATGGAGTTGTGCAAAATGTCTTTAATCCTGATTGCGACCTTGACAAAGTTCTGAAATCTTGTGAAAAATACATTTTGGAGGACTTTTTGGAGTTTGAAAATCTTGCAGGTCCTTCTGTTGAAGTTGGCACAATTGAATATGTCCATGTTCCCATTGGGTCAACAGGAAATGAAAAGTCAGTATTTACTAAGAAGTGTGGTGCCCACTCTCTGGAGAGGTTTTATTCAAGAGACATATTTTGCTCCACTCATTCCAAAAACTGCAAGATGATGAGAAAATCTGTTGCTTTTATTGTTTTCACCCTTGTCAAATACCCTGTGAAAGCTGAGGAGAAACAATTGGAAGGAGCAAAGTCTGCCAGCTTTTGCATGTTAGATGATCTGGTAGATGAAAAGGAAACAAAGGAGGTTGTAGATGCAGATTTTGAGGCTTCTAGCTAAGAATTTGGATGTTGCTCACTTCAAAGCTGAGACTATCATTGAGGAGAGCCAAGGAGATACAAACCCTCAACCTGATGAGAGTTCTCACCATATTGTTCCTTCTCTACCATCTATACCTTTCAAGGACAAGGAGTACATTTTACTGTCAGATATTCAAAAACTTTTTAATCTCAGGGAAGATTATTGTCTAGCAATTATTGCAGAGGCTTCTGATGCTGCAAATGGGATAATTGACACAGAAAATGAATCAAAGGAAGAGATTCTCAAACTTGATAAAGAAACTCTAGACGATAAGTTTATTGATGCTGGTGAGGCCCTCTCTCTTTGTTTTGAAAAGGCCAAAGAAGCTGAGAAAGAGTTGAGTATTACTGATGAGGACTTCGATCGCATTCAAAGCGAACTTGGGATTTCCAATTTTGGAAGAGAGGAGTCTGAATATGTTAAAGAATTGACTAACACCAATGAGATAGCATCATCAATTAATTTATGGAATCCATTTAAATTGGAGTACGATGAAAATCAAGTGGTAAGATAATTTTGAATTTGCTTTTACACATTGGTAGGTTTACATTTCATGCTTATTCAGTATGGGTTTTATTTGCAGTTGGAGATTGCTGATACAGATAACTTCTTGGGGCGTGGCAAAGGATCGAGAGCTGCTAGTAACACATTCAAAGACATTGCACTCGGCCACTATTTGGCTAGGATTGACCCTGATTCCTTTTTAGTACTTCATAGTAGTTTCTCAGAGGATGCAGCATGGCCCATACTTTGTATTAAAGCTCTTACAAGGCTTCTAGGTTTCTCAGGATTACAATATAATGCCCACAAAGTAATGTTTTTGGAAAAGACTGTAGCAATTAGGATTTTTGGCTACGGTCCAGGTTACTCTGCTTCTAGAGCAGGATACTTTTTGGCGTTTTCATCCTACGCCTTAGCTGCAAACCGAACTGATGTAAAATCTATAGCTGGCTACAAGAGAAAAAAATTTCTACGTTATAGAGGAAAGATTCATGAGGAGGAAGAGAATGTGAGAGTTTTGGAAAACTAGCTTTGTATATATTCTTTCTTATATATAAAAGTGCGATTGCTCATGTGTCATTGCCGTCTTTTATTTGCATTCTTTGAAGTTGTCGTCGAAAAAACCAGTTGAATAGCTCCTCCAAAGCATTGCTTTTTGTAACTCCTCCCCCATGCCTTGTGCTTCGAAAATAACTTGTGCATGCTTGATAGTGGGATTTTTCCATGCCTTGGTTACTATAAGTTGCTAAGGGGCCATGCTCCTCCACAAAGAAAGGTCCATGAATATGAAGAATATGCTGCAATACAAAGTAACACTAATTTTATACCAATTGAAAAACCTATCAAAATAAGCCCATATTAAATAATTATTACTTTACCAGATAAAAAGTGATATCTTTTTCTCCCCATGCCTCTTTTATCGCCTGAACAAGCTTTGTGATTGATCTTTTGAACTCTTCTGCATATGTATATGTTGTCTTATGTTGCCTGAGGAGTTTCAGAAAAACATCAAGGTGTATCCAGACCTCCATTCTAAGAAACACAAGCCTCGGCGTGCTTGCAACATTTGTTGTGATCTCACATAGCTCTCTCCAACACTCCCAAGCCGCATTCACCTGCCTTCCTGAATGGTTTCCTAAGAGTCATCTAGCTTTTGAGCCTCCCATAGAGACATCGGCCAAGATATCTCTTGTTTTTCCTGAAAGTATTGGATCCTTTCTCAAGTGAACTTGGCCCCCATGAAATCCCATTTTCGATAGCAATGCCTCACATTTATCAATACACTCATTTGATAAAGATAATGGCTTAATGGAATATGCGTAGTCAAGATGCAATGTGAGAAGCTTATCGATTATTCTAATCTCTGCATGCAAAGTACAAATATGAACATTCTTAAGAGAGATGGAAAGAATGGGATCCCAGATGTCTTCTATGTTTTTAAATTTACTCAAATCTATAGAGTCTCTATTTGGGGCTCTTCTTACTGGTCGCAAACTACTCCAATCTTTGGATCCAATACTTTCCATGCAATAAATGCAAGGATATTTTGCATTTACACCATTACATATTCCAAGCATACATTTGATAGTTTTCAAATCAGCACTCATATGCCATTCCACATTAAATTTACCAACCCCATCAACTACCAACATTTCGCCTTCACTTTGAGACTTAATGATATTTGGAATACCTGTATGATTGAACAACCATTTCAACGTTTGATGATTTTCAATTGGTACCTGGGCTACACCAATCCACCAAATCTCCATCTCGGATTGGATCTTATGCAATGGAGCTTGGCCCTCACCATTGCCATGGTCCAATGCCATGTTCATGAGGCAAATGCTAATTCTTTCCATCTTCTGTCCCTTTTGAATCTGTGCTTCATCCAACTTCAAGGCAAACTTTAGAACACCATAACTTTCTTCTACTGTGATTTTATACATGTGAACCATTGCAATTTGCACCTTTTTTAGATCAACCCATATATTGTTAAACTCATTGTAATAAAAAATTGCCTGTTTTTTTTGTTTTTCATAGGACATAGACCTTTCGATGTGAATGTAATCTCAAAAAACATGTGGAATCTTGTGATTCATGGAAATTCTTGCAGTCGAAACTGCAAGGGCTCGGGGCAATCCAAATATAGTTACCCTATTGTGTTTAAGATTTTTAAACCATAATCCAGAGATAGCGTGATAAGCTTTTCGACTTATACCCACAGTATCACATGTCTCTACGATTTCATTTGCTTTCACTGTGCCTTTTAAATCCTTCACTAACTCTCTGAGAGTTGGACCTCTCAAATCCACATTTTCGGGTGACTTAAGAATCCTCAAAATATCTTTCTTATTCATGGTTTCCTTCAAAAGTTTGATTCTTTCCTCATTCTCTCGGATATTTATGCCTAGTATGTTAGAGACATATTTCTTTGTAAGATTTAGTCTCCTTTTCTTTGCTCTCACACACAAGCTGGTTATATTTTTTAATGGTCTCTTCCTCTCTCTAAATCCTACTGGAGTTTTTCTCAAGCGTGTTAGCTTATCCTGCAATGACTTGTTAACATTTTTCAAAATATCAATCTGACTTGTCAACTCTAAAATATTTGTTTGTGTAGTTTCTAGTGCTTTTTTCATTTCGTGCATTTGAGCTATATATGTGTAAGATGCAGATTATAACCTCATACAGTAGCCAAGCATTCCATTGTAACCTTCTCCAGCATATCTTATATAGTCATGGACATTCAAAAAAGGAGGTGGTTTACCTGTAGAAGGATCCATGGGATAAATATTTCCATCCACCCACAAATCTATATGCTTCATTCCTTGTGTTCGCAACCTATTGGCTTCAATCTCATCTATCAATACTCAATGATGTATACTTCTCCAAGATGTGTAAGTCGGATCTAGCTGAATAGATAGCTTGTATTTACGTGTGCTTGCGCCTGTGTTATTTGAAGTAGTATTGCTAGACATTCTAGCAAATGAACCGAGCAAGAATCTCACAGTGATAGGAAGCAAGTGCAACAAAAGGAATGGTAAAAGAGAATAGTGTGTAGAAAGAAAACGCGGGAGCAAACAAATGCAAAGTTCGTACGAAAATCTCGAAAATACAAAATCTCTCGAGTTCCAAGACAATAAACGGCCGAAAAGGTGACCCCTGACCTGGATTAAAAGATGAGGGCAATTAATGGGCCGACCTCTTCAATGAACCAAATATTCTCTCATTAATCACATCTGGACAACCAAATTTAGAGGTTTTATTCTTCCTAAACCTCAACTAATTAGCAACTTAATCACTTTCTTACAAGTGCCATTTTTGAAGCGTTTTTGGCCCTAATGTTGTGTAAAGCATTTGGTTGATGCATTAAGCTTCTTGTAGTTGATGCATACACAAATTTTTCCATTTTTCTTGAGTACCACAATAATGGGTGATATCTAGTTGGTATGCTCAATGTAAAAAATGATTCCTACTTTCATAACTTGTTGAGTTCTTCCTTCACATGTTGAGCCTAGCAAGGATTCATAGGATCGGGCCTTATCTTGCTCTCTTAGATCTTCAACAATAAATATGGATTTACATATTTCCCCTCTTTTACAAGGTTTACCTCCTTCACTTTACTTGGGCCTTCAATGGATTTACTAGTTTTATCTTGTCTTTTGGCATCAAGCATGATGACAACTCCCTTTTCTTGAACTTGGTAAAGCACTTGGGGAGACCTTATGGTTTATGTTGAGGACATGCATAAGAGGAAGGCTTCTTTTGAGCTTTCTAAAGATGCTTCCTTCTCAAGTGAATTGAAATATTTGTCTTTGAGTGTAGAGGTGAGGTAGAATGAGGTATTTAGGGATCCAAGTTAGTGGTAGCATCAGATTCTCAATGTGACTCCCTTGGCATTGGAGAAGTGTTAAAGGGTAGGTCTTCTAATGGTGCAATGGTGAATGGATTGGGGTTGAAGTTGGGTCCATGATGTGTAATTTCGGATGCTCATAATCCATGGCTCAGATATTCCAACCATTGTAACTTGGACTTGGCATAGACAAGGCCTGCATCAACGAGGAAGGACTTGTGCATAGAGGGCTTTGGATTTGCTATGATTTGCTCAATGGTCCATCCATCAGTATCATAGTTGGGATCTATATAGGTGTCACTTTCATACACTGTGGAGGCATCTTCAAGGCCACTCTTCTCATTAGTATCCGAGCTCATGAAATCCATGATTGAGACAAAGAACCTACTATAACAGTCAAATAACCATTGGCACATATCAATCCACTGCTAGGTTGGAATGACAAGTAATTCTTCAACGGTTAATAGATTTTCCTCCTTTGTCCTATGCTTAAAACAAGGCTTCCACTCATTGGATTTTGCAAAGCTCAAATCTATCTATGGTGGATGGGGGAAAGCCATTAGTCTTAGATGATATTGAGGGGCTAGGATTTTGGGCTAGGTTTCATAATCAACAATGGCATAGAAGGAAATTCTTCATGGGCATGAAGCATATTAGTTGTTATGCCTTATTGGCTTAGGTGTTCATTGGATGCTTTATACTCTTCTTCCTTTAGTGAATGGGAGATTTAACATGGCAAGGATATGCATCTAATCTTACTCATCCTTAGGTTTGCAAACATGTCTATTCAATGGCCTTTGTGCTAGAAGATAAGAGGTATCACCTCACAATAAGCAAAAAATACCATCTAGGTCAATTGTGGTGGTCTTCTAACTTTTCATTTTAATACACAAATCCTTAGTGTGATTGCCCAAAAAGGCTAGACTATCACCCCAATATTCAATGAGTTATGCATTATGCATCTAGGGTTGGTTGAGAAATAGGTCATAGTCAACTCCTTTGACCACAAATGTGACAAAAAACTTAACACCATCGATTTTCATTGGCCAATCCTTTAGCACTCGTGGGTGGCATACATTAGAACCATTTGGTGATAGTAAGATTGAAATGTATAAACTCAATTAGAGGGTTTCCCCACATCTTAAGCACTACTTGGTTCACAATACTAGCACTAGCTCAATTAGAGGGTTTCCCCACATCTTTAGCACTCCTGGGTGGCATACATTAGAACCATTTGGTGACAGTGAGATTGAAATGTATAAACTCAATTAGAGGGTTTCCCCACATCTTAAGCACTACTTGGTTCACAATACTAGCACTAGCTCCCATATCTACAATGCCTCTTCTTGTGAAGTCACCAAGGGCTTCTATACAAGTAGAATTGCATGTTGTTCAACACCTCTCCTAGAACAAGGCAACTCCTAGATGACCAAACATTGGGATAGGTGGAGATATGGTTATAGGATTTTGTAAATTCTCCTTCAAGGTTGGGGTCTCTTCCATCAATCTAGGTCTTGAATGTTTATCAAATGGTAGGATGTCCTTTGAATAACACACCCAATGGGATTGAGACACTCCTAGAGGCCAATGCAACTAAAATCCCTAGATCAACTTCTTGATAGAAAAACTTCATTGGCTATACTTGGCCTTATAGTTGTGCTTTCACTTCAATAGCAGGTCTTTCAAAAGCATGAGAACCAGTTGGTGAGCATAAGGGGACTATGCAAGCCCCACCATGTGGCTGCAAATTGTCATTGGCTTCTTCTACCTTAATTTTGGCTTGTGCTTCTTCCACCTAGTCCTTTACTTTTCCAATCAATTTTAGTTATCATTCAAGGTCTTGATGTTCACCTACTTTGGTTGGCACAACTAGCTCAGTGTGTGGGGTAGAGATAGCTTATTCAACAAGGAAGCAACTACAGTGGCGCATACCAAGGTTGCTCCTTCATTGTTTAGCTTGCGAGTAGCATACTTAGCTTGCTTCTTTGCAATCGTCTTTCCAATTATAGAGTCTATTACTAGAGATATTCCTAGGATATTGACTTTGCCTTGCTTAGTTTATGCTCTAGTGATGGCATTGATCTGAATGGGAATCACATCTTCATCTTCATTATTTCTATTACAAAGAGACTCAAGGATGTAGCGGGTACTATGGCTTCATGGGTGCTAACTTTCCTCTTTGGGTAATTTGGATACATATGGGAGATTTCACAATCAAGACATCTTTGGTCAGCTTCAATTTTATTTGATTATTCTTAATTTTGAGGGCATTGGATTGAGATATGCTTGGTTTGGTCACAAATGTAATAGAAACGTGTCTCCTACATTCACATCATGCCTCTTCCTCTACCTCTCCCTAACATCATGATCAATATTGGTCGATCGTCCATGAGCATTGCTTTTCATTCTTTGTATGAGACAAATAGATTTATATAATCCTCTTCATCAACATGCTCTTCAACATAGTGAACTAGAGCATTACTACATGGGTGAGTGATGATTGAGCATAAAGATCATTAGATGCTAGATGGGATGATGTCAGCTCTAGGTGTTGTAAGTCTTTGGCCCAAGGGAGTAGGTAAAGCCATATATTATGAACTTGGATATATTGTTGAGATAGCAAGCTCAACATGTGTGAACATCGATGATGGCCCCTACTTTGTTAGATAAGTCCACACATCTACACTTAGCACATTGGTGGTCATTATGATCCTCATATGGACATTAGCTTATCGTGTATTATACATGGTTAGTTACACCTACCTATATAGCTTGCACAATTAAAGCACTAGTTGATTAGTATAGTCAATTATGCATAATTTGACTTAGTAGACTACTTTTCTTTATGTTGTATCTTATTTATATTTTGCATACATTATATTGTGGGAGGAAGAAGAAAAAAATACGCAAAAAAATATTTGGCCTCCATTTCTCTTCTTGTGCTCTTGAGTGAGCTTCCTCTTATGTGTATTATATGTGTCCAATGCAATAGCTCAAGCAAGTCTCCCCACTATGCGATTCATGACATGGTATTAGAGTGGCACCACTAACAAAGGCTATTTTTAAAGGCTAAAGTGAAGAAGAAGGAGCAAGGATTAAAGCAAGCAAGAAATTGGTAAGAAGCTCTCCCATTCTCTCTCTCTTTCCCCTAGATAGTGCCTCTGGAAGGCATTGGAAGTAGGGTAGAGCAAAATCTTAGATTGCTATAAGATTTGGTATGCAAGAAGAGTGGTATATATTCTGTAGGTAAGGCATTTAGGGCTTTCTCACAGTGTTTTTGGCCATCTAATGCCATTTCACGCCACATTTTATATTCACAGTGTTGCGAACAATAGTTTTAGGACATTGTAATATTTCCACACAATAAAAGTTAGTTGGTTAGTTAGTCAATTAATAAGTTAGTAAGATTACTAACTAAAGACTAACTAAGGTAAAAACTAACTAACATTAATTATTAATAATTTTTATTTAATTTAAAATATTTTATTTAGAAAAATCAAGAGTCATAAAATCGATATTTTTCTTGGATTGGCAAGCACCGTAGCCACCCTTCACGTAAATTACAACATGAATGAGACTTATGAGTTATATTAATCACTAGGTTAATGTGTATAGTTGGATGGTCCAAAAACATTAGATTTTGGGGAAAGCTAGTATATTTTAGATATTTTAGATATTATCCTAAAAGAAAAAGATATGGAGATTTTTAGAACTGGATGTCATTTAAAAAGAAAAGACAATTGATATTTTAGTTAGTTTGGAGATTTTATAAAAAGAAAAAAATAAAAATAGGATTTACGAAATCGTACACGTCGTGATCGCAGTACACAGGCAGTGGACAGCACTTTAAACATAGAAAAGAAGAAGGAGCGAACTAAGAGCTTTCTAACTAAGTGTCCAAGTGTCTTGGGGTTTTACCCCCTTTCGGAGCCAATGGAACCATCAGATTTATTATCTGAGCATCAGATCACTGATCTTTCCAAGATCCCGCTCCACAAAGAGCTCCACTTCTCAACCACAAGCCCTCTTCTCTAATTCACTATAAATATGAGGCATGGGAGAGGCATATAGAAGCATAAGGAGACCTCAAGAGGCCGCGAAAGAGAGGTAGAGAGAAGGATACCCCTCCAAGAGATTGTGAGGAAGAGCTTGAAAGAGAGCTTGAGAGAGAGAGAGAGAGAGAGAGAAGAGTCACCTCGAGAGGCTGCAAGGAAGAGAATTAGCTCAATTTCCTCTATCTCGATTAACCATCTTCTCTTACACTCTCCCATCTTGAATCTATTCCACCTCCTTAATCTCTTGAGTCTACCTGCGGACGAAGGCCTCCAAGCGAAGAACGTCGCGTGTGGATGACAATCCTGCAACCAGCAACAAGGCTTCGGGCAAAGGTATCACCGTCAATCCAACTGCGGTTCCAGTCATAAGTAATGTATTTTCAAATTGATAGATTCTTGCTTTGATTATTGTATGAGATACGTTAGGCCCCATACTACGATGCACGAGTATAGGTCATGGAAAATGATAAATTTCATCTCACCTACTCAGAAGATGGAGTTTGTGAAGTGCATATATCAAGGGAAGATAGTTGCACCTAGTTACATATGACTTATTTGCTAGTAGAGCAATTACAAGGAAGAATTAGTCAAGCATTATGAATGGCATAGTCGTCAAAAGAACGACATTAAAAGATTGGGCATATAAGTGCTAGATTAAAGTATAGTCAAGGGTTATAAATAGCATAATTGCTAAAAGAATATGACATTAAGAATCATGAATAGAGAAGTACTAGTTTAAAGTTTAGATACTTCAAAAGTACTTAGTCTAAGAACCCAAATATTAAGAAAAATTAGATTCTAGCTCAATGCACAGCCTATTGGAGTCTAATTACTTGAGATCATCTCGCACTTATCTTATCAAGTATTTACATGTTATGCCTATAACATGTTTAATATATGAGGATAATTTTCTAGTTGCCTCATGACTTGACTAAGAACTAGTACAAGAAATTAATCATAAGGGTTAAAACTAAGATGTCTTGAGTTCCGTCCAATAATGATGACTTTTTCCAATCCAAATCCAGGGTTGGGTTATCAAGCAAGGTAAGTGACCTATAGAACTTACATCATGAATAGTGTTTGAACCCTTAACATATGCCCTAGCCGAAGGAAGAAAGTGTTAAGAACATTTTTGCATAATATTGTTCCTAGATCCCAAGGGGGAGAGCAAATATGCAATAGAAAATATTATATCATCTACTCTTGCATTGTTTTGGAAAGAATGCAATTGGTTTTGTTGGTTGATCGAACAATATCCTAGATGCTTTTACATTCAACTGGTTGTTAGTTGTTGTTTGGATGATTATTCCAAGTGCTTGTGATTTATGGTAAATGCAAGGCAAGGGTCTGTGATGACAAGTCGCCATGGGAATAAAGGAATGTTTTCTTGGAAAATGATATTAGGCTGAATGCCTTGTTTGTGCTTGATTCTTAAAGGATTTAATTAAGGAAGGATATATTGTACGGGTGGATCACCTCCATGGTCGCAGCGCGTAGTAACCCGAGAGGGCACTGCTCGATTCATGGGCCGAAGGTCGAGTGGTGAAAAGGCCAACCACGGGAATGATGTTTCGCTCCTAGACAACTTGCGGGTCAGTTGGAGCTCTGGACACCCCTTGCTAGGTCTAGAATGGAGTTGAAGACCTCCGTGGCCCCCAACATCTAGGCATGTTGGGAGATCCTATTCTAGATTAAGGATTGAGTTTGTGGTGCCATGTGAATTGGACCAGTTACTTCTGCAGGGCAGAAGGGATACTTCTGTTGGACAGAAGCGATACATAATTTCTCCTGTATGGGCGAGGGACAAAGATTAACTTGAAGATAAGTTAAGGAACTTGTTTGAACTTGTTTGTCAATAGACTGCTTTGCTCTTTTTTCGTGTCTGTGCTATAAGTTATGCGAACGAACCCTGTTCCCTAAAAGGCTTAATTAATGAAGCTAACTTTAAGTGTCACACATAAATGTGGTAGGACCTAATTAGAAAACTAAAGCTATTAAGGGAAGCGGGTGGGCGAAACCCCCAACGGGTCCACCCTACGACAGGGTGGTCCCAGGGAATTGGGAGGCTTCTCACAAGTTTTTATCGTCATTCGACCTTTAGGTATTGATAGGTTAGAACCCGATTCATGCCGTTTTAGGGGACCGGAATGGGACTATGCCCTATGGGCAAAGAGGTTGAGCAGCACATCCCTCTTGTTTCCCATTCTCTTTGAACCAAGTGCGGCATGGGTCTGCTTCGGATTGGGTATCTCTACGTAAAGTAGGATGTCCAAAACCCGATGCTAGAATGCTAATAGGAGACTTTGACAACTAGGAACCCGAATTTTAGGTCGATCCTAGTGGGTTCAGTCGTGAACGTTCTGTTGCGAGGCGGATTCGGGAAACCCTAGGCGACAAAACTCGGAACATTCCCTGGGAGTGCCAAGCAGCAACGCTTAGATTCATTTCTCGATAGACCGCTAAAAGAGTGCTTGGAAAGCCGATGGGCGGGCATCTCACAGACATATTGTGATATCAATTGTGTTGCCTATTCTCCAATGCATAGGTTAGACAGTGTTTATCAAGAAGCAAACACAAGGTTTATCTATAAATAGGTTGTCGATTGTATATATTGTTGATTAGCAATCAATAAAAAAGACTACACGGTCTATTGCTACATACATTTTATGAAAGGTTGTAGAAGACTTGTTTGTTGTCTAGTACTCAATTTTATCATAATGGCTGAGAACATTAAAAATACATTTTATGAAATGTTGTAGAAGATATTATTGTTGTCTAGTTCTCAATTTTGTCATAATGACTAAGAATATTAAAAATATTACTATCAAGAAACTAGAAAAGAATAATTACCCATCATGGAAGTTCCTTGTTATGAACTTCCTTATTGGAAAAGGCCTTGACAAGTTTGTTTCAAGTGAAGAAAAGAAACCACAACTAAGTAATCTTTTGATGTAGAAGAATTAAAGGCATAGAAAGAATGGAATACAAAAGACAAAAAAGTAATGTATTAGATATTTACGGTCGTTGATAACACTATGTTGGGACATATCAGAAAGTTCACATGTGGCTTGGACAATCTTCAAGAATATATTTTTGATAAATACAAAGGCACAAAAGATTCAACTCAAGCAAGAGTTAAATATCTTGAAGTAAGGGAAGATCCCAGTAAATGAGTATGTTTTGAATGTCAGAAGCATTGCAGATGCCTTAGCAGCTATTGATGCAATGCCTAATGATAATGATTTGGCTTTATCTACTTTAGGTGGCCTGAAAAATGAGAAGGTTTGGAAATCTTTTGTTACTTTTGTGTATGTATGAAAGTCATTTCCATATTTTGATGACTTGGTCTCTCTCATGACCACTGAAGAGATCAACATGCAATGTGAATTATTTGAAAGAAGTGGTAAGCAGGTCCAAGCATTTTACTCAAGTTTAGGAAGGGGATGTGACAGATCCGCTTCAAGAAGCCATGGTATGGGTTGTGCTAGTAGTAACAAAAAAAATGGCTTAAATCAATAGTTTGATGACATGTCAATTTCGAGAGGCCATGGTAATTCTAGAGACAGGGGAAGCTCTAGAAAAAGAGATGGATGGCAAAACAGAGGTTCTGGCAATTCTAGTATTATCTGCCCTTACTTGGAAAAATAGGTCATAGTATACCCCATTATTTCAATAAGAAGGATGACATTGTAGTGGCAAGCCAACAAGAAATTATATATCATCTTGTAGACAAAATGATGGCAAAAACGAGGATTTATTTGTGATGCAACATATGATCAATGTTGTTGTAGAAAAAGGGGGCATGTGATGATGTATGGTATATTGATTTAGGTGTATCTAATCATATGAATAGCCATGCTAAATGATTTTAAGAGATACAAGATTTACAAAGTCCAGGTTATATAGAGACGACCTCTCATTCAATTTTCTATATTGAAAAAGTTCATTTGTCTTGGCATGATTGACAAACAAAGTATCTGTTTGGCATATGTTTTACATGTGCCATCCATCACAAAGAAATTGGTATCTATTGGTCAAATGGTAGATCAAGTGTTATAGGTTAGATTTAATACAAATTACTATTTTTTTGAAGACTTCAACAATAAGTGCAAGTTGAATACAAAAGGGAGTAAAGTTGGTTGCATGTTTACTTTGGATGCTCGAATTTCTACTATAAAAGCTATTATATAGGTTAAAGGCAAAGCAATGATTGTAGACATTGAAATATAATGGCACAAATGCATTGGGCATGTAAATCTACAAAGGGTGAAATCAATGCAATGGATAGAGTTGATTACAAGCTTTCCTACATTCAAAGTTATAGAATTATATAAAACCCATGAAGCATGTCAGTTTGGTAAGCAAGTAAGGTAGTTATTTTTGCATGACAGAGATGTAAGAAAGAATATACTAGGAAAAATAGACATATTAAAAAATTTGCACGAGCAATGATGGATAAAAGGAATATGCCAAATCATTTTGGTTTGAGGCTCTCTATACTACTGTCTACATTATAAACAGGTCTTCCATAGCTGTAATTATGGTATGACTAATGGAGAATGTTTTACAAGCAAGAAACATGATGTATTGCACTTAAAACTGTTTTGTTGTATTGCATATGTTCATGTGCCTAATAAGTTGCAAAAGAAATTGGATCCAAATGTTGAAAAATGTATTTTCATTGGATACTCTAATACATAAAAAGGGTATTGTTGTTATACCTTGTCAATGGTGAGTTTCAAGTGAGGAGGGATGTTACTTTTTATGAGATAAGTAGTTGGTATGCATTTGATGGAGATGCATTAGATGATATTGATAATCATGATAGTCATGTGAAAACAAAAAAGCAAGAATCATAGACTCTTAGCGGACCAAAGATATCATTTGGTAGTAGATCTATAATCAGCCTGGCAGACTAATAAGTAGTCCCACATCTTTAGGTGCATTTACTAGTGTTGTAGGTAATGATGGTAATAATGCATCTACTAATCATGTGGTTCTTGATGGAGACTCTAGAGATTCATATAGTTTGGATGATGAGCTTGGTATTCCTTGAGTCAATATACCATGTGTACAAAGAGCACATACTGGGTATGCACAAATAAATGGCATAAATTATGAAGAGACATTCAGTCTAGTTGCTAGGATGGCAACTATTAGATATGTGATTGCTTTGGCATAGTGGCTAAAGGTTGGAGTTTATAATAAATGGACGTAAAGAATGCATTCTTGCATGGTGATTTGCAAGAAGAGGTGTATATGGAGTAACCAATAGGTATGATTTAGATCATCCCACATATGTGTGCAAGTTAAAGAAGGCACTCTATAGGTTGACACAAGTACCTAGAGCATGGTATGATAAGATCGAAGAGTATCTTGTCAACATTGGCTTTTATATTTTAAATGTAGATCACTCATTTCATGTAAGGAAGGGTGATGTAGGTTTGGTTGTCATAGTCATGATCTATGTGGATAACTTGATTATTATAGCTAATAGTGACAGTGGGATTGCTAATGTCAGGGACCTTTTGAAACAAAAATTTGAGATGAAGGATCTGGGTGAGCTAAGATAGTTCCTTGGTGATCAAATGTGCTAATGGTATATGACTATCCCAAAGATAATATGGCTTGGATATGTTATCTAAGTATGGTATGACAAAATGTAAGCCACATTCATTGCCATTGGGGGAAAATTTAAAGTTTACCAGATATTGGGAATGAGAAAAAATACCCTACTATGTTCAAGAAGATAGGATGAATTTTGATCCACATGACCATCCAAGGCCAGTTTGAGCTATGCCATTAGACTTGTGAGTCATTCTATACAGGTACCTAGGAAGGCTCATTTTGATGCAGCCAAATGCATATTGAGATATGTGAAGTCTACATTGCATTATGGACTTTTTAATGAGGCAATTAAGGGTGTACAAGTGTTTGGGTACACAAACGTACATTGAGCTATTAATAGTGCATTACCATTTTATGAGAGAGAATGTACTTGTAGGAGAGAGCAATGTGGCATATATCAGCACACAATATTAGATAGTCTATATTTTCATAAAGGCATTGGGTGCAAAGAAGCTTAAAAATTTTCAAACCTTACTTGGAGTTATAGAGATATAGTTGAGCTTGAGGGAGAGTGTTGAGATGAAAAGTTCAACATGTGCAAACATTAATGATGGATCACCTAATTAGATAGGTGTACATATCTACACATCAAGTTAGTGGTCATTATGATTCTCATATGGCCATTGACTTTTCACTTATTATATTTTGTTAGTTACACCTACCTCTAATACTAGCATTGGTATAGTGCTAGTTAATTAGTATAGTAACAATTATTCATAGTTTAACTTAGTAGACCACTTTTCTTTATCTTGTATCTTCTCTATACTTTGTGTACATTGTATTTTGAGAGAAAGAAGGAAGAAAAATAAGCCAAAACAAAATTGGCCTCCATCTCTCTTCTTATGTTCTTGAGTGACCTTCCTCTTGTGTGCATTATGTGTGTTTAGCATAGTAGCTCAAACAAGTCCCCCCACCATGCAATTTGTGGAATATATGAGGCCTCTATTGATCTAAAGTATGGGAGCCACCTAGGTGCTCTACATGTGGATGTGTCATTCTTGAACTACCCACAATTTGTGTGGAACCTACTCTGCCATCTTAGGAGCATTCAAATGGAAAATGATCACTATCGTAATGTATGAACTACATATTTTATCAATATGGTCAAGTTTGCTTGAATGAGTTGATCATTTTTAATAGCTCTTATTTTTTAATTATAAAATTTTCCATTAGATTCTTAGTTTTAAGATCTCTTATCTCAACTTGGCCTCTACTAGATTGGAAGTCAATTTTTAGGCCTTTTTCTTTCTTGTCTCAACTTCTCTCTCTGGAGATTGTCTATTCTAATTGATCCATCCAAGTTTGCATTTAAATTTGTGCAATCAAGGGTTGAATTGGTAGCCAATGCTTCATAGATATTCTCATCACAAGTTCCCTTGATAAAATCTTTCATGATGTATTTGATGGCTAGTTTTTCAACCACAGGAGCTCTCTTGTATAATCCTCAAAGGTTGGACACAATCTCTTATACTCTCTTCCTCCCATTGTTCAATATTCATCAATTGGAAAATAATATTTTCCCCATGTCTAGATTTTGTAAGTCTCTTGATGAAGAGAGTCTTCAAGACTGAAAAAGAAGCCTTCTTAGGTGCATCAAGTTTGGTAAACCAAGTATGACCCTTCTCATCCATATGCAAAGCCCAAAGGCTTGAGTTTGCATGCCATCTCTTGTAAGGTTATTGGCTTCACAAACTTGTTTGAATTACTCTATGAGGCTATATGGCTCATCTTTGGTACAACACTAATCAAGTTGTTTAGCCACCAAGGCACTTGGTCTTGTTCAAAAAGTGCATTTTCCATCCCATTTAGCAAGGTTTGAGCCATGTAAGCTTCCATAGTATGCAAATCAATGTGATCAAATATCTTGCATTGGATGCCAGTGTCTGTGGAGAAACCGGATGTCCCTATGTTCAACAATATATTCTTGATCCCATCTAATTTTGATTGCACAGTAGTAACTTTTGTTACATGTCCACTGTGTATTTGAGAATCTTACTAAAGATATTAGTCCCCTAGACCTTAACAGCTAAGAGCATCATTTTCAGCTCTACATTTGACATTTTGGCATGATCAAAGCATGAGCTTTTTGGTAGCTCTCAGAGGACTCTCAAAAATCTCTTAGGAGAGGCTAGAAATGCTATCTCATCCATTATGCTACGGCTTGTATGTCGAGATATTAAACTTAACATGAGCTAACACTCATGTAATTGGATGATCATTTTTGTATTCGTATCACTGGCATGGTTGGTACCAACATCGACACATCATTCCAATGTTACTTTACAGCTAGAAAATCCACCTACCTGAGTTAAGGGATATCTATCTAATCATCCTTCTAAGTAGCATATTCACATGATGGACCACTAGTATATTATATATATATTGTATTATCTCTTTATTCTTGGTAGATTGTTATAGTGAAAAAGAAAAAGAAAAAGAAGAAAAATAAAGACTAGGATTTTTAGTTATCTATCTTGTGTGTAGTCTTTGTGTGTTGTTTGCCTTGCAAGAGCTCAAGCTTCCTCTCTCTCCCCCATCTTTTCATGGTATCAAAGCACTATCCAAGTGTGGAGCTATGAGATACAAGCACAAGAGTCTACAAGTAAGCCTTGCTATGGAGTATACTTGTGGAGATTTCTCTCATATCATCTTCGATTGATGAGCTATCTTTGCGAGGTTGGAGTGCTCAAGGGAGTGTTATAGACCTCCAATCCATAGACCTTTGATCTAATCTTGCAAGTTAAATTCACATTTCGAGCATGTTTTGACCTATCTTTAGGAATTTGAGACTGTTCGTGTGTAAGGTTCAAGAACTCTGAAAATCGTGTTATTTCACAAACAGGTTACATATGTTGGGTGTGATAGACATTATTTACAAACTATCTTACATTATAGGTGTTGCTTAGTATATAGTTATGTTTTGAGATTGGTACAAGTGACCCTTCACCTTGAATTAGTATGTTATTGATAATAGCAATTTTTTAAGTTTTATTGCATAATGTCTTAGGGGTTTAATCAAATAGTCAGTGTGACAAGCTTGACAAGTAGAACTTAAGATTGATAAATTTTCTTATGGGGGTGAAGAGTATTAGGGCTATATTGAAGGAGATAATGCTAAGGTTCTAGAGTTAATGGAGGAAAATGCTATACTTGAGTAGGCCAAGACAAAATAAGGTGCTAAAAAAGTTATATATTGGCTTTTCCATTAGTATTTCACATAATATGATTGGGCATATATAGGATGGGGATAGTCTTGTAGAAGCATGGAATAACCTAGATAAGTTGTTTGGTACAAATACCAAAGCTAGAAAGTTGCACTTTGAATTCCATTGCAATGAACTTGACCACTTCAAAAGACAATGTCCAAAGTTAGATCAACCAACCTGACAATGATAATTTTAAGGCTAAAATCTAGTAGTTTCAACCACCAAAGGGAAAGTTGTTGGAGTAACCTTCAAGGGGAGAAAGAAAGAAATAGATGACAGTGAAGATCCCACTTTAGAATCAGATATGGAAGGAGCAACAATACATGTTGCTCTCAACAAGAAGGGCCCCAATTGCCAATTCTTAGTAATCCAGACTCTAGCAACCCACCAAGATAAAACCTTTAAGATTTGATTGATTGCGGAAGCACCTACTCATTAATCTCACCAAAGTGTGCAAAAAGGCTAGGAATAAATATTGAACTTGCATCTAAATTGTTAATAGAATTGGCCAATGGGAAAGAGGCAATTTCTTCTCAATGGACTAGAAGAGTAGAATTTAACTTAGGAGGTAATCTTTCAGCATGGAGTTCAGAGTCATGAATTTAATAGCTTACAAGTATTCGCTAGTGATGGATGGATAATCCCCAACCAATGATGCTCATATTCATTTCATAAAAGGTCAAATCACATTTCTAGATCACAAAGGAGAGTTAGTAACCACTCAAGGTGAAGCTGAAAGCCCTAGAATCGAGATGGCAAAAGCTTCTCAAATCATGAAGGGACTAAGAAAATGATAGTCTATCTATCTAATTAAATTGAATAAGATTGAGCAAGGAAAGGAAGCTGATAAAGAACCATCTTGGTTAAGGGAATATGCAGATGTGTTTCATGAAGAGCTAATAGAACTTCCTCCACTAATAGAAGTTGATGCAAGATTAACTAGCGCCAAGAGCTGCACCAGTAGAAAAGTGGACCTATCATACATCTATTCTAGAAGCCATTGAGTTGAAAGAATAACTCAAACAACTTTTGGACCAAGGGTACATCAAACTAAGTAATTCACCATGGGAAAAAACTATTACTTTTGGTAGCTCTTAGGGAGATCCACAAGTATCAAAAAAGCATAAACCTACTAATTAGGAAAGTTTCCTTGGCATGCTTAGTGAAGGAAATCATTCACTCTTATGGAGATTGATTTTGTATGCAAGGGCTTGCACTGAAGGCTATCTAGGAAGCTACAGAAGCTTACATTGTCACTCTTTTTGAGGATCCATATCTATACATGATTCATGCGAAGCTATTAAAAGTTGGGGGTATAGAGGCAAAAGGGTGGAGCAAAAATAGAGAGATGTGTGCTCTCATATTCTTCCATTATTCTTCATCCATTACACAAAACACTTGGTCTACTATAGTGTAATAAGATAGATCTAACTATTGACCATAGTTAACTAACTAAAGTTAACCTATCTGACTTATTTATGAAGTCACACATGGCTAGTGATAGCTAGCCTATAGCTTTCAATGCTGTGATAAGATGAGCTTGACTCTTAACACTTCCCCTCAAGCTTAAGAAAGACAATGTATCCCAAGTAGCTCTCTAAAGTGACTGAACTTATCTTTACCTTGTGACTTAGTAAAGATATCAACTACTCGGTCTTCAATTCTGACATGTAGGAGATTTATCTGCCTTGCAAGTACATCTCTTGTAAGAAGTGATAGTGTACCTCTATTTGTTTAATTTTGGCATAATACATAGGATTTGTAGCCAGAAGTACACTACTTATATTATCACAGTACCATGTTATTAGAGCATCTACTTGCATACCCAAATCTTTCAAAAACTTCAACAACCAAGTAATCTCACAGACTACTAATGCAATACCTCTATACTCTACCTTAGAACAATTATCAGTTTCTTCTTGCTATTCTAGCTAATCATTCCAATGCTAAGGCTAAATGCACATCTACTACTAGACCATCTATCGTATGGACAACTTGTCGAATCTACATCATTATATCCCATGAATTTCAAGTGCTTACCACTCTCATAAAAGATTCCATAGTCTATTGTAGCCTTGACATAGCACATAATTCTCCTCACTACATCCAAGTGGGGTTTTCTAGTCTTCTACATGAACTAACTGATAAGTCCAATTGAGTAACTAATATCATGCCTAGTGATGGTAAGGTAGATGAGACTTTCTACCATCCGCTTGTACATAGTAATATCTGAAATTTTAGCTCTAGTATTCACTTCCAGCTTAGTATTATGATCCAATGAAGTATCCAAAGGTTTGCAATCTATCATACCATATTTCTATAGCATCTCAAGTGCATACTATATTTGCATTAACCAAACTCCATTAGCTGAATTTACAACCTCAATGCCTAGAAAGAACTTCAGTTCTCCGAAGTCCATATCAAATTCAAGTTTTAGCATGGTCATAACATCTTGCATCCTAATATCATTCTCTTTCGTAATGATTAGGTCATCTACATAGATGATTAATACCACAAGTCTTACATCTATTTTCTTTGTAAATAGACTATGATCAACTGTGCCAACTGCAAATCCAAGACTTTACAAGTAAGTACTAATCCGTCCATGCTAGGTTCTTGTAAATAGACTATGATCATTTGTGCCAACTACAAATCAAAGACTCTGCAACCAAGGAGTAATTCATCCATGCTCGGTTCTTGGAGCCTATTTCAGCCCATAGTGTCTTTTTCAACTTGCAAACATAGTTCGGATACTGAGGGTGCACATACCCTTCCAGTTAATCCATGAACACCTATTTTTCTAAGTCTCCATTCAGAAATGCATTCTTAACATCCATTTTTTGTAATTTATAGCCCTTTGCTACAGCCAATGCAGTCACTATCCTGATAGTTTCCATTTTGGCAATAGGGCTGAATGTCTCTTTGAAGGGGATGCAATGGCAGTGGAGAAGGAGAAGAGGAAGATGCAGAAGAGAAGAGCACACACAATGTAGGTGCTATCCAACTGAATTGACAGCCTTATTACACTATCATATTATATATGAATAAAGAATGGGCGGTCACAGTGTACACGGACAAGCTCGGAGGCCTTTTACCCCAACAACCTCCCACTAAAAGGCCAATGTGGCTGGGGAGTGAAAACAAAGAAAAGGGGAAAAAAAAGATAAGGTGAGGAATTATGACATCTCACCCAACACCCAATCAGAAAGCGAGCTGTGTAAGAAGTGTCAGGAACCTATGTAGAAGAAGAGTCAAGCATCCCTAAGTCCATGAAATCCAAGAGATAAGTGATCCCGCAGCTCCATACAACGGAGCAATCCAAGAATGCTTCACATGAAGCAAGCACAACTCATCAGTGCACGGCTGTAAAGCATTAGAATTGTGCATAACATTAGCATGGTGCATACAAGACAGTAGAGAGCAGTCAAACTCTCCAAAGTCAATCACTGAAAGAGAGCCAACATCCCCGACACTCGTCCAACGAGGTCTCAAGACTACATGTGGCCTCAGCAAAGCGGAAGACTGACTTATGGCTCGCTGTCCAACCTACAAAACTACAAGAAAACGGCTCTCATGATCCTGAAAGGGGTCTAGCAATTGACCACCAACATCTTGACCCTGACTACTATGCATAGCTATGTCATCTGGGCCAATAAGTGCCTCATTTTCAGCATAAATAACTTGCTGTAATGGCACTATAGCTGCTGTAAAATCAGCCATAAAGCGTACTGAGAGGTGTCGATCAAGAGGCCTGAGAGGTGTCGATATCTCATAGAAGACAGCATGACGGCTGCGTATGACCTGCTAAGCATCCAAATCCCATAATCTCTAGGCCTTAACATCACTATCTCCATAAACAAGGAGGATACATCTACGTGACATTGGCTCATGTGGCATACGTACAGATGCCTGGCAACCAAACATCCTCAAGTAATCATAGGAGGGTTGCATGTCACTCCATGCCTCATGGGTTGTAATACCATCCAAGGTCAAGCACAACTTCTTGTTAACCAAATAGACCACCGTCATAAGGGCCTCAGCCCAAAAGCCATAAAAGAACCCAGCTGTGGTAAGCATAGAAGCAACCTTTGCCTATAAGGTCAGGCACATGCCATGAGCAATACCATAATACCATGGGCACAAGAAATCAATGCCATACTACTGACAAGAGGCCCAAAAGCTGGGAGAGAGAGCATGACTCTCATAATCCATCTGCAAGCACCTAGGCATGCTACCAGCAGAATCCATAAACCATTCAAACATAACTGCAGCATCCTCAATATGCACCAAGGGAAAAGCCCAAACACTGTGGGTAGCATGATCAACAAATGTCACAAAGTATGATGCTCTGCCAAGTGACTGGGAAGGTATAGGTCCATATACTGCACAATGGACAAGGTCTAGAGGAGCATGCCTCGTACAATTGCCATAAGCCAAGGGTGCAAGTAATTGACAAAAATCAAGCTCTTACTGAGCATGGGAACATGTAAAACATCCCTGAGTATAAGAGAAGTCCCATTAGGCAAAGCTAGGTGTATATCCCCTGTACCAACAATAGCATAAGACTTCTCAAGGCCCAAATCAATACATCCGTCAACCTCCATGTAAGAAGAGAACCATGCTCTATGAGGGGTAACATGACAAGATGCCATAGAGTCCAAAAGCCAATCAAATGCATAGGCTTGATCACTAAGCAAGTAAGCTGTAGGGAAACAAGATGACAGGAGTACATGCTCGACTACATCATCAAGGGTAACTACATGTACCTCACCACTAGTAAGAGTGGTAACACTTGCTGCATCTGTTGTATCTCTGACTCTCTCCTCATGTTGAGTCCGTCTCTGTCTCTGCTGCTCTCTAATCCATCTAAAGCATTTTCTTTGAACATGCCCAAGCTTCCCACAATGGAAGAAAACAACATCTGAAGTAGAAGAACCTGTAGAAGACAAGGAATCTAAATCATCATGAATAGGGCTATCCATAGCATCCATAGAGCTCAAGCAGTCGAGGGCTATCCCAACGGAGGGAACCTGCTCATAAAGACAATCATCTGCAAGTACATCAGTGGTAGAAGCATGCTGCAAAGGCTCATGAAACCTCAACAGACAGGAGGACATAAAGGCATCAACCAAGGATGCAAAAGCTCCCACATGAAGAAGAGTCGTAGCCAACTACATGACATAACCAACCACAGTATGGTAAAGCATAAGACATCTGTCATAAGAGCATATGGTATTCAGCCATGAAATCAGCCCATAACCATAATGGCAAACATGACTCTACAATACGTCAGACCACATAGTAGCATCCAAGTCAATGCAAGACTGGTAAATGGCATAAGATTCTGCAATGGACAAGCTCCAGGAGAAGCCCAAGTATCTATACAACAACATCCAAATAAGTGGCTCTGTAAAGTACATTATAGTATACAAAGTGCATAGCCGGGTAAGCATCAAAAGCAATTGCTCTCTGACCTGTATGGGCAAAAGCAAACCAACTAGCATAGAAGCTAGGCAACACAAAAGCAACAAAGCCATAACTGCTAAACCCAAGCACTATCAAGAAGTCTAGTGATCAAGGAGTAACCCACAAAGAACCAACCATCAATGAGCAATGAAATCTCAATAACAAACTACCAAGACAATGGAGCAAGCACTGCTCAAAACATGTATCTGCATCCAAGTAAATCCAAGATCCATAATCGGGGCATTAAGGGCCAAATAGCATCCAAGCTACATAAGTGATAAGCCAACCAAATGCAAACTACTCCACAAAATTCTCAAATGCAAGTCGATTCAAGCCCAAACATCTGCCATACTGTAGTCGAACCCAAAAGCATCCACATCAGACATCAGTCCCATAATGGGTAGCATGGGGCATAAACCTTGTCAAGTGAAATGCCAACTGCAAAGAAAATGATAGTGAACTAAGAATTGAGCTCTACTCTTTACTCAAGAAGCATCTAGGAGCATAAACATCAAAGCGACATCATCCAAATACATCAGCATATCATCCCGAGTAGTCGGGAGCACCCGTAGACCATAGGCATAACCAAGCTGGATGTAAAATAATCTGTCAACCAAGGTAGCATAAATCCCAACCAACAATGAAGTGTCCACATCCAAATCAAGGCTCAATAGCTCTCAAATAGCATATCCGGGCATAAACCATGATGACCAAGCATCAATACATCCAATAGGACACCCAAATGTCAACAAAGAGCATTATGCATAAGTTGTCCCTGATAAAACCTTGCTGCCCAAATAATGTACAGTAGTAAATCCCTGAATAAATCGAGCTATGGAAGCTCAAACCAAGTCCCAAAGCATCTCAAAACATTGGGCAAACATCCCCGAAGCATCTGAACATTAAATACTAAGCCTTGGGAGCATCACGTAAGCTAAGAGCATGTCATTTTCTTGATGTAAATCAACTCAGATCTGTTACAAAAAATTTTGTGATCAAAATTTGGCAAATCTGACATCACCATTGCATATGGAGCATGCCAAAACCACAAGTTAGACTCTTACCTTGCCTAAATTGGGTTTCGAATGCCCGAGATATGAGAAAAAATGAGATTTTTTGAAACATACACAAAAAAAATGTGAGCTGCTACTATGGAGCCTATTGGCTATGCTAAGGATAATGGGGCAAATGGGGGCATACAAGGTGCCCAATAAAGGCAAGGAACACTTGCAAAGAGCCTATGAGGGCCGGGGAGAGGCGGGAGATGAAATCTTACCTCGAGGGGAAGAAGCCGTGGCTGGCATTGAAGCTCCAAGCTCTAGGTCTTCAATCCGGGCTGAAGTAATGCCGGGCCAAGCTCCATGATCAAGCTCTAATGCCAATTGAAGAGGATGTAATGGCAGTGGAGAAGGAGAAGAGGAAGATGCGGGAGAGAAGAGCACACACAATGTAGGTGATGTCCAACTGAACTAACAGCCTTATTGCACTATCATATTATATATGAATAAAGAATGGGTGGTCACAGTGTACACAGGCAAGCCCAAAGGCCTTTTACCCCAACACTCTTCATAATCCAAACCATACTATTGTGTATATCCTTTTGCCACTAACCTTGCTTTATACTTTTAATGCTTCCATCTGACTTGCACTTAACTTTGTAAACCCATTTACATCCAATTGTGTTCTTACCATCAAGCAATGCAACCAATTTCCAAGTCTAATTTTCAACTAGAGCATTCATCTCCTCATCCATTGCTTTACACTAATTTTTGCCCATGATAGCTTCAGTAAATACATCAAGTTGTTTGTATTCCACAACCTTTGTCATAAGTGCATAATGTGTTCCTGAAAATCTACTACATGTGAGCCTATCAATAGGGTATCTCACCCTCTATGATCATCTCAATTGTGGTGGACTACTTGATTCCCCTCTTTCATGAGGTGGTACATATCTAGTCTGCCTAACTCCAGGAGTATACATAGATGGAATCCCAAGCTCACTATCCAAGTTGTCAGATGAATCATATGCAGAAGTTAAAATACCTGGAGCATCATCAAGAACTTTCCATTTGCCTTGCCTTCTTTGCTTTTTACTTCATTTCTTCCCCTCACTAGCACAGTGCTATCAGTGGATGGTGATGCATCACTACATAACTTGCCAGTCCAAGGCAAAACACTCAGAGATACATCACCTATAGGCCTAAACATAGTAGTGCTCTGTTGTGAAATATCAGTAGATGCATGACCTAAAGATACATCATGTGGAATAACAACTAATGAACCATATCATGATGCCAGCTCATCAAAGATAACACCTTTACTAAATTATCATTTCTCATGTGTAGACGAATCAAAGCATTTATATGCTTTCAGCTCCTGAGCATAGCCAATGAACACACACTTGTATGCTTTAGGATCCAACTTCATTTGCTTCTCATCTAGAATGTGTACATATGCAATGCAGCCAATGACTTTCAAGTGGTTGATGTCAGGGTATTATGTCCATATAGCTTTTGATATGGTGTCATGTCATGAATCCCTGTAGTAGGAATATAATTTAGCATATACATAGCTATCACTATAGCTTCAGCCCAATAATACAATGGCATATTCTTCTCATTAAGCATTGCACAAGCAGTTTCCATAAGAACCCTATCTTTTCCTTTTTGCTACTCCATTCTACTATGGACTGCCTACGAAATCCATTCTTTGCCAAGAATTTATCAAATTCATTGGATGCATATTCACTGCCACTATCAAATCTCAAGCAAGAGATCAAGCAATCAATTTTTTTCTAAACGTGTTGCTTAAAGTCCTTAAATATAACAAGTACCTCAACTTTATGCTTCAAGATATACACCCATGTATATTGGCTGAAATCATCAATGAATGACACATAATATCTTGATCCAGCAAGAGTAGCATTATGGGCTAGTCCCCAAACATTAGAATGAACCAATTGTATTGGCATAGAGCTATTCCAAATATGTTTCATAAATGGAAACTGAGATTGCTTGCCAAACTAACATGCATCACAAACATGACCTAAATTTGTGTAGGTAAACTTGGGGAAGCTTGAATTACTTTTTTTGCATATTATGCAGCCTTTGAACATTAACACGGCCAATCCCCTTATACCAAATCTCAAGATCTATAAATGCACCTTGTCCTTGTGGAAATATAGCTAATTTTAGCTGGGAAAGACTAGCATCTAGGGTAAACAATTGACCATGTCTTTTGCCCTTAGCAATAAGCTTACAACCATTCCCAAACTCAATAAAATAGCCATGTTTATTAAACCTAACTTGCAAATTCTGCTCCACAAAACTGATAGTATATTTTAGTGATGGAAGGAGCATGCAAGACATCATGTAAATTATTCTTTTAACCATCATGTATAACCAAGGGAACCACACCCTGATGCTCAATGTTATACTGAGTATCATCACCTATACAGACATAATCATGCTTATCAAGAACCATATCAATGAACCATTCACCATGCAAAGTCATGTGATTAGAAACTCTTGAATCAATGTACCATACATCATTTGACTTATCAACCTTAGGGGCATTCTTTTGAACATAGGTCATAGCAAACAACCTATCATTAGTAGTATCCTTAGCATGACTAGATGAAGCATAATGACCTTATTGTTTGCCTCTCTAAATTTGCTTGCTTCTTCTAGCATTCCTTAGCAATATGCCCATACTTCCCATAGTAGTGGTAGTCCTTATCCTTATTTTCATTCTCATGTGCATTCTGAGATTACCATGAACTTCTACCTCTAGAGTTGGATCTCCCCCTTGCTTAGAAGTATCCACCAACTCTAACATTCTACACTTATTGATTATTCATATTTTGAGATGCATTCTGATTAGTCCCTTGACCACAAGAGAACCCTCTACCATGACTACCTCAGCCTTTGATTCGAGTTAAAAACTGCATCTCTACCCTTTAACCCACTCAAGCCTGTGGCTAATCCAAGGTTAACCTCTTCATGAACAAGTAATGAAGCCAACTCATTAAAATTAGGCATCTCCAATCATACTAAGATAGACATATCAAACGACTTATACTCAAGTGTAAGGCCATTCAATGTAACTACAACTAAATCTTCAGCATCGACTTTAGCTCACAGATGCTATAGCTAATTAGCAACGGCCTTTATGTCTATAACATAGTCCTGTATTAACTATCATTTCCTATCCATAGTGTTAAATTTTTATTTAAGGTATATTTTTTGTGCACTGGTAGTACCACATCAAGATGTCCCATGCATCTTTCAATGACTTACAACTCATGATTTGTATGACCATTGCATTAGAGATACATAGAGAAAGCCAATGCAAGACTCTACGAGCTTATTCAATCTATAGGATGTGCTCTCTACTATTCAGCAATGAGATTTCTTTCTAGAAGCTTAACTTCAGCCTCATCACCTATAATCAAATCCCAAGATTATTTTCCAATTAGGAAATTCTCCACATGAAATTTCCATATTGCATAATTATTGTTATCCAACTTTTCACCCACTGTCAGTGTGATATTATCTATCCTATATGCATTTGCCATGTTTGTAGATCTATGTCTTAATTGCAATATTCTAGTTGTCAATGCCTAACTTCTTGCAAACCAAGATGTCTTTTCACTGATAAAATGCTTGCATACTATTCAAGCAACACATGTATATTTGTAGGTACTCAATATCCAATTTAGTCCCTGCTCATTTTCAACATGTAGTAGGCATCGATTTTTCAGTTAGGATCCCAAAAACTTCAATCAAGTAGCATACGTATGCGACTTCTCAAACAAGATAGTTTCAGTCCTAGAGTAATGATAGTACAAATCTGTAACATCCAAGATATTTTAGCTCAATAACATGCCAAGACATCTCCAAACATCTACCATAACTTCTATAAGTAATAGCATATCATGTAGCTCTATAACATCCAAGAAATTTTAGCTCAATAACATGCCAAGACATCTCCAAACATCTACCATAACTTCTATAAGTAATAGCATATCATGTAGATAGCATTAACTGCATAAACCTAATGCATATATGAAGAAGAACCTTCCAATAACCACTGATAGACAAGCAATCTGAAATAATCAATAGCAAAGCCTCTACTATAACCAAGGTATTCTCTACTTATAACAACCTCAAGACATATTAGACATGTGTCATAACCTCTAGAAGTCAATACACGGACATATGAGCATCAATGCTTGTACATACATCAGGTAGTAGTGACAACAAAGCCTCTCATAGGATGTAGCTAGCCAATAGACCTATTAAACCAGCTTTAAATAAGTCTAGAATTGAGCATTCATTGCTCATAACCATTTAGAAACCATCCACCAATCGTGTGGCATCATCCAAGCATTAATGGCCAACAACTTAAGCTTCAGTGAGCCCAAACCAACAAGTACAGCTATCATAGACTTTATGACAACACACAATCTATCATATACATCCAATAGATGACTTTCAATCCACTCTAGGGGGTGCCCAGATGTATGGAAATTATGCTTTTCTAGTTGCCAACCATCTCACTGATGTTTGAGTATGCCATTATCAAGCATTATCTAGCCAAAAACTTTTGAAGTTGTCGTGAGGAGCAAGTGTAGTTTTCACACTTATTTTAGATGTGATTGACTACTGCTTATGATGACCATGGTGAACATATATTGAGTAAATATACTCCAACACATATGTGCAATATACCCATGAATACTAAGGCTTAATATAATTTCCTCGTCAACTATGGTGTTGTCCCCAATTGTCTGGAAATTTCAAGCACGGTTCTATCCAGATTTACACTAAATGATGATGTTAATGCTAGCCATAATTATCACTTCCAAGGCTCCAATAAATGCCAATGAGTCACTTCTTAAATCCTCAATAGGCTCTTCAAGAGTAGAGGTCAAAACACACTAATATATACCACTTTGAATGTAGGCTATGGTTGCCAATGAGCATCTACAGGGTTCTTCTCACGCTAAAGGTCGGGTTAAGCTCCACTACTCCTATGCACTACAAAGCTTGCCTCTGATACCATGTTAGAAGATGGGGCTATAGAGGCAAAAGGGTGGAGTAGAAATAGAGAGTTGTGTGCTCTCAACTTCTTCCATCAGTCTTCATCTATTTCATCTATTACACACAACACTCCTCAACTTATTTATGAAGTCAAACATGGCTAGTGATAGCTAGTCTATAGCTATCAATGTCAAGATAAGATGAGCTTGACTCTTAACATAAGCAAGTGACCATCATACAAAGACATGCAATTAGCTAAAAGGATAAGAGGGGAGAGAGATTAGCGATACCAAGCACCTACAGTTTTTACACTAAGCACTACAGTGCGATACACTTTGTAAACTTTTGATATGTAATGAAAAACCTTTGCTTTTTATTCAACCTTGAATGTCTCATATTGTATTTATGTATGATGTTGTAATTTTTAATTTGGAACATCAATTGAAAATTGACAATTAAATAGAATGAGGACTCAGTTTTATCGAGGCGACTAGTTAATTAGCCTTTCTCCTTTGTTGAACGAAAATTTAGCATGTGTTATCCAAGCAATGAAGTATATACAAAATTTATTAAAATTTATAGTGAAAAAAATATTATTTGATAGGCTAGATAGATTAATTTTCTCCCAAAATGCCAAAAAATGATCAAAAATGCCAAATGAGTTTCCCATGTGGCCCTGGATGCTATGGCACATGAATGAACTAGAGAATGCATGACAACATCATCCTATCCATTCACACATCATAGCATCCAAGGCCTCTTAGGTAGCTCATTTCGCAGTTTTGTATCATTTTTAGCATTTTGAGACAAAACTAAGCTATCTAGCTTGCCAAAAATAATTGTTCTCCACTAAAAATTTTAATTACATTTTTATCATATTCAGTACTCTAAAAATATTAACATGTACCATGTAACATTGATTCATAAATGACTTCAATATTATGATATTTGAATACAAAAAATACAAAATATTTTCAAGAGATATATTGCAAGAAAAACATCTTTATATTATATTAGAGAGCACAAGAGGCCCTTTTGTCAAGGCTCTTACTTGGTATTACAGGATTAATACAAATTTTAGGCTATTTTCATGTGCTTGATTTTCTCATGGGCCTATTTGCATCTCTTCTTGACCTACGATAGGCAACCCTATTGAGAAATAACAAATGATGTATGCTCCAAGAAGAGATGTCCTGAATCCCATATGCACAGTGAGGAGAGTGGAGAAGCTGAAAAGCTATAAAGACATGTACTTGGTTCACTTTTCATGTAATGCTATTTTGTACTTTGTATTTCACTGTGAGTCTCTGTCATGTCGTCCTACTCGAGATTGTGTTTATGAGTCCAAGTATTCTATCTTGGAACCTAATGCAACCGAGTAACAATTAATGTTAATTGACTACATTGTCATGGTTCTAATCAATACATTCAAACCTCCATAGCTACAGCCATGCTCAAGAACCATGTTTTTTCACATGGTATCAGAGCCATGTGGGCATGGTCTAGCTTTCCTCACTGCTCTCTCAGTCGATCACATTCTTTGGTCAACTCAATTCAAGCATTTGAGTTCATCTCCTACTTCATCTTCACACTCTCTACTTCTGTCTGCCATAGCCAACCAGACCCTATCATCTTTGAGCTCCTGGATCTCACACTACAAGCCATATCTTTATAAGCTTTCTTTTGTGGCTAGCTTCCCTAACTCTGGGCACTTCTCCCTGGCATGTTGAACCTCAACATTGGTCTTCCCGGAAGGTGGCATTGCGTGATCTCCAGAAATGGCACAGTCTGCAATAGCATGATGATTCGTACAACTGTGCTCGCGACACATAGCCCAATCGTGGCACTCACCATAGGGCTTTCAAAGGTTACTAACCAAGCTACCTTCCACTGAAGATTCATGCCAAATGATTCATTCCTCCATCTGCTGTAAGCAAAAAACCAAGCTGTTGCAGAAACCCTAGAACTAGAAGCCATAGCCATTTTCATCAAGCTCATAAATCTCTTTCCTCTCAGTTCACTCAAGTGTTTGATAGTCTGATCTAAGTCTTCAACTAGTCCTAGCACTTCAAATCAATAAGAAGGGGAGAAATCAAGCACAACAAGCTACAAACAAAGTATCTCTTGATATTATTCTTCATTGCCAATGCTTATGTTTGTTGACACATCAAATCAGCTCAACCTAACTATCTCTAAAAGTCTTTGGTACTAATTTACTGATATACCTTCAGGGCATTCCTTGCTGAATGTCAAGGCAATACTCTTGAATTTTAGGATAGCATCTTGAAATTGCTTCGATTGCTTAGTGGTTCATCTACAAAAGACTTGTTAATCAAATTTCCTATAAGCATCAATATCTTTATAAAAGGATAGACACTGCCCGAGTATTCTCATGGTAAGACCTCCTTAAAAAATGGTTGAACTTGAGCAAATAACAAAGTTTAATGGGGAAGGCTTTCATGCCTAGAAAGAGAAGACCATGTATCACCTTATGCAAAAGGACTTGTGGGACTTGTTTGAAGGTGATGCAAATAGCAAGAAGGAAGATGATGAAGACATGTTCGTTGAAGAAGACCAACTCAAAACCAAAGAATGGAAGAAGATGAATAGCAAAGCACTAGGCATCATTGCTTGGGGGCTAAGTGATGATGTGCTACATCATATATCTGGCATTAGAGATGGTAGAACTGCTTGGGAGGAACTTGACAAGATGTTTGGTACCCAAGCAAAGAACTCAAAGGTAAAATTACTTAAGCAATTTTATAAGCTAGATATAAAAGACAGTTCATCTATGATTGTACACATCAATAAATTCAAGAGCCTTAAAATTCAGCTAGCAACTCTTAAAAAGAACATTGGTGAAGATGAGGCAATAGTAGTGCTACTTGCCAGTGTTAATCATGAACTGTATGAGAACCTTGTTTCAACACTAAGTGATGTTCCCAATCTCTCACTCAAAGATATTGAGCACTCACTGCTTGATGGAGAAAGCAAATTTAAAAGCAAATATGTAAAAGATACTAGCTCAAGGGAAAATCTATTATACACCAAAGGAGTTATTGGACCCAAGGGAAGAGGTCGAGGATTCAACACCGACAACAGAAGTCGGATGACATGTCATTATTGTGGTAAAACTAGCCATATTGCCAAAGAATGCTTCCACAAGAAAAGAGCATAGCAAATGCACAATCACCACCACTAAAGTCAATTCATGAATGAAGAAGAAGAAAAATATACTTCCGCTACCATCAACAACTCCGATGTAAAAACCCTACCAAGATGTAAAGTTTCAAGCCTTAACTTAACTAGGCTACCAAAGAGCTAGTCTCCTAGTCCATTTACACATGCAAGGGGGGCAAAAGCCAGCAAGGGTAGAGACTCATCATTTGAGGGGGGGGTTGTTGAGAAATAGCAAATGATGTATGCTCCAAGAAGAGATGTCTTGAATCCCATATGCACAGTGAGGAGAGTGGAGAAGCTGAAAAGCTATAAAGACATGTATTTGGTTCAATTTTCATGTAATGCTATTTTGTACTTTTTACTTCATTGTGAGTCTTTGTCATGTCCTACACTTGGGATTGTGTTTATGAGTCCAAGTATTCTGTCTTGGAACCTTATTCAACCGAGTAATAGTTAGTGTTAGTTGCCTACATTGTCGTGGTTCTAGTCAATACATTCAAACCTCCATAGCTACATCCATGCTCAAGATCCATGTTTTTTCACAAACCCAACCTTGACACTCTCTTACATGGCTGCCTGACTGGCCCCTATGGCTTTTTCAATACCCTCAACTTTCAACAACCTTTCATGCATGTGTATACCAAATATATGCTTCATTAACTCATTTTTCATAAGAATTATTTTGTGCGCATTTGCGGTAATAATGGTAGCATAGAGTTATTTTGATAGGGCCTTCAAGATAGAGAGTTGATTACTACTCATCCCAATGTGAAAATAGCATGGATTTATAGTAGTATTGAATGGTTATAGAGAAAATTTCAAAACAAGAAGGTTAATAAAGTCCTTTATGCTTACATTTTGGGGTTTATCATGCATTTAACAAATCAGGAGGCTAACATAATGGCCAATGAAATTATTGACTATATCACATAGACAAGTGATCACTTAATTAGGATCTTCCATAGAAAAAAATCAACACAATACATTTATTTCATAATAATAGTTCCATGAGGGATATAATATAACCTCCACATTTACTTTTGGTAGCTAATGTGGAAAATTTTCCAAAAATTTTCATTAATAGTGAGAGCTCAAGACAAATTCATTATAGTTAGAACTCAAGACAAAGGTTGCAAATGAAGTTCAATCATCTTTAATAAGTGTCACCAATGACCCAACATACAACTATATATGAAGGGTCACGAATCCATATATATTACATGCACCAAAACAGAAGCTAATATGGAGTAAGATGTAAGTGCCAACTTTAAACATACATTTTTAAAAATGAAACTCTTGAATTCTAAGGTTCCAATTAAAATGCTAAAATATACCCATCAAACTATGGTCTAGGTTCCATCTTGTTTTTTAAGTGAATATTGGGGCTCTATGGTCTATTGTCTTAGTTACATTCATATTCTTGTGTTGATGGTCCCTTAATACAAAATGACAAAGCATTTGCAACTAAAACTACAACCATGCTTGTACCTGCCAAACTACCACTTTTGTCTTACAAGGTGACACTAGTGAGGTGTGCATGGTTGAAGCTTATCTAGTTCATTAGTTATGAAATAACTCTTTGTTATCATTCTTGATTCATGCATTTTCATGCCTACATACTATAGTTGCCATGACACTTAGAGAATAGAATGACAAAGATCCAAAAGAAAAAAAAGGTATTGGTGCATCCGTAGGCTTAATGGAATGTCAAGGGGTTTAGGGATGAAGACTATGTATGCAAAGAATGATGCTTATCAAGCCCACATCCTATTCACCAAGAAGACTTATCACATATTGTGTTGGCCTATTGATAAATCTAGACTCTATTGACCAACAAATTCTACCAAAATTTTCAAGGCCTATGTCCAAATAACTTTACAGCCCATGATTTGTCCTAAATATATTCTAATTTCTATTTACATTTCATTTTCAATCTATTCTTACCTAGGTTCTACCTACATTTGATTTTAAATCTATGTTTGTGTGTCCCAAGACTATGGCTTGCAAGGTAACATCAATAATAAGATAGAATATTACAATGGTGCATGCATATCTCAACAAATTTTCACATTTCAAAACATTTTCATATCATTTTAGCATGGCTTACTATGTATTGTAGAAGTGTTCTAGTAGTGCAAACTCCAAAGGTGATATGTGTCCCTTAGCTAGAACTTAAAGCGAAGCTTTGTTGTATTAGCAATCATAACCACCAGGCTATTCACATTGTTGCAGGTGCCTATAAACACTAGTCACCCAAGTCCCATAGCCAAGCAAGGCGGGTAAACACAGATTTACATAGTTGTACTCTACAACTTGTTAATTAAGAGGTGATCTAATAATAAGACATTAGCACAAGCATAAGTCTATAAATCCATCTATGCAAACTTGAAAGAAACAAAGTACCACCCTCAATGAGTGAATATAATTAATTACACCAAGGGAAGCATCCACACTGGCACCTAAAGAGAGGTCTATAACTTCCATCTCCACAATCACCTATGGTTTCTCCACCACGGATGTGGAGTAGTAGGTGTAGACAACAAAGTACTCGATGGTGCAACTAGACAAATAGTTGTGCCCATAGACACTTACAAAGCCACCTAGCTACTCATCAGCAAGGCAGGATGGCTACTGAAACACAGAGTCCATGTAGCCAAGCAGGGCATAGAGTAGAACATAGCCAACGCAACTATAATAGAAGGAAGAAGGCATCCCAAATGTGTGCAATTGCAACATGCTACCAGTGGAGGAGGGATGAGAGAGAGAGAGAGAGAGAGAGAGAGAGAGAGAGATCAACATACGTAAAAATAGAGAAAATCTTACTACTATCTTATTTTGGTTATAGGTTTGGAAAGCCCTCCAAAGCACTTCTTGAACCTAACCCTTTCCTAAACCTTCCCTTTTTAATTAAAACCCCCTTTTTATCACATTCAATCACTCCCTCTCTCTTCCCCCTTCCCATTTTAATTAAAGCCCCCTCTCTCACATCTAGCCTCTCTCTCTCTCTCTCTCTCTCTCTCTCTCTCTCTCTCTCTCTCTCTCTCTCTACCTTTCCTTAATTACATCAAACTTTTCACAAACATCTTTTTTCCCCCCTTTTTAAATTAGAACTCTCTCTCTCTCTCTCTCTCTCTCTCTCTCTCTCTCTCTCTCTCTACCTTTCCTTAATTACATCAAACTTTTCACAAACATCTTTTTTCCCCCCTTTTTAAATTAGAACTCTCTCTCTCTCTCTCTCTCTCTCTCTCTCTCTCTCTCTCTCTCTCTCTCTCTCTCTCTCTCTCTCTCTCTCTCTCTCTCTCTCTCCCCTTAATTAAATCAAACTTTTCACAAACGTCTTTTTTTTCCCCTTTTTAAATTAGAAGTCTGTGTGTGTGTGATTAACCTTTCCTCTCTTTTTTATTTTTTCTTTCTATTTTAATTAAATATTTTAATAATACTTTTTAAATTTTATTTTCTTTTAATTAAATAATTTTTTAATTTAAAATTTTTTGACACAATTTTTCACATACTTTGAGAGAGGGGAAAGGGAGAAAGGGAAGAAGAGGAGGAGAGAGAAAGGGGGAACAAAGAGAGATGAAAGATAAACTTTTTGAGAGAGAGAGAGAGAGAGAGAGAGCAGAGAGAGGAAAAAAGGAGAGGGAGAGAGAGAGAGAGAGAGAGAAAATGAAAAAATTAAAGAGAAAATGAAGAGGGAGAGAGAGAAGAAGAAGGAAAAAAAAGAGGATAGGGAGAGAGAAAGAAAAGTGAAGAGAGAGACTAAAATATAAGGTAGAGAGAGGGGGGAAGAGAGAGAGACAAGAAGAAGAGAGAGAGAGGGGAGAGAGAGAGAAGGAAAAGAGAGGAGAAGGGGGGAGAAGAAAAGGGGGGAGGGAGAGAGAGAGAAGAAAAAGAAGAAGAGACAGAATAATAGAGAGAGAAAACATAAAATTTAAAAGAGAAAAAATATAAAGAGAGAATAGAGAGAGAAGAGAGAGAATAAGAAGAAGAAATGAAAAAAAGAGGAGAGGGAGAGAGAATGAAAAGAGAGAGAGAGAGAGAGAGAGAGAAGAAAATGAGAGAGAGAGAGAGAGACTTCTCTTTCTTCCCCTTTTTAAATCAAGAGTCTCTCTCTCTCTCTCTCTCTCTAGTTAGATTAAGTTTTTTAATTTAAAATTTTTTCTCTTTTTTTAAATTAAATATTTTCAAAAGATTCTTTAATTTCTTTTAATTTAACATGTTTAAAAACCTTTTTAATTTAAAACCTTTTTGATGATTGTTTAGATACTTTGAGAGAGAGGGGGGATGGGAGAGAGAAAAAGAAGAAGAAGAAAAAGAAGAGAGAGAGAGAGAGAGAAAGAGAAAGAGAGAATTACACTACAAGATACAAGCCTCATATCAACATTCAAAGCGACGAAATTGTTCATCAAAAATTTTCCCCCCATCGTCACTAAACGTGTCGGTATTGGCATCTCTATAAAATCATCGCTATTAGCATCACAATTTTTGTCGGTTTTGCCATGCCAATAGCGATGCAAATACCGACGCAAATAGTGACGATTTGTGACTCGTATTGCGACGCCAATAGCGATGGGTGCAAGAATTTGCAATGCTAATAGTGACGATTACAAAGGAAAAACAAATTTGCAATAGGGCAGCTTGCTACCTTGCCACATATAGCACTATGTGTTGTATTTATATTCTACAAATTGATTACATGTTAAGTGTGCAATGGTCGTCAAGATGAGCGTAATATATACTTGAACCCACAAGATTGATACATAGAATAAGTATAATATCGCTGATGAAAACTCATGGAATTATGGCAAGATACAAAGGATGATAACAACAAAGTACATAGAAGATGCCTATATAAATCACAGGACCAAAAAAGAAGAGAATTTGCGCTCCACGAATCCAAGCGTGAGCTATAGATCCTTGCCATCTAAAAGCTCATCCTGACACAAAGGAGCATCGAACGGACTCTGCAAAATGAACAACTATGCATCAATCCACCATACATAATGCATTTTTTAAAAAATACTAACTACAGACAAGAAAGATGATTGACTTACTAGGCCGCCATGTGTATACAGTCTATCGATCAATGCAATGAGACCGTGTCTCTCTGCATATTGAGTCTCCAAGCCAGTGGAATTGCACTTTGTAATGGAATGCTGCAAAGAAAACAAATGTAACATGCCACCCGAGCTATTCCTCAGTAGTACATTCTTAGTAGCTCATCAAGAGATGTCCTAGGAAGCAGCGTCCGAAATTTTGATAAAACCCTCGAAGTTTGCTAACTAGGCTCGCTTGAGTCTACCCCGCAGTGGAAGTTTAGGCTACTCCCACAAGGATTGATCTGAGTTTTTTTTTGTCAAATCTGTTACTAGTGGCTAATTAATATTAGTGGTTTCTAAAGTAATGTGAGTCAGTATTTCTAGTTTCTAATGATCCATCAAGTGTGATTTTTATTCCTTCTTAGGAAAGCTCTTATCTTATCGAGACCACCCAGTCATAGGTCTGCTTGGATCCATTATCGGGGGTCTATCCTCCTGCTTACCTCGATCGAGAGAGTTGTTTTAGTTATTTAATTATCTACCACTTTAGGTTCAACATATAAAATCAGCTTCCTTGAATTATCTCCTGATACAAATTCATTACACGCCTTTAATTTATGACACAAAAATAGAGTAAAGCAATTCCTTCTTAACAGTTCCTTTCAGAAAAATGAATTTTACAATGTCTTCTGTTTGAAGTATTATTCTCTCCAAGTTTCGTTCCCCAACTAGTATTGGAACTTCTAGAACGCAGTCTGGAAATCGAAGGGTAGTTGCAATTCATAAGAGCCTATGGAGTTTATGACCAAAGCCCCCTAGTATCCTCATCTCCTCCCACCGACTAGAGTTCCCTAGACAAGACCTTTCGCGTCATGATTGGTCTAAAGTCACTAACGTGAAACAAAAAAAGGAAAACCCCTTGGAGTAGGTTTTATTCACACTGGCCTTGGGAAGGTCGAGCACCATCAAGAACACTGCCTCGGTCGGTGTTCTCTATTCACCAAAATACTACCTCACTCGGCGATATGTACTTAGTCATCCATCTTTTAGCTTGATGATTTTAGGAAATATCAATACCTAGCTTACAATCACAAACATCTTATTTTGAATGCATTATACATAAACTCTTAACAAGTTTATTTCTAAGACAAATCTTTTCTTTCCAAAAATAATAACATTGAGGCAATTTAGCATAAGTGACAAAATAACTTTGAGACAAATCAGTATAAGTGGCAAAATAACTTCGAGACAAATCAGCATAAGTAGCAAAATAACTTCGAGACAAATCAGCATAAGTGGCAAAATAACTTTGAAACAAATTAGCATAAGTGGCAAAATAACTTTGAGACTAATCAACATAAGTGGCAAAATAACTTCCAGACAAATCAGCATAAGTAGCAATACCTTCCAATAGTCTTCCTAGATTCCCTCTTCCTTGGGGATTTGTTTGGATTGAATTTAAGCAATAATTTTATACTTGAGGATAATTCCCTTGGATTTTCATGGGTCTTTGCATGTAATTAAAAAAAATCTTGATTAGCTTAATTACAAATAGTATTATTTGACAATTGCATCTCAAGGTCTCTTATATACAAAGGATTAGCATTTGTGATTCAGAGATTTTATTTGATCAACACAAAGATCAGAAATATTAAATCTTTTAGGGACACGGTACCTTCCTTATACTTGCATAAGTTCATCTCATACAAACCCAAGTTAACCCTTGGAATTCGTGGTTAAGAATTCCTCAAAGAAATTATATGCATGAATTGAATAAAATCTTTATTTTCACATGCAATTTCTGTTGCCTATTCATGGGATAAATGCTTGCTAGCTGCTTTTATTTAAGAAAGTTAGTACCTGAAGATCCATGACAGGTGCTTAGATGATGGTATTCGCGGCTTCGTTTGTAATCCCCATACTCGCCATTCCGTTTGTAGTAATTGTGTCCACAACATTATTGGCAACTTGTGCCTCTGCGACCTTTGTAGCTTTCTTCTTTAGGGCCATAGTCTTTAATCGCAAGACCACAAAAAGGGGGAATTTGGTGAAGGAACTTGGGGGTAATTAGATTGACGGAATTTTGATTGACTGGGGGGGAGGGAAAGCGATCACCAAATATTTCAAGAAATCGAGAAGAGTCTTGATTCCACACAAAGGAATGGGATAGAAGGGATGGAGAAATTGAATTTGAGAGCTCGCGGAGTATCCTCCTTGTCTTCTTGATGAGAAATTCCCTTGCTCGTAGTTCTCTTGCCGCACTCCCTCTTGTTCTATACTCCTAAGAAGGGCCTCTCCCCTCTTGCTTGGACTACTCTCAATGGCTCCCCATGCCTTTTATTTATAGCTAAATTAGAGAGGAAGGGTTGTGGCTAAGAAGAAGAGTTCTTTATGAAGGGGATCTTGGCAAAATCAACAATTTGATGCTCAAACCACAAATCTAATTGTTCTATTGGCTCTGAAAGGGGGGTAAAACTCCTAGACACCTGCTTAGAATTCTTCTAGATCACTCTTTCTTCTTCTCCCTGTTCAAAGTGTTGTTTGCTGTCTGTAAACTGCAATCACAATGTGCACGATTTCGCCAATCCTTCTTTTTGCATTAAATCTCCAAAACTGGTTGGAAAAGCCACTTGTTTTTTTTTCACGATACCTTGTTCTAAAATTTTCAATAGTTTTTTAGGATATTTACAATAGATAATATCCAAAATATCAAAAATATGCTAGTTTTATCCAAAAATCTAGAATTTTTGGACCACTAATGATGACTAATATGACTCATAACTCTTGTTCATGTATGGTAACTTCTGTGACAGGTGGCTACAGTCCTTGTCAATCCAAAAAATATCAAGTTACGATCCTCGGGTCTTTTTTCTCAAGATCTTCTCTATTTAATGATTTTAGAGTTCTTGAAGTCCATTTTGCGAGAAGTTGGAAAAATTTTAAATTAAAGTCGGAATATCACAATAGAATACAACTATTAGAAACACAATTGTTAGTACAAGTGATATTGCAAATAAGAAAGTGAGAATAAGAAAACAAAAACTTACAAAGTCCTCTAGATAAGTCCAGTGGCCGCTACTCCTAAGATGATGGACCACCCCTACCTCCAACCCTGCCCTCGCTGCCTCCCGACTGCTATCACCAACATCCTAGAGAATCTGCAGCCTCATCCCTAAGTCTCTGCCAATCATCCACATCTAGCCACTCGGGCTTTGAGACGCCACTCTTGAGTACCTTGCGTGTGATCGCTGATCGTTTGTGTGGCATGTACGCATACATGCACTCCATCATCCACCTAATAGAAAACCTCTCTGTCATGGTGGATATCGAAAACTCCTCATGCAAGGATGCTATTATATGTAGTCCTTGCTCCTCTCGAGTATGTTCTTCCAACGGTCCAAGACGTTGTCCCGAAAAACTTGTTGACATAACTCACTCATGCGAGACATCACCCTCCTCCCCTCATCATCATTCATGGTCACGGCTCCTGTCTTATCATCTATGAGGTATCCATACCCCTCTAGGGTATGTCTAAGGTGTGTCCTCTCCCACCTACGACCACGCTCCTGGGCATAACCAGGAGACCCCTATACATCTGGTGTACCCACCGGGGTGGTATCTCTCAAAGTAGCACCCATAGGGGTGCCACCTGTAGATAGCTGAGCAAAAGCTAGAGTCACTAGAGTAGATGTCTCCACAGTTGTGACAAATCCTATAGGTGACAGAATGATGAACAGAGACATTGCATTGGTGCCTCCACAACACCCATCTGAGCTATCCGAGCCGAGTCTGGAGCGTCAACCTCATCTACTAGAAACCGAAGCATCAGAGCGTGCTGAAGTAGATCTAACGGAAAGGCTTGATGGTGTCCCAGATAGCTCTTGGTCCTCCATATCTCTGAATCGGACCATCTAATCTAGAGACATACATGTATCCATACCCCTCTAGGGTATGTCTAAGGTGTGTCCTCTCCCACCTACGACCACGCTCCTGGGCATAACCAAGAGACCCCTATACATCTGGTGTACCCACCGGGGTGGTATCTCTCAAAGTAGCATCCATATGGGTGCCACCTGCACAGACAGCTAAGCAAAAGATGGAGTCACTGGAGTAGATGTCTCCACAGTTGTGACAAATCCTATATGTGACAGAATGACGAACGGCGATACTGCATCGGTGCCTCCACAACACCCACCTGAGCCACCCTCTCTCAAACATGTACGAGAGCAAGAAGTAGCATCAATATCTCAAGCCAACCGCGGGCTCACAGTATCCATATCTCCGTAGCACCCCCAGAACCACTCCCTCTATCCGAGCCGAGTCTGGAGGGTCGACCTCGTCTACTAGAAATCGAAGCATCAGAGCGTGCCGAAGTAGATCTAACGGAATGGCTTGATGGTGTCCAAGATAGCTCCTGGTCCTCCATATCTCTGAATCGGGTCATCTGATCTAGAGACATACATGTAAATATCTCCTGCAACTCCTCATCGATCATCCCTCGACTCATCCTGCTCTTCAAATATCATCAAAGGTCACTTGCACAAACAGAAAATGATGTTAGCATAATCAATATAAAGATTCAAGCAAAGCACTGTAATATAACTCTGAAAAAAATGATGTTACTTAAAATGCATATTCTAGAGTACCCTTATAAGTGATTCAACAACGAATTGAGTAGGCGGATGCTGCAAGTATGACGTAGCATATGGTCCTATTTTAATCTCCTAGCACAACTCCGCATACACTGGAAGGTCGATGGATAGGTCACCACAAAAGGATGAGTCCACCTTGTTCTCAAAGAATTCCTAGCCTCTTACCACCCTTGCAATATCAACCCCTCCACCTGCATACTCTCCTCATCTATGCACTAGGAACATTACTTTCATTATACACTCTTGCACTCTGAGGAGCTGAAGGCACAACATACCACCATCAGGTTATTAGGGGTTTGGATAGAAAATTACATGTTCAAAATCACATATAAGAGAGATTCACATTTGTGACATATCTGTGTTCGTGAAAAATTAAAAAAAAAACAGTTCATGCATCTGTTCATAATGGGCCAGCAAAACAAATATGTCACACAAATCCATCCATCTTTTCTCGAAATCTATTTTGAGAAATCCAGCTGGACCTCGCCGAACGGTTGCCCCGGCTCCTTTCAATACCACTTTAAACCACTACACATTGAATATGATCATGGAGAACTACGATAATCCACTGAGATAACACCATGCAAGTTCCCAAAATACTCCATCTCATCTATAACGGTGTTTGGATCCGTGGATTGCCATCGACTCTCTTGCTCGAACTTTGCCATGATACCACAATCCATTATGGAGCGCATTTTGTCGATATACTCGACATGGAAATGTCGCCCGCACGACCACCCCACACTGTATATTTTGTATTGTACATTGAAATGGTTAGATTAGTTGTCATATAAAATCTAGATATGATAGCTTAGAAAACATGTGGTCACCTTCAGACTATATCCCCTTGAGAATTTCCACTCCTCAGCAAAGACCTCCACCCCTTTGCAACAAGCTGTGATTAAAGCTCCATGTAACCATCGCATAGACATAAACCCTGGCATCTTCTCCATGCCCTCAAGATATCGAATCAGTCGTTGATGGCGTGTACTGCGTTGAAATTCTAATCGCGCTTCTTCCTGATCTTTCCTGGCTTGCTCGTACTTAGCGAGTCATGTCTCCATGGATACATGGTGCAACATACAAAAATGATTCACTTTCTCATCCATCCTTTTTTCTACCCCATTACCAACCACCACATCTCCGGTTAGTCTATCATCGTCCTCTAGCAACCATAGCATACTGTTGTCTAAATCCACCATTGGTAGCCACTGTGAAATATGCACTAATGCCTCCAAACTTCAGCCATGCTATCTTCTGGCCGAGCTCGTTGTCGCACAAAGCCTTTTAGGATTTCATGAAGCACTCCAAGAAGAACATCCATCGTGTATGAACTGGTCCCGCAATCTCCATTTCATCTACAAGATGTACCAAGAGGTGGGTTTATATTACAAGCATGCTGGTGGGCAGGTATTTCTCAAAGAGATAGATTGTTTCCACTAGTCCCCGCCTTGTGGATTCAATAGAGGATGTCTTAATCTCCTTCCATGAGATCCATTGCACTAAATTCAACAACCTGTAAATCGCCCCGTGTATTTCTAGAGTGAGGCATCCCGCAATCGTGATCAGTAGTACAAACTACCACAAATGAAGAAGCATTATGAATACTAACTAGTCACTAAATAGCAAAATACGCATGCCACTTACAATCAAGACTAGAAGGTACCTGACATATCTTATGCCAATCGTGGGATTTTAGGCCTGATAGTTGGTTGTCTCTTTAGAAAAAGCGGATCTGAGAGAACGCATCATACCCATCAGGGTGTGGATTGACCTGATAATTTGCTTCACAATGCGCTCTTCTTTAGTGGACAGAACCCGAGGAGCACAAGATAGTTGCAAGTGACTATTAGCGCTCAATTGTAGCCAAAATGCCTCCATCTTGCCCACCTCCTTCAAATCCATTCGTACCCCTGCAATGTCTCTCTTTCCTATGATGTGGTCCCATAGTAAGCTATTCACGTTTTTGAAAATATGTATGGGATCCAACAAGTGGTTGATCTATAAGTGGGTCCAATACGAAAACTCGTAGAACACCGAGAATCATTGCATTCCATTTGGATGTGACTCCGTGTGGACTATTTTCAACTCATACCAGCTTTGGGCGTTTATTCGTGCTGGAGGTCATCTAAGAAAACCTTCCCTCAATTCATGACCCTCCGGCAAGAAAGCAACATGTCCTTGATATACCATCTTCTTCATCGTTTGTGACCTTTGAGAGTCCTACACAATGGACATGCATGATAACCTAAGGTAAGAGACCTGTCTTAGCACCCCTATTTAGTCAACACAAACTTGAACGAGCTATGTTAGATATCACCAACAAGAATGGAAGTCTACTTACCTGAGCACTCCTTGAATCCTAGAAAGTCATGCATGGTCCACGTGAGAATGGCTCGTATATTGGCAGACCGTCGACTATCACGCTTGCTCATATCTTCCACAGCGAGCCCCTCCTTCCACAAAATCTTAAGCTCGTCAACTAATGGACGGAGATAGACATCCATATTATCGACTTTTAGCACCTAGGAATGAGCAAGCTAAGGATCATGTGTCATTTCTTTGTAGAAAGCTATGGCATGATATTGTAGTTAACAAGGAGAACTACAGGCCATACACTGTAAGAAGTTGAGTGGAGACCAAATGGGTTCATGCCATCCATAGCAAGATCGGGCCGAAGATTCCTTGGCTCTCATGTAAAGCTTGAAAATGTAGAGTCAATATGGCTCCATACTCGTGAATCCGCTAACATTCATTGGACTCCATCTATGGATCTATTCTATGCATGCCACATTTTCAAGCTCGCCATGCCCAATGTACGAAACATATGACGTATACATGAGATAAGTGAAAAGTGTCTAAGAACTTTCTGCCCTTGCAAGTCCTGTCGATACCTGTGAGCACCACACTTTGGACATGTCTCCATAGCCCCATACTCTCCTCAAAACAACATGCAATTGTTGACACATGCATGGATGCTGTCGTAGTCCATGCCAAGCTTTCGTAAAACATGTTGTGCATCATCATGAGACTCAGACATGGTATTTCCAAGTGGTAATATATGATACTTTAGCAACCTTTTAAAAAATCATAAAACACCTTGAAAGAAAAAGCACGTGTTTTTTATAATGGTGTCAAAAAAAAATCAACGGAACATATGTAGAATGTACCTGAACAAAGAGTCATCTTTTATTTAGGTTTTTCCAATAGCTAAGAGACATTACATCATGATAAGAATCCTATTATAAAGATTTTACCCATGAAAATTAGATACATTAATAGTATAGTTAACCCTAGATTCCTTTTAAAAAAACCTTTAATAATTTTTAGATTTTTCGTCCATTATATCTACTTAAGGTTGGTTCTAATATAGGGAAGATGATCAGCATTGATAAAGCAATACATGCATTCCATATCCAACACCTTTCATGATAGAGAAAGATCATAAGTTCAATCTAAGGTGTACACAAATTGATCCCTTTTCTTCCAAATTCCAGAGAGTGCATGGCCTTACAAATCTAGAGACTATAGTCATATCTAGGTGCATATCTATATTTGTAACATGTCTATCCACCGAATCCTAATGGCACAAATTTATCAAGAGGTAATTAATGTAACTTCCGCTCAAAACTCCCTTGTAATAATCAAACTCCATTACTTCAAACTACTTAAGTCTACCTTGTAGGGAAATTTCCACCTCAACCCCACAAGGATCAACCTAAAGGAAGCCTAAATCATGACTATAGTCTCCTACCATGGTTATCTAACATTAGCTTAAAATAACAACTTTTCTATCATCTCTCAAACTTAAGTAGAACATTGCATTGGTTTAAAGAGAGTGAGAAATGAGGGGGAGTGATATGCATCAACCACTTTATTAATAAGGTATAGTCTCAACTCAAGCCCCCTAAAATAACATTGATTTGGATCTAAGATGACACACTAGGATACTTGACATTCGATCATTTCCTAACTTGACCTAATCTAGCATTTCAGATTTTTAATGGAATCCTTTTGGCTAACCAAGACCACTTTGTTGTATAAAAAATCCATGGGCAATTTAAACACCTGCTCCCCTCAAGGAGTAGCTTTAGTTTTTTAACTAACCTAGCACAATTTATCCACCTCTCTTTGCACTCTTCGTTTCATATTCTCTCCCCTTTCTCTTTCTTTGTTGCCCCTCTCTTTGTTTCTCTCCGCCCCCTCGTGTTTTTTTACTCATTCTCCTCTCTCCCTCCCTTTCTCTCTCTCATTCTCTCTTTGTTATCTTTCATGTTTATTCTCTCTCTCTCTCTCTCTCTCTCTCTCTTTTTTCCTTTTTTCTTCTCCCTCTCTCATTTCCTCTTTTTTTCCCTCAATGCACCTCATTCTCAAGAAAAAAAAACAAAAGAAAAGAAGAAAGAACAAGAACAAACCCAGAGGAGACACTGTACTTACCCCAAAGGCCCGAGGATGGATTCTTCGTCTCCTCTTCGCCATGGCCCCTCTTCCTCCTTTGTGCACTTCTCCCTCTTCTTTGCGAATGGTAGTGGCCATGAGAAGCTCTCCTTCTCTCTCTTTCTCTTTGTTGCAAAAATGTTGCACTCGGGTTTTCATTCACTTTTTTTTCTCAGAGTTGCATCGCTATTTGCGACGCAAATAGCGACATTGCTAATTTGTGCCAGAAACACCCGTCGCTATATCCCCATTCCCTTGTAGTGTTATAGTAGAGAGAGAGAGAGAGAAGAAGAAGAAGAAGAAGAAGAAGAAGAGAATTATAGAGAGAGAGAGAGAGAGAGAGAGAGAAACAAACAAAATTTAAAGAGAGACTGAAGAGGGAGAGAGAGAGAGAAGAAGAAAAAGAGAGAAAGAGGAGAACACACACAGAAAATAAAAACGGGGGGAGAGAGAGAGATAATAATAATAATAAGAGAGAATATGAATACATAGAGAAAATTATAGAGAGAGGAAAGATAAAATTTAAAAGAGAGAGAGAGAGAGCGAGAGAGAGAAAATGAAAAAATAAAGAGAATGAAAAGAGAGAAGAAGAAGAAGAAAATAAAAAAAGAGGAGGGAGAGAGAAGGAAAATAGAGGAGAGAGAGAGAGAGAGAGAGAGAGAGAGAGAATTTTATGTTTGACATAAGAGAGAGAGAGAGAGAATAAGGAAATGAGAAAAAATATATTAAAATATAATATGGAGAGAGGGGGAGAAGGAAGAGAGAAGAAGAAGAAGAAGAAGAGGAAGAGGAAGAAGAAGAGAGACAATATGAAATCAAAGAGAGAATTATAGAGAAAGGAAATATAAAATTTAAAAGAGATAGAGAGAAAGATAGAAAAGAAAAAAATTAAAGAGAGAATGAAAAGAGAGAGAGAGAGAGAGAGAGAGAGAGAGAGAGGGTGTGTGTGCGTGTGTGTGTGTGTGTTGTGTGTGTGTGTGTGTGAAAGAGAAAGAGAAGAAGAAGAAGAAGAAGAAAAGGAAAAAAAAGAGAAGAGAGGGGGGACAATAAAAGGGAAGAGAGGGAGAGAGAGAAGAAAAGCGGGGAGAGAAGAAAAGGAGAGAGAGAGAGAAAACAAGGAGATGAGAGAAAATAAACTAAAATAAAAGCCAAAGAAAGAGGGGGAAGGAGAGAGAGAGAGAGAGAGAGAGAGAGAGAAGATAAAATTTAAAAGAGAGAGAATAAAAAAGGGAAAAAATGAGAGAGAGAAGAAAAAGTGAGAGAGGGGGGAAGAAAAGGGGGGAGAGAGAGAGAGAGAGAGAGAGAGAGAGAAGAAGAAAAAGAAAAAGATATGATAAACCTAGGAAATAGGTGGGTTGCTACTCACCTCAAAGGTCAAAAAGAAATCGTCATCATTTCTTTATATGCCTCTTGCTCAGCTCATGCAATAATTTCATTATGGAACTCTCTCTTAATAATACAATGTCTGATAATTGTTACAGGAGACTTCAATATGGTGGAAGATAAACTGATAGGATTTTGATGAAATAACAACTAATTGCAAGAAGTGAGAAAACTACATGGTTGAACTTAATGGGCTGGGAAAATAGACATGCCTATCTAAGAACTTGGTGGGTTGGGAAAAAAGACATGCTTAGCAAAGAAATGTTCAACACAATTTTAAAACAGAAAGAAAGAGAGCTAATCTCGATGCTCACCAAAAAAGCATGGTTTTTCATTCATTTTCATACTTTGTATAGTTGCAAACCAAGTAGTGCTCTATTTCATCCATCGTTTCCCACTCTTGTAAGTTTGTTTTCGTGGGCAAAAACCTTTGGGACGGGATGGATTGTAAGAAGCTAGGAAGAAGATATGTTTAGTGTGGAATCATTAATAATATCTCGCCACACTTACACAAGTATAAAAGGGAGAGACATATAAATTTTCACATCTTTTGAACATTAATATATTTACTGTCTCTCACCTCACCTTCTTGCTCACAGTTACTATGGCTTCTCTCTCTTCTTTCTTCTCTTTCTCTCTTTATTTCTAGTAATTCTCTCTCTTCGTCACTTATTTCTCTCTCCTTTGCCCTCCTTTCTCTCACCTCTTTAAATTTTTTCTTGTGGGTATTCTACTATATTAAAGTCTCCTACTAGGATGATAGGATAAGTCATATTTTGGAGGGACTTCCAAATGTCCACTCCTTAAGAGAATGAGCAATTGACATACATAGAGATAATGGCAACCTCTTCCTCACCCTTAATAAATACTAAAATCCATTGTTGAAAAGGATCAAGACGTATGTAGGATCCAAGCAGTGTGGGACTCTGAGGTAGACATGTAAAAATTTTCCAACTTTAATTTGGACTGTCGGATGCACAAGATGGCTCTACCCAAGAACATGAGGGTCCAAAGAGAGTGTAAAGAGACTTTATAGAAGGATGTGACCCTTGGGGCCTCCCTACCCCCCAAAATTTCACATGATGGGGGGAGGGGATATTTTTTACATGGGAAAAAAAACAAAGATGGGGCAACCTGCATCGACAAAAGTAGGGGGAGAGCATAGGCCATAGAAAGGTAGAGAATGCCTATATCAACTCACTACACCATCCTCCTCTAGAATTTTTTTGCTTCTAATTGCCACCTCTACCTTTGCAAACGATGAAATGATTAGGGGAGATCCAAAATCAATCTTTCTCTCTCCTCCCCCTCTCCTCTTGTGGACTATTCATGTGTGAAAAATAGAAAAGAAGATCGGGATGGAGATCGATTGTCCGACTTGAATTGGATTGATGTGGGACCATGCTGACACTTAGTGATGACCAGCATTGTTTGAAGACCGATTCTAGGTCTGATCACTGTCTATAAAATCAATTCTTGAGACTCAAACTACGAAAAATGGCAGTAAGTCTCTTTTTTAATTGAAATTTAGATTCTTTTTTACATTTCATGGTACAAATCATGTTCATATGTGATAAAAACTTGTTTGAAGCTTGGTTGTGAAATATTTGAGGACTACAAATCATAAAATATTGAACCTGTTTTCGTAATTGTGCACTATTAACTAATAAAAGCTTGAAATGCGTGTTTTAAGAGAAAAAATGATGTTTTTCTTGGGTTTATGTAGCCATGCAATGTTTATATGGGGTGATATTAAATGTGATATTTAAAACAAAGTTTAAATTATTTTTTTAATTTAAAAATAAAAATATGGATTTTTACATAAAGAAAATAAGAAAAATGACCAAAAGTGGGGTTCTAAGACAAAGAAAATAGGAAAAAAATAGTTTTTGCACGTGAAAATTTATGAAAAATTAGCGATATATTTGTGCAAGTATAATGGAGGTAAGGCATGAGGATTTGCCTCAGCTTACTCCCATTTGTATGTTTTCGTGAGTATTTATTGCTTATATTATGAAGAAACATACATGAAAACACCTTTAAACTACCCATCACAAGCAAAACCCTAAAAAATAGGGAGAGAGGGAGTTTTATGTGTTGAATATGGTTCAAAATTTGATTTTTTTGGTATACTTTTCGTATAGATTTTGACCATTGTACCTCTTATTTTAAGTATTAAGAGGTACAATGACATTGAGTAGTCCGGCACTACCTCATCTTTGCAGCAAAGTCATTAGTGAAGGAAAATCATGGAAAGAATGTTCGACCACATTCACAATGTTGATTTCGTTTAAGTAAATGTTTGTGCACTCAAAGTCATCTACTTTTCATTGCATTGCATCAACATGGTATAAAGAGAACTATCTCCTGAATGCATATAGCACTTGGTTTCAAACAATTTACCCATGATGAGCATGAGGCTCCCTATGCTGTAGATTTAGTATAACTGTTTCCTTAAGGACTGATTTGGTGAGGAGTATACTATCTCTTGGAACGAATATTATGAATAGTGGACATTGTGCAAATGTCTTATATGTTGATACGGTGCATCCTGGGGCCAATCCCTTGGTGTAGAAGAGTCGAGTGAGGCCACAACAATAAGCTGGGGAATGCTCCCTTTGTTTGTGTTACAAGGCACTAGCACCTATATATTGGGGTACTCCCCATACTTATGTTGAAATGCATGGATCTGAGCATGACTATGGTGGTTTGAACACATAGAGTGAACTCATGAAGACGTAGAGATGAAGACAGAATGTCACAAAAGTGAATTAGGTTCCAAGATTGAGAGTTGGACTCATTAACACAATCTTATGTGTGTAGACAATGACACAAACACTTGAGTGGAAGGACGAAAGTACTATAACATTACATTTAAAATGAAAGGAAAGTACAATGCTTTACAGCTTCCAGAATAGGTTCACTTTTCTGCTTTGTGCTTATGGGATTCTAGATAGCCTGTGTATCCTTCTTTACTCAAACTACTCCATACAAAGAGGCTAGACTGGGTGTGATTGCCTAAATCTCAACACCCCTCCTTAATCACAACCAAAAATGCACAAAGTGTGTAGAGGCTTGCCTAAATCTCAACACCCCTCCTTAATCACAACCAGAAATGCACAAAGTGTGTAGAGGCTTTAGTGAGTCACTACATGCAAAAGTATGGGCACACCACAAACATGGTAAATACTAGAGGCTATCACATAAAGGGCTAAGTGTGGATACCAAAGACATAATGGACTTCCAGAGGCTATAACAGGGGCCTCACAAAGTGTACAGAGGTTGTAATGCTAGGTTACATGAGGAGTTTACAAAGCTTATGACAAAAGCACTAGGACAAGGCTATACAAGGCTTCAAAAAAGTCTATCAGAGTAGTGAGAATAGAAGGACTAGTGAGGCTTGTCCTTCTACTCCTGATGGTCTTCTTCTTCTTCTTCCTTTGTTCCATGATCTTCTTCTTCTTTTACAGGTGCAAGATAGGCCTTTTGAGACCTCTTTCTGGCATGGAAAAACTTCTCAGTGTGTCTGGTTATTTTGCAAAAGTCCCAAAATAAGTAGTCCATTTTTCCTTTGTTCTTGTTACTAACATACAATAGTTGTTCATCTTTTGCAGTTTCTTCTTTGGCTTTAATCTTATTTTCTTCTTCTAACAAAGAGGCTTTAATGTCAACCAATTTAGGGTTAGGCATGTCGATTAAAGTGGTTGAAACATTATCATAATCTAGAGTCAAAAATTTTAGTAAGATACCAATACAAATATCTTCATCCATTTTCAGATTTATTCCTACAAGTTGGGTTAGAAGACTTTCCATGTAGTTCACATGGGATGCCATAGATGTGTGAGGCTTCATGTCTAGTCTAAAAATTTCAATTAATAGACCATACTTTGAGGACTTTGACTATGCACCAAACAGAGTATCCAATCTTTTCCATGTATCATAGGATGTGTCATAGTTATCCACATGATGGATGTAACTGTCATTCAACTCAAGCTTTATAATGGCTTGAGCCTTGTCATCTCCTTTTTGCCAAGCAACTGCAAGAGTTGCATCTTGGGGCTTCTTCTCTTGTCCATTGGTGATGGCCTGTAGGCCCTTCTTCATTAGGATGAGCTTGATGCAGGTTTTTCATGTGAGAAACCCGACTCCTTTTGAAGCGACATGCCGGTGAGTCTTTGCCATTGGATGGCTAGAGCAGTAGCAAATCAACACCAAATTTTCATATTTGAGAAACAAAAGAGTTGATCTTGAGTGTGCTAACAAGCACAAGTGCCAAAAAGCACTAGGTTAGTATCAAGAGATACTAGCTGTGAAGAACTAGATGTCAAGCTTGATGATGATTCTTTAATGCTTGTCTTGTAACTTGAGTCCCCTCCTTGCTGGTAAATTAGTTGAATGCTTGTTGGAAACTGAGCTAGGATTCAGCTTAGAGAGAGTGGCTGACCCTTAGAGGAGCTTGATGATGCTTGAGGTCTTCAAATCTTCCAATAAAACTTTTCTCCTTGATTATTTGAGTGGTGAATCTTGCTGGGTCTTTAGTATGATAGTAGATCACAGTGACAGTGAGATTCTTGAACTGAGAGGAATAAAGAAATGATAACAAATATGAGCTTTGGTGTGTGTGGCTATGACTGCCACAGTAGTGTTTTTTTGCTTCCAACAGATCAAAGCATGCACGATTTGGTTGGATATTTGATGGAAAATTAGCCTAGACCAAGGGCTTTAAATGCCCTATACATGTAGGAGGAATCGAGGCAAGCACAGAGGCATCGTGGGTTGTACGACCAGAGACATGCGCATTTCAGGCAGTGAGCAGGAATTTGTGCAATGCCGGCTTCTTTGATCAACAATGTCTAGCTATGATGTAACAGGTAGAAGCGCCTAGAGTCAGAGATCAACTCCCTAGAAGGAAGCTCATGAATATATGCCTTGTACAGAGAGATCCAAGAGCTCCAATGTGACATGATACAGGTTTGGCTATGACAAACATGAAGAGAAGAGTAGAGATGAAGGTGGAAACCGAGTTCATGAGCTAACCAAAAGTAAAGAGGAGCTAAGAGAGCAGAGAAGGGAGCTGAGCCATGCTCACCATGGCTCTAATACCATGTTGAAATGCATGGATCTGAGCATAGCTATGGTGGCTTTGAACACATAGAGTGAACTCATGAAATGGCATAGATACTTGAGTGGAAGGACAAAAGTACTATAACATTGCATTTAAAATAAAAGGAAAGTACAACGCTTTATAGCTTCAGGATAGGTCTACTTTTCTACTTTGTGCTTATGGGACTCTGGATAGCCTCCATATCCTTTACCCGAACTACTCAATACAAAGAGGCTACATTGGGTATGATTGCCTAGATCTCAACAACTTAGAGTCAGGAAGGGCACCATGTTACACTACAATCTAGAGATTGTATCTACAAAAGTGTTCTTTTGATAAATTAGTTCATAATGTCTATACAGTCCTAGTCGCAAGGTCGTGGGGTTGTTTGGGTGAGTATAGGAGGCCTGGCTTGAGCCCTAGAGCCAGTGAATCTCGATAACCTCCACTATCTCTATTGGATGGATAGTAGTATGCCAACGATAGGCATAGGAGATGCTTCCCAAATTCTTCTTGTGAGGGTGGATCTTGCAACTTTAATTTCTTACAAGCACAAAAAATCAAGGATGATATGCTTCTGACTTAACCAAGTCTTAATAGTTTTCACCTTGACAAGGTCGATTAAGCCTTTTGTGTTATAGGAGACCATGTTAATTGACTTAATCATTAATGCTTTTGTTAGATTTTTTGGAGCCAGGGACTTGATTTTGAGAGTTCGAAGAGTTGGTTCCAATTTTCAAGTGCCTCCAAAAGTGAGTTACTTTCATTATTCCTCGGTGACTTCTATTTGCTGACTAGTCTGGGAGGAGGGATTCCTCTTCAACCCGAGTCATGTTGACCTCTTTGGATATAGCACTAAGGTCATAATCCTTCTCTGAGTCAGATTTCAAATCTCTCACGAATTGGGAGTTATCTACAAACTCCCCATCCTCATCATCGGAGGAGAGATCCACTTGGGCGTGATTGAGGGGCTCACTTTCAGGGGTCTTTTCCTTCTCTAGGGAGGGGGGGATGTTGATTTCTAAGAGGTGTACTCTTTAGGTTAGCCATGTCCATGAGAAGGAGGCAAACTTATTTTGGTTCTTGGGCTTATTGGGCCAACTTGTTTGTTTTAAATTTCTTATGACTAAATTGATTGGAATTTGTTGTCTGATTCCTTAGTTTTTGCCTTAGATTTTTCTTCTGCAGGCTTCAATTCAGGGCAATCTTCAATGAAATGGCCCTATTTATGACATTTGAAGCAAGAATTGGGGAGATTTTTGTAGACTACATGTTGGTCTAGAACATGAACATCAAACTCATTTGTGATCTCAAGGTAGTAAGGAAGGTCGATGGATATATGTGATTCAACTAGGACATGTGGATGCCATTTGGGATTCCAAAAATGTTAACTAGTTTTTGCTTGACAATCCTACAAAGGAGAGGCGATGTTCTTAGGTTGGGGTGGAGATACACGGGTAGGTCAGGCAACTCTACCCATATGGAGGCTTGGTAGGCATGGGGTCATTAGGGCCAAAGTCAAGGGACAATTTGAACAAGATTAATAGCACATTCCTAACCATCCATTGCCCATGCCCTAATACTTTCAACGCAACCTCCTCAAAGTTAAACAAAAAGATAAAATAATTATTAGCCAAGTACTAGGTTCCAACCACCTGGCTACCCAAAGGTTCCCAATTGAACTTGGCCCAATTCTTGAAATATTCAATAGGGGGGTGAGAGCCATGACAGAGCTCGATCAAAGCTCTGTTGGTAAATACATCTTTCCAATGTCGTATGCCACTACAAGGAGCAATGGAGCAGAATTTACCTCTTTTTTTTTTAGTGCTTGATTGATGGGGTTGCTTTGCTTATGCTAGCCTTCGAAGGCTTTCTGAGGGCACCCTCCTTGTTCTCTTCCATCGTAATTGAGATTTTTCTAGCCTTCAGGCATCGCTCCAGGAGCTCCTTCAACAAGGTCAAGAAGAGTTCAATAAGCCTCTAGGAGGATGTAGTAGGTGAGCCCGAAAGAGCTAGATTCTAGAGCAAAAGCAAATCAGGCATCTTCATTCGTCAACAAAACCATCATGGTTCTGTGCCCAAAGATTGTCAAGGTGAAGCTGGAAGGTAGGGTTGTGAAGGATGGCTACATAAGAAGAGAGGAGCACTTCTACATTTTGAGCTTGCAGTGCATGGATATGGTTAAGAGGCACACACCATGTCATGATATTGGCAGGGATATAGCTAAAGTTTAGAGCTCCATCATGCAAGGGTATACTATTTGGCAACTCATGATGAGAAGAGGTAGTCGTGCCATTTGAGGCCACGCCTGTCTTTCCTTCCATAGGAATATTTGAGGCATGTACCTCAGTGTCAACCACATGTCCATTCCTTATCATTCCATTGAGCGAAATGGATTTTTTCCTTGATGGATTTTGGGAGAAGTTAACTCTAATGGGAAATATGAGCCACCAATAGTTTTGTCCCATTAGGGGAACAAAACCAGATGGAGCCAGAGATGTCAAGGAGAGAACTGAGAGGTGAGTGGAAAAAGAGTTGAGGAGAGAGAAAGACTAGAAATGGAGAGAGAAAAACAAAAAAAAAGAGAAAGAAGCCAACAGAAGCTGTGAAAAAGAAGGTGAAGTAAGAGACAGTAAAATATATTAATGTTCTAAAAAGATAAAAACTTACACGTCTCTCCCTTTTATACATGTGACAATGTGACAAGCTATTATTAATAATTCCACACTAAATATATCTTCTTCCCAACTTCTTACAAGATAGTTGTGTTCAATGGCTCCAAAAGCTAGCAATGAGTTTTGCAGGGCGCAAAGCGCGTGATAGATTATATTCTTCTTTTGTAAAGTCAAATTTTGTTAAGCAACCTTAGGATGGACGATCTCATAGAGCGGGAGAAAGCGTTACTGTATTGGGGGGGTCAGCCTGCAACGCTGCAGGGGCCGTCACTCTCCACCGGCCCCCTTACACTATGGCTCGTATGATGTCATTCAGGGCCCCTGAAAAAGACCCTTTTTCTTATTTTTTTAAAAAAACTGAAAAACTTTTAATTCTGTGAAGACATTACGGAAGGTTGATGAGAAAGGTACAGTCGCATCACAGGCGGCGACGGACGTCTTGTAAGGTAGTTATGGAGCCTGGCGGGCCACGTGCGCGCCGTTTTGTTCATCAATCGGGGTCCGCCACGTGGCGGCCGTGAAAGCGACTGCAGCGAATCAAAGGGCTGCGCGCCCGGGCAAAACGAAGCATTTCAGCCCGTTGATCGCGGAAACAGGCCCCGTCCTTCGCTCTGTCCCATCCAAAAAACCGAAAATTGTCAGAACTATTGTGTGGTCATCCTTTCTTGCAGTCACCAGCCAAGGGCTGAGTCACATGAGTTCTTTTCTTGCCTTTTGGGCACTACATTCACTTAGTTGATGGTGCTTTTCACCAAATGGTCGAAACACCCGAAAATTTACTACGGAGCCGCAGCCCCTCGCCCACCCATGGGTATTGAACCTCTGACCTTCCACATAACTTGGGTTAGTTGCACACCACCTCATTCAGTCAAGGAAAATTCTGAACATTCACTTTGGAGCTGTTCTTTGTGAGGCTTTCCTGCCTTAAACAGTCTTCACACAAGTAGGGCTTTTCATTTTTGGAAGGAGGTCACATTAACAGGTTCTCATATTCTAAATGTAATAAAAATACTTCTATGTATGAAATTTGGCTCCTTTACTAATGGGGGGAGAGAGAGAGAGAGAGAGAGAGAGAGAGAGAAATAAAAAGAGAGAGGTGATGGTTTCCACTTGAGAACACCCAATCGAGTGTCTTCCAATTGAAAACCTTTCAAAAAACCTTTGAGAAACCAAAAGTAAAAAGTTGTGCATGTGTCCTCAAATAGTTTCCAATTCTTGAGAAAACCCTCTCCCAAAAACCCCTACATGAACATGTCCTTTGTTTACGCACTTAGATATGCAAACATTTACGCAAAATGTGATGCGGCCCCACCACTAGTTTCAAGTATTGCAATTGTGTGGTTCTATTCCCTTGTCAAGCACGAAATGCAAAGCCTATTGGAACACAAAACATGGCCTTGCAAACAAATTTTTTTCGTGTGAGCATGTTCATATGCCCTTATGTGAAACTAGCCTCAAAACACACACTCCTATCCAACTTTGTTGCTACTCATTGGTAGGGCTGAGTCATCAATGTATTGCTCTAGGGTGTGAGAGGCAATTTGGTTAAACAATACACATCGGAGGAACTAGTAAGGACCCCTTCGCACAAGTGAAGTAGGGAGAAAAATGCCTTCATAGCATGTTAAGTGAATACTTCTCACAAAAGGCTAGGTGAATGCCCAGTGTCTTGTGTGCATTCATAGTAGACATCAATAGATGATTGGCTTATCAAGTTGTGATTTCACAACTTCTTCCCATTAGTAGTTTTAATAACCCTTTCTTAGCACAACCCTCTTTGGAGGGGTTTATGGAGTGTTGATGGGGGTAAGTCATCCACACCACACCAATTGCTTGTTGCAAATCAGAGTTGGAAGCATGAGAGAGTGTGCACAAGAGGGAGAGAGAGAGCTCAAGTACAAGAACAAGATCTTGTTTAGTCAGTTGTTTAAGGTACAACTAGTACACTCTCCTCTCAAATTGAGTGTGTACTTTAGGCTGTTTATATAGCCTCTGGAGGAGTTAGTGTTAGGGTTTTCCCTGTCCTCCAATCCATTTACACTTAGCTACCCTTATCCTCTCCAGTGTAAGGAGATTTCCTATGCTTATCTTTCAACACCCCCCCTCAATGCTAGGTGGCATTGGATAAAGCATGATATGATGCCTCCCCTTAATACACAATGAGATGCCTTTATAAATTAGGCTACAAGAGAAGGTTATAGGTAGAGAGTGTTACAAGACTCAAAAGAGTTGGTCATCTGTGGATTGGGAGGCAAAGTTGGCCTCCAATTCCTTAAGTACTTCTGGAACACTGAGACACTTACTCGTGATATGTCGGGTCTTTTTGCATTTATTGTACTTCATTTTGTCAGAATATTTCTTCTAGCAGTTGCTCACAATATGCCCTTTTTTGTGACAAAAGGAGCACTTAGTAGAAGTTGTATGGACTAACACTTGCTCACGGGAAGTAAATGCTAAAGACCCTTTAGTATGGTTTTTCTTCTCTTCATCCAAACATGATTGGATGGTACTTGCTAAAGCTAAGTTCGGGATATTAGTTAGAGTAGTCACAAGAGTTGGAAAGGCCTTCTTCACAAACTTTAGTAGGATGGCAATGGCATCTTCATCATGGATGGGTGCTTGAACGGAGGCAAGTCGTGCCATAAGCCCCTTCATATGTGAAATAAACTTGCTTAGATCTTCTCCATGTTTGTATTCCAAGCTAAAAAACTCAATCTTGAGAAATATCTTGGAGTTCTTCCCTGTAGCACCGTAGAGTCTTTCAAGCTCATCCCACTTTTATTTTGCAGTTGAGAGTTGATCAATGTGATGAATTAATGATTCATCTAAATGAAGCATGATGATGGCTTGAGCCCGTTCATCATCTTCTACATCAAGGGGATTGGATGGGTCAATTACTTTGGTCCCTTTTATGAAGGGCCAATATCCTCTTTCCATCATTTTGTATTTGACCAAGACTTGCCAAGGATGGAAATCTTTTCCATTAAATTTTCAAATTTGAGGACGGACATCAGCATATATTGTGGCCATTGGGAAGGTCTTACCACTTGCTAGGACAAGGGTAGTGTCTAGTCCCTTACAAACTTGCCAATGAATGAGGAAACAAATCAAGGACACCCTTACAAACAATTGATATCAAAGTTGTAATGAGGAGAAAGGCTGAAAATCATACATATGTAATATTTCAAAATATGACTTTGGTGATCCTTTCTTCTGTGCAATCTTGTTCCGAAGTTTAATGGTCTTTTTAGGCTTCAATGATGTGAACCTAGACTGGACTTTGGGCTCCTCCTTGTGGTATGGTTTAGTAGATGAACCTTGTGTTGCACAAGGACAGTCTATGATTTCAATGCTTGTTGCTGATGACTTCAAGGAGAGTACAATGGCACTCATCCCTCTGATTTCATTGACCAAGGTACTTGAAAAAACCATACATGATATGCAATACAAGTTTAGGATAGGATGGTCTATGTGTTTATAATTGTACATGTAGCCTTACAAAATGAAGTGGAGCACTTAATTGTTTTAATTTTGTGATGAAAAAACTCAGATTGTGTAAGTACTAGAAGCAAAAATGGTTGAGCAATGTGTCTTAGTGCTTACAAGCACTCATCTCTAGTTTATGTTGCTAAAGATGGTAGATGTCGGTCTTGATGAGCTTGGTGATGCCTTTCCAAGTAAAAGAACCTCTGAAATAAAGTTCCCAGATTAGTAACAGACTCTAGAAGAGATGACTAAGTGGTTAAAATCATTGTTAGTGACAGTAGAAGATGAAAAAAGCTAGAAGGTCAAGCTTTCAAGCTTGTGACTATGGCTGCCATGAAACCACAGTTAGGGTTTGACTTTGTGGGAGCAGCAAAGTAAGAATTTCTGAGAATCCTCTTGGGTGGAGATAGCCCACTTAGGGGGACTATCAAAGCCCCATGGTGGCTGCCATTATTGCACGTGCTAACGGGCCGCGCTGTTGTACGAACTGTCACGCTGTGAAAACTGCGCCGTTTTCTACATTTGTTGCAATGCTGTCCACCACGTCGTCCAATGTCAAGGATTGATGTGCCGTGCCGAAGAGCCCTAAGCTAAGGATGAAGTCTCCAGAAGAAATTAGGAGCTAATATTGCTTCTATTGCACACACTAGCTCCTCCAAGGTTAGGGGATCTAGCTGGCTATGGTGGAAAGGAAGGTAACTGAGATGGCAAGAGTTCTTCATGTGCACTTAGATGTGTAAAGAGGCTAAGGGAAGCTGAAGGATCAGAGATGGCTTTGATGCCATGTTGCAAATCAGAGTTGGAAGCATGAGAGAGTGTGCACAAGAGGGAGAGAGAGAGAGCTCAAGTACAAGAACAAGATCTTGTTTAGTCAATTGTTCAAGGTACAACTAGTACACTCTCCTCTCAATTTGAGTGTGTACTTTAGGCTGTTTATATAGCCTCTCGAGGAGTTAGGGTTAGGTTTTCCCCTATCCTCCAGTCCATTTACACCTAACTACCCTTATCCTCTCCAGTTTAAGGAGAGTTCCTATGCTTATCTTTCAACATTGCTAGAGCCTCTTCTCATTTAGATCATACAACACATACACTATGCTATAGATGCCACTACAAAGATGTCACATCATCATGATAGTTAGGGCTTTGTATTTTCAAAGTGCTTAGAGGGTTTTCTAAGCATCTTACAAAATGTAAATGCTTACAGAAATACTCCAATTGTAAGAGCTTACAACCTAATGTTGGAATGGCAACAAGGTGCTAACACTCTTTTTCTATGCTTTTGCATCTATATCCCTACTTTTGGTTTACATTATTGTGGTCCCACCACTAGACTTGCTTAGTGCTCTTATAATTCTCAATTGCCCCTTGAAGCCATGGGCAAGAGGTGGTTCTTACCTAACATGACATGGTTATAATACTGTACTTGCACATTATGCAAAATAAACTCTAATGTGATTAAAAAAATGAATATATTGAGAATCTCACTTAGATGTCAATAAATTATTTGCTTAGAATTGTCACATTGCTAAGTCTCTAATGTAATACATCAAAAAGCACCTCAATAATATATTTTTAATTGTGTAAATACATATTTTTAATTATGCATAATGTTTTGAAAATAAATACTTTAATAATAGACTATTGAATTTCTCTTAATATCATCTAGCTACTCATGTCATAAATTCTAACAAGAAAACTCCACACTTGTTATCACCTAACTTCTCATGTCATAAAATTTGACCCAATAAAAAATCACAATGTAAAATCACCCCACAAATACATCTCTTTCATTATGCGTACCATAGTTGGCTCCTTCATCCTACCTGAGTCATGTTTGCACTCTTGCTTGCTTTGCAACTAGTTGGTTGCCACATGAAAAATCATTAAGCTTCAATACATGACCTTGCAATGGCCCTTGTGATTACATTTATACCATTCTATGAAGAGTTCTTTGAAAGCTATGTGCTAAAGAATTTTCATGATTAGTTAGATATGATTTCAATTCTTTGATATCAATGGACTAATTTCTTACATCTAGTCATTTGTATGCATTTTTAGCTACCTAGAGAATGCACTCTACAACTTCTAGAAGCCTTTTTTTCACTTGAATATAAAAGGATAGGTACCATTGTAAGGTGAAGCGAGGTTTGTAAGTATGCACATCAATATTAACATTAAACTTAATTGAAACCAATTGATATGAACAAGAAAGAGGTTGTCTATCCAACTTCAAGCTTGCCTATGAAGCCAATATTGAAGCAATTGTAGAACATTTAGAACTCTCTTTAATAATTAAAGTCTCAAAATCCTTAAGGCACTGTTGGAACAAATTGGAGCCTAAACATTTAATGTTTACATAATGCTAAATGTTATTCACAAGCATTATTTGACCAAAAATCTGCTTGTGTTAAGTTGTTCGAAGTTCCCAACTTGCAAAACCACCATTGAAGAGCTAATAAGTTTATGCCCTTTATAAGATTGGAGAGTTTGCAAATTTTCAAATAGTCTTGGATAAAGGTTGTGGTGTCTAGCTTTGGCTCACAGAAAACCTATCTTAATTGTCATCGTATCACAAATAAAGTGAAGATTCACTGCAATGACATAGCTTGTTGCTAGTGTGTACACTCTCAACAGGATTAAGCTAAGTCTATAAGATCATATTTCCATTACAAATCAAGCAAACATCTATAAACATCCACCTAGGTCCATAGCACATAGAAAAAATATGTCTTATGTAGTGTACTCGCACATGCATGGTGGTAGGTTTTTCACACATGCAACTAAATACTTGCAAGTGGTGTGCCCTTTTGACCTTGGGAAAATTAAACAGGATGGTGATTTAAGGACCAATAGTTTCTACTTTACATGATGTCTATGAGGTGCGTGAGGCAATAGTGGCTCAATTACCATCTTTTGTCCATAGATCTACCATTGTCTCTTATTCTCTAGATAGTCTCTAACACTTAACCTCATGTACCTTTCATGTCCAAAGTGGAGTAGCCCTCTTTTTTTGCTAGTCATATGCATTAAAAGCTTTGTCCATACCCTCTACTATAGTGCTAAATCAATCAAATAATGGGTAATAGAACTTTGAAGAGTCATTGCTAATAATCAACCAATCTTACAACATAACCATGGGAGAATATGATGTTTATTTAGGTAGCCTGATGATGGGCTCTCACTTGGACTAGAATTTGGTGTAATTATGTCTCCATGGTATTTGAACATTGAAAAAAGTAATAAACATAATGGTGGATCTTGACAATAAATGATCCCTTTGGTGGTCTAGAACGCAAATGAGTTTCCCAATTAGCATGACTCCAAACAAATGTTTCTAATGGACTCTCACATTTTCATATCCTTTAAGCCTTTGAAAAGTTTATTAGTATCACCAACACATGAGTAACATCTTCCTTCAAGGAAGGAGTATAAACTTGAGCTCTTGCATATTAAAACTAAAATAATACAATTTGTCACTTACATTAGAAATGACTAGCTCTCACCTAGTCTACTCACAAATTGGATCTACAACTAAAACAACAAGAGAACTCAATCTTCAAAGAAGTGTAGGGCTTAGACATGTTGACTACAACATTTCGCTCACTCATGTTCTCTTATAATGTAACAACTTTTCCTATCAAAATAGTACTCAAAATGGTAGATTATGAGATAAAGGTGCAAACAATGTGCAGTCCACCTTTGTATGCTAGTCTCTACATAAGTCTTTTAACATTTGATTTCCATCATGTAAGGAAACTTGTTATGAATGCACAAACAAATCACACAATATTTCATGGCTTGAAAGAGTCTAGGTAGCTCATAGAGGTTTTACATGCACATTGTTCAACAAGGTATACTTTTCTACCTCCAATGACTTTAGAGGGGAGAAATGGAATGTTGTTATATCACCTCTTTAAAGAATATTAATTGTTCAATTGGTCACAATGCTAACTGTGCTCAACAAGCATTGATCTTGTGCATGTATTGATCATTAATTTTGGAGGTAAATCATACTAAGATTTGGCCATCTTTATCATGAACTATTTTCACTACCTTTATCACCTACTTCCAGGGTCTTTAGAGGTTACAAGATTAGGGTTTGGCAATGGTCTTGTTTTTCACTATAGAATCATATTATATATTAATCAAAAGGTGTGTACAATAGCCATTGCTATGGAAGCCTTGCCAAATCACTTTTTTATTTAGGGACAACAACTTAAATTTTTATTGACAAGTTTGAACCTTTGGTCTTGATTTTCCCTCTAGTTACCAAGGCATATAGAGGAAGTTTCCCTTCCTTGCCAATAATGACTCTACTCCTATTCCACCAAAAATTCTAGGAGCAGCTTGGCAAACACTTCTTATTCTCTTCTTCCACTTTTGAGGTTTCACCATTAGGAATCTCTTCTTCTAGGCCAATTGAGTTTTGACAATTAGATCCTTGGTTGATGTTTGTGGTTATTTATGAAGTATATAAGGCTATGCCTTTGGATTCTAACCTAAGTGCTTTTGTGAAGAGCTTATTTCCCATCATATCTTAATATTTGTTATTACAAGAATATCTTATCTACCATCATATTTGAAAGTGTGCTTAAGGACCATCATGGAAGGTGAGTACTCAATTCCAAGCCCTTTGGATGCACACAATTTCATAGGTCTCATAATTGATGTTGACATACATGCCAACTCAATCCATGTTTTTGAGAGTTAATCAATGTATATAATAACATATTTCCCCTCATATTTGTTGTTGCTATTTGGTCAGCTATATTCTCAAACTACCAAACAATAAGTCAATTCCTTACTTTTTAATGTAATAGGTTCATGTGACATGGAAAAACACTTCATGTTCTATTGTTCATTATATTCATAAAGAACAAGCCCAAGCAAACACAAAAATAGACTTTCAAGTAAGAAACTACATATCTCATTGACACCTTCAATTGTTTTGATAAGGATGACAATAGATAGCTTGGCCTACTCACATGGGCAGTATGTGCAAAAAAGCTAGAAGAGCTCACAGCCATCTTCAAGCTAAAAGCACATACTTTTGTTAATAAAAGTTTCACAAGCTTCTCTTACTTTGGACATGCCATGAAGTCTCATACAATGTACTTCAAATTTGGAAGAGATGTGGTGCAAGCTTGGTGTTTTGGTGCAATAATCATCACACTAATTAGTTGATAAATCTTCTCTAGAAAATATCAAAATAAGCTCATTGATATACATCAAAGTTCATGCTTCACACTCAAGAAATAGAGAAGATCATATAAAGTAAATAAGAGTAAACTTCACGATCAAATATGATATTACCAACTCCTTTTGACATTTTAAGGTTGTTTAATATAGACACTATCATAAGTAATGGATATACTCATTCAACAAGGTAAGGTAACAATGACCCTTAAATGAGTTTTTAAATCATAATTATGTGGATCAAGAATCCACAAGCCAAATTATGATATTGTTGGTTCTTGTGTTAGTTACGTATTATGTTGACACTTTCTACTAGAGAAGTTTGTGAGCGTAACATCGATAATGGTTGAGATACCTCCTTCTATACCTTTTAAAAAAAGAGACTTTAACATGCTTCTCAAATCTTTTTCCTACTTTCAATGACAAACAACAAATTTCTCTTATCACTTGCCCACATGCTACTATAGGACATAGATGTATGGATAAAATAAACAACATGTTGTGTAATTATGAACCCTTGTGCATAAGCCCAAGCCTTGATCTAAAGCCAAAACTTTGAGTGAAGCCTTCCATCTTCCAAAAGGCACTTTTTTTGAATGTACTTATGCATGGTCATCATTACCCAATACATATTGTTATACTTGTTCCTCAAAGAAGCAGGCAAAAGTGTGAATAGCCCGACAAGTACAAAATTTGAACATAAGTTTCTTGTTGTATGAATCATTTGAGCTTTTGCAAAATTACATGCTTTTACATGGAGAATCGGCAACTCCCATTCAGTAAAGGGCAAAGGTTTTGTTACAAACTTTTATTGAAGAAGCTATGTAGCCCACAAAGTGTAAAGACCAAAAGGTTTCGGTAAGTAAGATGCTTCAAGTGGAGACAATCCAAAATACAAGTTACTACCTAGGACCATATGTGGATCATAAACCATGCACCCATAACGACCAACAACATGTCCCTCTTTGTCTAGTGTATGTCAATGACAAAGACTAGGTCTTTACGAAACATGGCTTTTGGCTAAGTTTTACCAATGCTTAGTTGGCATGTAGGCAAAAATGTGGCATTATCCAACTAACAATAATAGTCCTACTAATGCTTAGTTGGCATAAACACATGTAAGCACTAATGTGGGATTATTCATGTGATAATAACAATCTTCTTTTCATGGATTTATGAAAAACCAAAAGCTTACGCTCAAATGTGCTCCTCAGTGCATAAAAGAGCACATAGAATGGGTAGATTGATTTTATGCCTTCCCACTAGCTTTTCTTTTGTTATGTGGTTTTGTTATATTACCATAAAGAGTTCATAAGGGATGATGTGTGACATATCGTCAATAGTTAAATGACCTCTAGTGAGACAAGCCACTAGACAATGATTATGGTCACAGGCATAAGCTAGCAAGCTACTTCCCACAAAAGAATGTCAACATTTGGCATGAAATCTTAATATTGACCAAAGATAAAAGAACTAAGCCTAGTTGTGCTAGGCAATTCTAAGTTTTGTAAAGTGGATAGGCCCTGTACATGCCTTCTTAATTGAAAAACGACCTCTCACGAGACAAACAAGCTACTAAAAAGGCTATCAACCCTTAACATCAAATCTCAACACTTGTTCAAAAAAATTATGGGCAAGGTTTAAAAATTACAAGTCAGGCATTTGAAAGAAAATCATATAATTAAATAGAAGATCCATCACTCTTTTAGATATGTCACAAAGGGATGTGTTTGATACTCATATTGTAACTTGCTGCCTTTCTCTCCCTTATTGCCTATTGTTGTATGTAGAAGTGCTACAAAGTCATTGGGTTGATAGTATGAAAACTATCAACTTCTTCAAAGAACTTGACCTAAGTAAAGAAGTTGTGATTGCTGTTGCCCACTTGATAATCCATGTGCAATATATAGGAGTCATGCCAAAAACTTACGTGCAGTAGTAACAAGGCAAGAGACTGAGACCTTGTACATAATTAGGACAACACATGTCAGTTGTCTTACATCACTACACCAACATTGCTAGTTCATTTTTTGCTCATTCCTACATACATGTGCTTGCCACATCTCCAAGGTTGTTTGGCCCTATTATGATAGTTGCTTGATGATTTCTTCCTTGATGGCGAATCTTAAGCGTAATTTGATTGTTGTTGATAAGATAAGAGAAATGAGTTGCTTCCCACTAAAAGCTAAGGGTGCCAACTTGATGGGAACCCCTCTTGGCATCTTGATGCAACAAGACGATTGTAGCACTATAGAAATATGGGGAACCCCCATTGGCATCTTGATGTTGCTTTATAAGCACTCTGGAAAGATGGGAACCCCTCTTAGCATCTTGATGCAACAACATGATTGTAGCATTCTAGAAAGATGGGGAACTCCGCAGTAGCATCTTGGTGCAACAACACAAGTGGAATGCTTGAGGGTTGGATTGAGGCAACGACATGAATATAATGCTCACACAGTTGGGTTGGCCCTGTAAGTTGTAACCACCTGGGGGGGGGGGGGGGGGGGTGGCGGGCCCGGGGGGAGGCTGTAGGCATTGGGTAGGAAAGGGTGCTAAGGGGAATGATACTTGGGTGAGAAGTTGAAGTTGTGTAGGAGATGGGCCTTTTGGGGGGCGGCGGGGGGGGGGGGCAAGGGGCGCAGTTTGATGGAGAAAGAAGACCTATTATGTCCCCCAAGCCCCAACCCACGATTGTCATTCACCCCCATCCACGTTTCTCCTTGGCCCAATCTTTAAAGAAGGAGGGGGGTAGCCCCTGTCCTTTTTTTGTCCTGCATGAGCCAAAGGCACCATAAAACCTAAGCCTTTTTTAAAATCTTATCTGATCTCAATTAAAAGATTAAAAGAAACCCCCCCTCCACACCTCCCCCCCCCCCCCAAACAAACCCACACACACACACACTCTCTCTCTCCCTCTCTGCCTGTGTCTGTGCACACTAGTTTGGACCCACCAACAGTCTCGGTTGTACACAACTGCCATGCCAACGCCCTCCTTCTCGTGTATAAAAATAGAGCCTAGCCTGCCCTTCAACTCCCATCATTAGTATTTTCAACCGGAGCAATCAAAGCTACCTTGAGAGGTGTGTTTGCATGTGTTTTAGCTTCTGTTTGATAACCCAGTGTTACTATGTCATACCATGTCTCACACACTACCCTTCTCGTGCTTCTACAGATCAGCCATGGCCGCCCAGTTTTTCTTGCTAACTCGGGCTCGCATCGCTGCCTTCCTAATGTGGGGGTCCTTCTTGCCAGCAGCTTTGGGGGGCTACTATGGAGGTGGTAATGCAGGGTGGAATGAGGCCCATGCCACATACTATGGAGGAAGTGACGCCTCTGGCACTAATGGTACACACATTTCATATATTATGGCTCAAGCTGTTTTCATCACATCTTTTGATGCTGTTGTGCTTTACAAATGTGGCCTTGAGGATGGATGCCCTGTTTTATTGATGTTGCTTCTTTACTACATGTGGCATATGGTGCTGGGTGCACTTGCATTGCCTCAATTTAGCTTGGATTGTGCCCTGATTAGTGTCTTGAAGTGATCCCCTTGACACGGGATGAAGTTTCATAAGAGTTAGTTTATACTGCATGTAATCCTTGCCATGGACTGAATTTCACATGAATCAGTCTCTGAAGATGGTAACTTAGTCCCTAGAAGTGCAACATCATGTAGTGATCCCTTGACATGGGGTGAATGTCTGCATTCTTTGCCTTGGACTGAATTTCACACGAGTTAGTCTCTTAAGATGGTTACTTGGTCCCTTGAACTTGCACTTCATGGGACACTTTCCATGTCTGTCCAAAGCCTGGTGTCTTCTCCAAATGTTTGCTTAATTCTTTTTGCATGCTGTGGCCCTACAAATTGCCTAATTTTGTGGCTTTCTTTTCATGTGTTACAGATGGGGCCTGTGGCTATGGCAATCAGATCTCTGCTTATGGTGTTCTTACAACTGCGCTGAGTGCTCCTCTCTTCAATGATGGTCACACATGTGGGGCGTGCTTTGAGATCAAGTGTGCAAGTGATGGATGCCTGTCAGGGAGTCCCTCGATAGTTGTAACAGCCACTAACCTGTGCCCACAAGGCAGCAATGGAGGCTGGTGTGACTCCCCCAAGCAACATTTTGATCTCTCTCAGCCTGCATTCTCACAAATTGCGCAAATTCCATATGGCCACGTACCCTTGCTTTACAGGAGGTGAGAAAGTATGATTGATTACATGATGTTTGATGTTCACAATTCACAAGAAGCTTTAGACTAGTTTCCACTATTATTTCCACATTGTGAATTATGATGATATCATGAGCTTTTGTGAGGAAGGTACTGCATGCCTAGCTAGATACAGTTGGATGCAATGCTAAAGGTTGTGCATTACTCATATGCCATGTTTCTTTCTGTCTGATGGTTGGGTTAGCACACCTTTGAGTGCAGCTGGCTAAGTTCTTAGAGGTCGTTAAGTGCCACTTTGTAGATATACCCTTTGCATTATCGAGCAGTAGTAGGCAACACAGAACTTGAAATGCTAGATGAGAAGGACCAAAGCTTTGCATGGGACATAGTAGCCAAAAAGAGCTGTTCTCATACGCAAGGAAAGATGGGAGGCTAAGCATTGTTGTTATTGGGCGAGTTGCAATGGTGGTGTGAGAGAGAGAGAGAGAGGCTTTTGACATAAGGGGTCTCTTTTAGTGTTTAACATCATGAGCTTCTGTGAGAGAGAGAGTTAGAGAGGTACCAAATAGCTAGCTAGGTGCAATTGGGGGTAAGGGCTACCACATGGTCCTTGTCTCCAACTGCACCTAGCTAGGTATCTGATGGAAGCTATACCGAGCTGCGCACCTAGTCAAGTGTGGTGGCCTTCTCCCCAACTGAACTTAGCTAGGTATGTGAGAGAATCCTCAGAGCCCAGGACATGCACCAGTTAGTGGGCAGTGTAGTTAGGTAGTAAGGAGGTGGTATCTCCCTAGGAGAAGCTGAAGATGCTGCGGTAACTCAATGTGGGAGGGAGGCCGGGTGGGAATTTAGCTAAAACTTCGAGAGAGAGAGAGAGAGAGAGAGAGAGCTGGTAATGATATGTATATATATCAGGATGTAAGTAGTGAGCATGTGTGTGTAAATGTGAGAGAGATGAAGGTGCTAATGATATGGAGATGATGCTGCTAATGATATATAGATGAAGCTGCTCAGTATGATGTAAGTTGTGAGCTTGTGTGTGTGCGTGTGTAATGCAGGGTGGCGTGCGAGAGGAGGGGAGGGGTGCTGTTCACCATAAACGGGCACACCTTCTTCAATCTGGTGCTGGTGACGAACGTGGGAGGGGCCGGGGACGTGGCGAGCGTGGAGGTGAAAGGGTCGGGGGGCGGATGGCGGCCCATGGCGCGCAACTGGGGCCAGAACTGGCAGGACGGCGGCAACCTCTGCGGCCAGGCCCTCTCCTTCCGCGTCACCACCAGCGACGGGCGCACCCTCACCTCCTACAACGTGGCGTCCGCCGATTGGCAGTTCGGGCAAACCTTCAGCGGCCTCCAGTTCTAAACCCGCCACGTGCCTCCCTTCTATTGGTCCCCAACCTCTTAAAAAAAGTCTTAATTCTCAACACTAGGCAGTCCGCGCATTTCTTCCTCTCGGTTCTCTCGACATTCACCCTTAGAGAACCTACCCTCCACCCTTATCACCAACCCCATCAATTTTCCCCATTGGCCTCATGAATCCTCGCGCATCCTAATTTGAGAAGTCGGTCTTACTATATTAAGCCCCTCTCAAATTTTCCATCTTTCTCATTGTCCTTTAGTACACCTCTCCCTCACAATCATGTCAACATGCCTCCATCCTTCCATTCCCATCATATCTACCTATACATACTTATTTCCATCCCCTTCATTAGTGTGTCCCCTCCTCACATTGTATGCATAATTGCGCTCGAGGTTGGCCACCCGGTTGTTTTGCACAACTATCCTCGTGGTGTGCTCTTTGTTCTCCCCCCTATGCCACCCGCGCTTACACTTTAAAATCCTAGTCATTGCCAATTTCTTCAAATGGAACTTGGTCCACATCCTCTTATACCCATTGCCTGGTGTATCAAAAGCCTCTATAATAAGGTGCATAATGTGCTCAACCATTATAGCTTGAGCCTTGGCTCTTTTATAACTCAAATAACTTAGTGTAGACCAACATCCCTCCCACACTAAGATAATACCCTAATTTAGATGTATCTTCAAAAAAAAGTTGCTAACCTATTGTTAGCTATTTGCAAGAAATTGTTTGTTAACATTATTCTAAAGGGTGATAAATTAATATTCAAATCTTACTACACGCTCTTTTCCAATAAGTACTCACAATTGTAATATGCAAATATGTTTACGTCACCATGTTTAAAAGTTCTCAATTGACTAGTGCACATGCAAGTAATTGTGTCCAAGTGAATGTGTGTAATTGAGTGTCGATGGGTGACTAAATGTATGTGCATGGAGGAACCAGAACCTATTGTATGCCCTAGCAATTGTATGCCCTAGCAAACTAGGTGGACTAGTGGTTATGTGGGTGGGTGGGAGTGTGACCGAGTGTCTTGTATGCGAGTGATCAATGTGCTCGTATGCGAGTGATCAATGTGCTCAAATGACTATCAAGTAATTATAGGTGAGTAAACTTGGGTATGTGACTAAGTCTATGCATGAGTGGGGAGGATAACGAAGTGTCTCGGGTATGAATGATCAATTGTGCGCAAATGATTATGATTAAGTGATTACATGTGAGTACGATTGGGTATGTGAGTATATGTATGTCTATGAGGTCTAGTATGTTAGTTGGTATGCTAGTGTGGGTGAGTATGTGGGTATGTGATGTTTGAAAGGCATATGCTATTGCGGGTGAGTGGATATGTGATGGAGTGTGAGTGAGCATGTGCATGTGTATGTTGCAAAGTTTGAGTGAGTACACTAGTGTGGGTGAGTATGTGGTTTGTGTTTAGGAACACATACTTGATGATTACAAATCCCCAATAGTTGTTAAGGTGTTGAATGTGGAGTTTTGAGTGGCTCTTCCATGTTGGTGGTTGTTATCTTTTACGATTGTAGTTGTTTGTTGGTATCAATGATTGTTGATGATGAATGAGCTAATGGTGGTTGTAATTTTGGTGAGCTTTGGCTTCTAGGAGATGTTGAAGATGGAGAAGATCCAAGGGAAAATAGTGTTACTTGTTGGTCCCTCGTTGGTGTTCTCTTTATTCTTGAAGTTGCTAGTTAAAGTTGTAGCAATTGCCAATGGTTGTAATGGTGTCCCTTCCTTACATAGTTAGGCATTGACAATAACTAGAGCTTGCTTTAATGCCAATTTTTTTCATAATCAATGCTTGCCTTAATTTAAGGCTTGAGACATCTATTAGTTGGTATTATAGGTCCTTTTTCTTCTAAACAACCATCAATTAAATAGTTTCCTCATTATCGGTTGGGGATTCTCATATGAGATTGTATGATTTATTGATGGTGGAGCCATTGTCAAGGATATCTTAGTAGCTCAATAAGTGAGCAAAAAATTATTGAAAGCTTGGATAATAAGATTCATTTGTTTCTTGAGTAGTAATCTCAAGTATACAATAAGGACTTAGAGATCCATCTTGGCTTATTGTTAATCCTTCTTTGATATTGGTGGTAGATTGGTCTTGGACTGTAGGAAGGAGACCCATTGCTTGTTTTGTAAGAGGAATATCCTTGTTGCTATTGTGTTTTGCCTTAGGGATATACTTCTAGGTGCTTTCATTAAGGGACCCTACTCATTGGTTTCTATTTTTCCTTTTGTGCTTTCAATAGATCCTTGACTAATGTTTTATTCACCCTTAGAAGTTTTGTTTGAGATCACTAGTGGTGTACCTTGCTTCATAGTACCAAGGTTATCACTATTGAAAGTAGGAATGTTTTTCATGTTGGGCAAGGCTAAGTATATATGTTGAGTGTCATGGTTGGCATTTCACTTAGCCTATTATTTGAAGATTTTGCCCAACAAGGTTTTCTTACCAAATCCCTTTAACATTTGGTAGCACATAAAATGTCATGTGGAGGCTTTTAGTCTCAATAGTTAGCATTACCATGCATTGTCCTAGTAAAATGTATAGTTAAATGTCTATATAGATTGGTCTTTATAATTGTTGGGTTGAACTAAGGTGGCATGCTTTACATCCAAGTATCATGCATCAAAATAGTGTAAATGGCTCCCTTGTTAATGAAAGCATCAAGGATGTGCTATCTTTTCATGTTAAATTTGTTCCAGTAGAAGAATTTGACACTGGTTCCTTATCATTGTGGTCAAGTTTTGTGATGGTCTTGATATTTGAGGCTGTATCCTCAGATCCATCATTGGTGTACTTATCACAGGAGTCTCCTTCTTTGGATGACTTACTATTCATTTGTGCATTGTCGACTAAAGCTCTATCTTTATCTGGAAGCATATAGTTGTACGTGAGGTTTAGCTCATGCACCTTTGTCTACTTCCATTTTTGAGCTTCCAAGAGTTGTAGGGGCTTCAAACTTATTGTTGGCTTATTCTTCAAGGCCCCCCTAATTGATGAGCTCTACCTTATTGGTGGACACTTAAAATTTGTGTTAGAACCCTTTCCCTTAGTTGCACTACTGCTACAAAGAGGTACAAAGGGTAGGGCTTTGTTCAATGCTTCGTTCAGTTACAACCTTCCTTTGTTGGCTCACTTTCTTGATTGCCCTCTTATAATCCTTTCCCTTAATTGCAATGCTTGACATTATGCAAAGAGGTATAGAGAGTAGATCTCCCTTTGTTTGCTCACTTTCTTGATTGCTCTCTTATAATCCTTTCCCTTAATTGCATTGCTTTCCATAATGCAAAGAGTTATAGAGGGTAGGGCTTTGTTCAATGCTTCATTTGTGGCTATGACCGACCTTTGTTCACTCACTTTCTTGATTGCTCTCTTGTAATCATCCTTGTCATCTAAGAAAGGCAAGTCAATGGTTGCAAGGATATACATCCAATTAAACTCATCCATTGGCCAAGGAATGCACTTGGTGAGAGGCCCATAGTGAGCATGTTTCATAAATCTCCATAATTAAGTGTGCTTCATAAATCTCCATTGACCATGATTGAAATGGCATCTAGAATGACCACTAAATTCTTCTAGGAGTCCATCCATATGTGGATTTCTTACATTTGGTTTTCAAACAAATTAGTCCAGTACCTAATTATCTTTAGTCAATCCTTCAAAACTCTAAAGGGTCTCACATTTGTTTTTTGGTTCAATGTTACATTTATGAAAGTAGTCTCTATAGGATGACTACCATATGCTTGCAAGACTATGACTTAGAATGCATACACCCGCTTTAGTGTTGATAATCCCTCTTTGGGTTGTATCTCCTAGGGCCACTAGTAGTAGGGCTAAATGCATTTTAGTTATTCTCAGAAGGCATTCATTTGTAAAGCTTTGAGCACTGGGCTAAGTGTTAGACTAGGTATGTGTTTGTGAAGACCATACTCGTGTATGCTTGTATTGGTCTCACTAGATCTGAAGGTCCATCTATCCAAAGCTTTAAAAGCTTGCTACATTATTGGGTTTTGGTTCATCAATAGGCTGAAAGGCATTGATACTTGGTTGGAGGCTATGGCAACTATTAAACCAACCTCTACTTCATCAAACTTTTACTTCTTACACCCTAGAACTTTGGAGCCTTATCTGTGAAAGGACATGGTTACTTTTGAACCTTGCCCTTTGTTGAGTGGGTTTGATTTCGAATTCCTAATAGATTTCAGATATGTCATGACTATGGTGGTTTTATACTTAACAAATCATGAGCAACTTGACCTAACATTGACTTCGCATTATTAAGGTATATGTACGTATCTTTTACCTAGCCTCTAGCCTTCTCCACAATTTGCATTTAATGGTTAAGGGCCAATGTATTTCCCTATCTTAGTGGTTTCTAAGTTTTTGGCTTCTACCTCTATGACTTGCCTTCCTATTGTAAGCATGGTAGCACTATCAATCTTTAAGCCATATCTTTCCCTCTGTGTCTTGTTCTTTTTCTTTTTCAAAGAAGCTTTGGAGTTGCTTGGTCCTAGTATCGACACTCTTACTTTCTTTGCTTGCAATCTATTCATTACTTTAATTAGAATTAGAATTGCTTCATTGTGTAAGGATTCGACTCCAAAGATACTTAAATACACAACTACAATGATTATCTTGCTACTTGAAGAATTTTGTTTCAAGCAATCAATGTATAAGCACATGATGCTATATTTAGGGCATTTGAGTTCCACCTTGTCTCTATTGGCTTGCTCTTTCTATGGGCATTGAGCGAAGATGTGCCAGGGTGGCCACAATTCTAGCAACATGTTGGGTCTTGAGATTGCATGCCCCCAAGCCCACGACCCCTTCCTTTACCTAGTGTAATCATTGGCATTGTTCTATTGTTCATAAGGATTGCATTTCCCTCTTTATTGTATGAGATGTAAGGCTGTATACATAGTTCTTTGTCTGGTGGTTTCTTCACATACTGAATAGGAATGTTCATAAAGTTTGCATTACACTCTTTATCATATGAGATGTAAGGATTTATATACGGTTCTTTATCTGGTGGCTTCTTCACATAATGAATAGGAATGTCACCTTATGGGAATATTATGATTGGTGCATGGGGTCTTCGTAGCCTTGTCAAGTTTATGTCCACTCTAGGTGGTGCTAATTGTCTTTGATCATTGGGTGTAGGTAGAGTGAAGGGACCTCCTCTACAGTAGTGAAACTTTTGATTCACATGATAAGGGTTCTGATGGTAGGGTTGAGGATATGAAAGCCTCCTTCATAATGCAGTCAAGCTATGTTATGTGCCCAAATCTCCCACAATTATTGCAAGATCTTGGTTGAGGTCTGGAGCATTTTGCTAGAAGGTGGTTGCCTTTGCAATGTATGCATTTAACATTAGGCCTCATAGGTTATCCTTTCAAGGCCTCCAGGTACACTTTTGCAAGCTCTAGTTTGAGATTTGATCTCCCTTGTGAGAGTTTTGCAAGAATTGTTCATTCACCTAGAGATTATGGCTTGTTCGCTATCAATTGTGATGATACGTGTTGGTTGAATGACTTTATTTTTCCTCTTCTTCAACATATCATCGACTCTCATGGCCTCTTTATATATCTATGCAAACCTATCATGTCTTAGAATTGAGTTACTAGCTAGCTCCTTGTATAAGTTCTCATTTTTGATCCCATTTATGAAGGCTATAGCTACAACATACTTATGGCGTCATCCTATCTTTGGGATTCTCCTAAAGAGACTACGTATGTGAGAGATGTACCATTAAATCTCCTTGTCTTTTTGGCTCACATTTCTGAGCTTGATGATGAGATTATCCACATATCCACCTTTAGAGATTTAGTTTATGAACAAGTCCTTGAGTACATTTGAGTTCGAGATTCAGAGGGAGAGAGAGACAAAGACATGGAGTTGTAATAGAGAGTAGTGAACTCTCTTGTTCTCTTCTTCTCATTCTTCCATAATGCTTACTAAAGTCTGAGCACACATAATTGATAAACACACTAGGTCACTAACTGACCGTACTACTAATTGTAGTTGAGTCTGATTGACTCAGTTATTACAACACACATGTAGAGTGACATCTAAGATGACAACTGTCTAGATAATGTCGATCATGTCAGTGATATTGATCACGAGCTTGATTCTCAACACTCCACCTCAAGCTCAAGTTAACTGTTATACTCCAAGTAGCTCCTTGAAATGCACAAACTTCTCTTTACCAAGTGATTTGGTAAAGATATCTACTACCTGGTCTTCTGTCTTCACATGGAGTAGATCAATCTTTCTAGCAAGTACCATCTCCCTAATAAAATGGTAATGAACTTCTATGTGTTTGGATCTAGTATGATAGACGGGGTTGCTAGCCAACATCACACTACTGAGATTGTCACAATGCAATGTGACTTTGCTGTCTAACTGTATACCCAATTCATGTAACAATTTCACAAGCCAAACTGCTTCGCATGTTGCTAAGGCTGCACCCTTATATTCTGCCTTTGTACTAGATAAAACAACGGCGGTCGGCTGCTTCTTACTACTTCAACTGATCATACTGCTACCCAAACTGAAAGCATAACCACTAGTTGACCTCCTATCATAGAGACGACTAGCCCAATCAGCATCCGTATAACTTGTCAAGTCGAATGATTTCCTATGCTCATAAAACAACCCATAATCAGTAGTACCCTTCACGTATTGCATAATCCTCATGATTGCATCTAAGTGTGACTTAAAAGGTTTTTGCATAAATTGGCTAATCAGCCCCACTGCATAACTCAAGTCAAGATGGGTAATAGTAAGATAAATCAAGCTAGCCACCATTTTTCTGTACATAGTGACATTCTTGATCTCAGTCCCAACATCAACTACAAGTTTGACATTCTGATCCAATGGTGTTTCCATGGAATTACACTCCATCATCCCATATTTCAACAACATATCATGAGCATACTATTTTTGTAATAGCCATATGCCTTGAGGTGTAGACACAAGCTCAATCCCAAGAAAGTACTTCAGCTCACCAAGATCCTTGACTTTGAATTCAACATGCAACATTGCTTTAATTTCAGCAATCCCATGATCATCATCTCCAGTGATGATCAAATCATCGACATAAACCACTAGAAAAAGATAACCGTGCTTTGTCTTCTTTGTAAATAGGCTGTGATTTGCATGACCTATCTGAAAACCAAGCTGCTGCAAATAAGTGCTTATACAAGCATTCCATGCTCTCGGTGCTTGTTTCAGTCCATACAAGGCCTTTTTCAATTTACACACATATGTCGGATAGTTAGGGTGTACATAACCTTCAGGTTGCTCCATATACACCTCTTCAAGTAAGTCACCATTCAAGAATGCATTTTTTACATATATCTGCCATAATGTCCAACCCTTGGAAGCCGCTAATGCAATAACTGTTCTCATCATTGCCATCATGGCAACTGGGCTAAAAGTCTTCTCATAATCTAGGCCATACTGTTGTGCATATCCCTTTGCAACCATCTGCACTTTATACCTTTCCAATGAACCATACGACTTGCATTTCACTTTATAAACCGATTTGCAGCCAATGGGCACTTTTCCTTCAGGCAAACGGACCAATTCCCATGTCTCATTTTCAGCCAATGCTGCATATTCTTCATCCATGGCAACACACCAATTCTCATATGTAATTGCCTCACTGAATTTCATAGGCTCTTTGTAGCCTGACACTTTAGTCATATATGCATAATGTCTAGCTGAATACCCACTATATGTTAGCCTATCAATTGGTTTTCTGACCCTTTCAAACCTGTCAACTGCGGTGCACTTTGGGCTTGCCTCTCATGAGGTGGCATATACCTACTTTGCCTTGCACTAGGCGTCATAATTGATGGTGTGCCTAGTTCACTATCAAGACTATCATTGCCAGGTGATTCATATCCAGATGTAAGCGGGCCAGTCACATCATTAAACATATTTTCTTTGCCTTTATCCAATCTCCCCCTCACTGACATATTTGTGTCAGTGGATGCAGTAGTACGATTGCAAAATTGTCCTGTCCAAGGACTGAACCATCACCTGTTGGTCTACTCATAGACGTACTAGCTGAAGTATAATTTTCAGCATAAGTAGGGCTTACTGGTCCATCAAAGACCATTGCATTTGGATTACCATACCATTATGCCCGCTCATCAAAAACTACATCCCTGCTGATCAGGGTTTCCCGAGTGGACGGATCATAGCATTTGTAAGCATTTCTCTCCTGTGCATAGCCAAGAAAAACATTTTTGACAGCCTTGGGTCTAATTTCTTCCTCTTTTTATCAGGCACATGTATGTAGGCAATGCAACTAAATACTTTTAAGTGACTAATGTCTAGCTTGTGCCGATACAGTTTCTCATATGAAGTCAAATCATGAATCCTAGCTGTAGGTGTTTGGTTTGGCACATGAATTGCAGTAACCACTGCTTTAGCCCAATAAACATTTGGCAAGTTCTTTTCATTAAGCATTGCCTTGGCAGCTTCCATAATCATCCGATTTTTTCTCTCTGTTGCCACACCATTCTACTGAGGTGTGTAACTACATGTGAGCTGCCTTTTTATGCCATATTTAGCAAGGTACATGTCAAACTCTTTGGATATATATTCTCCACCTCCATCAGATCTCAAACATGAGATATAAAATCCAAGTTCATTTTTAGCATGCTTTTTAAAGTCCTTAAAGACATCGAACACCTCATCCTTGTGCTCCAGAATGTATAGCCATGTGTATCGGCTGAAATCATCAATGAAGGATACATTATACCTAGCACCACCAAAAGCTGCACTATGGGTCAGACCCCATACATTTGAATGTATCAACTACAAAGGCCGAGAACTATTTCTGGCATGTTTCATGAATGGAAATCTTGCTTGTTTCCCAAACTGACAAGCAGAGCATACATGTCTAAGATCAATGTACTTGAACTTTGGCAAGCCAAGTACAACCTCTTTTTGTTGCATATTTTTTAGCTTCTATACATTAACATGATCGATGTGTTTGTGCCAGATTTCTACATCTTGAACTACTCCATTATCATGGGCAAACATGGCTGCCTTCAATTCTAGGATAGATACATCCAAAGTAAACTTTCTGCCATCTCTCTTGCCTTTAGCAATCAATTTACAACCATTGCCATATTCTTCAATAAAACAACCATCCCTACTGAATTTGACTTGCAGATTCTATTCTGCCATCTGTCCAACTGACAGTAAAATCTTGGTAATAGAAGGTACATGCAGTACATCATATAGGCTCTTCTTTCAGCTATCAGGCATGAGTAACAGAACCACACCTGTATGTTGAATATCATGCTATGTATCATCACTAGTACATAAAAATCCACGAGACTGCTACTAACTCATCAAACCATTCACCATGAGGAGTCATATGATTGGATGCTCTTGAGTCTATGTACCACTTCTCATCTTTGCCTTGCTTAGGCGTATTCTTAGATACATGCTGCATAGCAAACATTCTATCTCCATGGTCATCTTGAGCATCACTGGAAGATGCATAATGTTCATGTTGCATACCTTTTGTCTTCATATCAGCTTGCTTTTTATGGAAATCCTTCGCAATATGCCCATATCTTCTGCAATAATGATAGTCTTTATCCTTGTTACACTGCTCATGCGAATGCCAGGAATCACCTTTGCCTCTAGGTGATCTCCCCTTGCCTCTAAAGGCTCCAGATCCTCGTTGTCCTTGCGTATTTGAGCTATGCTAAGCATTTTGCTGCTTCTGTCCATACGTGTTTTGAGTGTCTCCTCGACCCCAAAAAGCTCCACGAGCTCTAACACCTCTAGCTCGCTGACTAGAATGAAAGACAATGTCTCAGCCTTGAGATGTGCTTGAACCTATATTTAAGCCAATCTTTACTTCTTCATGTAGCAGCAGTGCAAGTAACTCATCCCAATCACAGGGCTTTGTTCTCACAAAAATAGACATATCAAATGCCTTATACTCCTTGCCTAACCCATTCAATGTCACTGCAATCATATCATTCTCTGAAACACGAGATCCAATAGTAGCCAGCTGGTCAGCTATGGTCTTTATTTTAGTTGTGTATGCTTGAATGCTCTTGCCATTCCTAGACATCTTGTTGAATTGCTGTTTCGGCTGTATCTTTCTTGTATGCATGACATTACCATAATTCTTCATGAGTGCATCCCAAGCATCCTTCAAGGAAAAGCAATTGGTAATCTGCATAGCCATTGCATTGAAATGCATGAAGAAAACCAATGCATTATTTTACTAGCTCTTTTCGACCACTGTCGGTGAGCTCTCCGGTGTTCTTGTGTAGGAGTCCGTTCATGTAATTCGGGTTTAGCTTCAGTCCTTGTACATAAATCCCAATAGCATCTGCCAATCAAGAAATTTTGCATCCTAAACTTCCATGGAGCAAAGTTTTTGTTATCAAGCTTCTCTCCCACAATTTGAGTGATATTGTCAATGCCTTGAGCATTTTCCATATTTGCAACTAAAGTATTCAATGCTATATGTAATCTGTAAGTGCTTAACTCCCTGCAGTTCAGGAAAAGACTTTCTGTAGTTCAGGAATAGTTTTTCTATAGTTCAAAAACAGTCTTCATGCAATTCAGGAATAGTTTTCTGACAACCTGCTTATTGTAAACTGTATTTCAACAATGAAAAAACATAGTCAATTGAGCATAAACTGAGCTCAAATCAGTTCAAAACATTCTACGGTAGGTGCAAAACATCCTAGACAAACTCTATCCATACAAGCATCAATAGATGCATAGTTCTGATGTTGACATTCACTAGACTTTTCCACAGTTGATGATAGGAAATTGGCATGTTATGACCAACAACATAAACTCTATAATAATCAGGGTATTCTCAGCTCAAAAATATCCTCAAACCACCATAGACATGTCCCAGTACATTGGAGATTCAATATGTGACCAAACAATCATCAATGTTTGTATTGTATGCAAGTAGCCGTACCAAATATAGCCAGTCCACTACTATAACCAACAGCATTTTCTCTATTAAAACGAGAGTATTCATACCTCAAAATAGTCCCAAAACATCTCATTCAATTACCACTCTATGCAGGAGTTGATACATGCCTAACTGGTCAGAATATAATGCATGTATGCCAAGTGAAGATGATAGGTATCTTTCTTGTAGACAATAACCAGTCAATACCTTGGTATACCTAGCAACAAATCAATCCAAAATTTGGACTTTCAACACTCATAGTATCCCAAAAAGCATCTACCACTCAAGTGGTATGATCCAAGCATTTATTAGTAGCAAATAAGCATCATAGATACTTCAACCTTGTAGGTATATTGTTTCCAAATTCAAAACAACAACTAGTTCACTGTTTCCAGCTTGCAAATAAGCTCCAAACATGAGTATTTAACACTCCAATACCATGCTCAAATGCATGATAATAAGGGCATATACTTTGTTAGGATGAAAGCCACCAGTGCCTTGGAACCACCTATTGTTTACTGCAATAAACAGTCAGTCTACATAGGTCTGTGCTGAATATCTCAAAATCTGTGAGGAATTTGAAAAAACTTTTTCTGCAAAGTTATAGAACATGTCAAAATGGTTAGAAATTAGCGGGCCATTTCTCCAAAATCCATTTCTATAGAAAGTTATGGCTTCTGCAAGAAACGGGCTGCATTGTAGGCATAGTCTCCTTTGATTGCATTTTCTTCAGATATGATGTCTTGATGTCAAATGGCCACTGCCGGCCTTCAGGCTTCAGGCATTTAATCTCTGATACCATGTTTGATATTTAGAGGGAGAGAGAGACAAAGACATGGAGCTATAACATAGAGTAGTGAACTCTCTTGTTCTCTTCTTCTCATTCTTCCATAATGCTTACTAAAGTCTAATCACACATAACTGATAAACACACTAGGTCACTAACTGACCATACTACTAACTATAGTTGAGTCTGACCAACTCAGATATTACAACACACATGTAGAGTGACAGCTAAGACAACAGCTGTCTAGATAACGTTGGTCATGTCAGTGATATTGATCACGAGCTTGATTCTCAACACATTGAAATAATTCTTTTGATATTATTAAGACTCATGAACCAAGTCTTGACCTTCTCTACAAGGCAGAGTCCAAAATCTTGTACTTTTTTATAAGCATCTTAGAGGTTGTTAGCTTCATAGACCTACTCAAGCTATTTGACAAAGTTGTTTGGGTCATTCCCAAATCTGTACTTATCGACTTGTTTGGTGAAGATAGGTATTTTCAATTGGCCTCTAGAACCTAATGCAACTCCTAATCCAATTAAAATGGAAGTAGCTAGAGGATCAATATTTTTTTCAAGGTGTAGTGGTGCCGAAGCCATTTGGGTGAGGATTTTTAAGGGTGTAAGATTTGTATGCGATGGTTCAGTACCCTCCACTTCTTGTTTAGGCTTAGATCCTCATGCTAGGTCTATGATTCCTTGGATTTATTCTATTTTTGTCTCTTTTCTTATCATTCATGACTTTGGTGGGGATGGTGGGGTCTTCACCACTTGAGGTATTAGGATATGTTATCTTATTGGCTTTGTTGGTTGGATAGGTACAATTAGCTCTAGGCTTCCTTGCGTGTCTATTGGGACGATGTTTTGTTTTAAAGGTAGATGATGAGAATTGCTATTTATTCTATGTTCTTTGTTTTTGTTTCTTTCTCATATAATTTAAAGCTAATTTTATATTCAGGTCACTTTGATATTGAATCTTATCTAATTTGGCTCCTCTAAGTCTAGGTTGTGATGTTTGATCTTAGGTTTTTGTTTTGAAAATGTGTCATCTATATTGTAATACTTTCCTCATTGGCTATTTCTCCCTATGTATTCATGTGGACTATGTTTCTCTAACTCCTTTGAGCGTGCACACTCATGTGCATGGATTACAAGAATCACAACTTGTAGACTTGGCAGTAAGGGAATATTCCTTAATAGGCAAAGCTCACAACCATCTAGGTAAATCGATCAAGTCCATATAGGGCACGTGTGTAACTTTCTTAGGAAGAAGTGCTCCCAATGTTTCTAAGTCTTTTAGTGTGTTTCTTGCTTCGTTGAGCTCCCTTGGTGTAGCTATCCTATGATATGCCCTATGTACAACGCTCTCTTGTGCATCCCAAGTTATGTGTTTAGAGTTTCAATGCTCCTCCACTCAAGGTCTCATATCAAAGTTTGATTAAGAAGTGTTTTAGAAGTTCAATGTGTGTGTGTGTGTGTGTGTGTGTGTGTGTGTGTGTGTGTGTGTGTACTTAGACCAATAACTTTTTTCGTTTTTGGTTCAAGTTACTCCTGTGAGATTTAAAAATATGTTTGGGGTAAGATAAGTCCTACAACCTTCATAGTTTTGTAAGTGTTGATATAAGATGTCCACCAAGTTTGACTTCTCTTCCTAATCACAGAATGTGTCTCACCACAAGTCTTCTATTTGTGCTCTCAAGTGGGTGCAAGTGTATTACTGTTTCTTACTTGGGAAGTTTCAAAAAGTCAGATTGCAAGTGCTTTAAGTATTGGTGGATGAGTAAGTATTAACTTTTGTAGTGCCCACTTGGATGGGATGGTGCTCTGAGCTTGTGATAGGATATTTATTGAGGCATGCAATCCACTTGAAATGAGTGTGTGGCTACTTCAACATAAGCACTGAGGACCAACTTGGCAAACGCTTGCAACAAGCCAAGGGAGTGTCACAACTTGAAGTGGTGCTAGATAGGTGTCACTCGTATCAAGTGCCACTTGGAGTAGTAAGTCTATTTGCATACCCAAACCTAAGGTGACCTTCACCTTAGATGAATTCATATCCAAGCCTAAACATTGAAAGTAGTGCCATTCTTAGGTATTGAAGATAAAAAAATCTTACTTGAGTTAGGAACTTTCCCCTACTCAATGCATTGTGAAAGCATAATGGCTCTGATGAATGCTACTTGTGGTGTGTACAACCCGAAGTTTATGAATTTTAAGATATGTATGCATGACAATGTCTCAGGTCAACTTCAAGACATGTGGCACTTGAGGTGGGTGCTAATAAATGCACTCAAGGTGACCAAATGTGACAATATGTTGCAAGGGTATAGGTGCTTAAGGTGATTGCTCAAATTACAAAAGCAACTATTGAAAACTAGTAGTAAACTAACCATTCGTGGTAAAGACTAAAGAATGCAATCAGTATGATGTAAGGATGGTATATACATTGATTCTCCTAGGTCAATGGTAAGTAAGGGTAAGCCCAATTCAATGTGAAATCTTGAATTCAATGGTGTCAACTCATGGTAGGTTGTTACTCAGAATAGTCATTAGCCATGACGGCTCTTGGGATGACAACTCTCGAATTGATTATGTGGCATTCAAGAGATGATTGTCAACTTAGGCTGATCAATTGTGGGCTTGGGATCGAATGATTGTGATCAATGAACTTGTGGTGAAATTTGGCTTGAACTGTATATGGAAAGTGTTGTTGAAAATAATTGAAATAGTCTTCTTTCTTTAATTTTGACACACATACAATAAGTATCTCAAAAGTGGATAGATATTCTTTTGACCTTTAAGTCACTTTACATAGAGTCTTACTTTATTTTATGCATACAGAGGATATGAGTGTAACATATGAAATATTTCTCAACACTCCTCCTCAAGCTCAGAATGAGCTTGTAGGCATTATACTTCAAGTGCACTCCTAAAATACTCAGCCTTATCTTTGCATAATGCTTCGGTAAAGATGTCTACTACTTGATTACTTATTTTGACATGTACTAAGTCTATCTCTCCATTAATGACTTTCTCTCTAATAAAGCAATTGTGCACTTCAACGTGTTTTGTTCTTGCATGATTGATTGGGTTCTTTGCAAGCATAATGCTATTGACATTATCACAATACATGATAACTCCACCATCTATCTCAATCTCCATGTCACATAGAAGTAGTCTCAGCCATGTTGCTCACAAGCTATCAATGCTATTTCTCTATACTTTACTTTTTTCAGTCATTTCTTACTATTCCAACTCATCATGGCCGAACCAAGTGAAGAAGCATAATCACTAGTAGATTTTGTATCCATAATACTTTATGGTTAGTCTAGATCTGAATATCCAAACAAAGTAGGGTTGATTCATTTTTCATAGAACAAGCTATAACCCAGTGTCTTCTTTACATATATCAATACTCTTCTTACTACATTGAAGTGTGATTTGCATGGCTTTTGCATAAATTGGCTTAATACTCCAATTGCATAACTCAAGTCTAGTCTTGTTATGATCTAGTAGATCAAATTGCCAACCATCTTTCTAAATATAGCAATGTCTTCAACATATTTTCCATCATAAACCATCTTCACATTTTGATTAAAAAATGTATCAACTTGATTAGTCATCTTATACTTTTCCAACACCTACAAAGAGTGTTGCCTTTGCATCAACCAAATTCCATATGATATGTCTATCACTTCAATACCCAAGAAGTATCTCAACTATTTAGGGTTCTTAATGTCAAACTTCTTGTGTAAGCCATGCTTTACTTTCACAACCTCTTTCTCAAGAGTACATGCAATGATGAGCTCATCATAGCATGGATGACCACAACCTCTTTCTCAAGAGTACATGCTATGATGAGCTCATCAACATGGATGACCACAACCACCATTCCATGCTATGATGAGCTCATCATAGCATGGATGACCACAACCTCTTTCTCAAGAGTACATGCTATGATGAGCTCATCAACATGGATGACCACAACCACCATTCCATGCTATGATGAGCTCATCAACATGGATGACCACAACCACCATTCCAAGAGTACATGCTATGATGAGCTCATCATAGCATGGATGACCACAACCTCTTTCTCAAGAGTACATGCTATGATGAGCTCATCAACATGGATGACCACAACCACCATTCCATCATAAAAATATCTAATATAAAGAGAGAAATCAAATATACTCTGTTGGAAAGCCATGCTACATAAAAACTTGCTAATTCTCTCACACTAAGCACTAGGTGCCTACTTCAAACCATATAATGCCTTCTTTAACCTACATACATAATGTGGAAATTTTGGATGCACATAGCTCTCTAGCTATTTCATGTATATCTCCTCCTCTAAAGTTCCATCTAACAAAGCATTTTTAATATCTATCTAATACATGTTCCAACCATAAATAGAAGCCAAAGTAATAGTTGATCTAACCATGGTTATTTTTAATATTTCTTCATAGTCTAATCCATAAGGCTGAGCATACCCCTTTTGCAACTAGCCTCGCTTTATATCTCTCAAGTGAGCTATCCAATTGCATTTCACTTTATAGAACCACTTGAAGCCAATGGATTTCTTCCCATAAGGTAGCTCAACCAAATCCTAATTCATATTCCTCTTCAAATCATCCATTTCCTTTAGTCTTTACTTTCAAATGCCTCTAGAAAGCATGTTGGATTTGAATGCTATACATAAGAAACCATGTATGAAAAATGCATATTCTTATACCCATTTTAAGTTAATCAATCAACTAGATACTTTAATCTTTCAATTATTCTCAATAAGGTGCATTAGATAGTGTCTCAACCATGATTTCATACAGTGGTATATACCTTCATGTACTTCTTGTCCTTAAAGTTTTAACATGAGGTATCCAAAACTCATCATCTTTTAAAGTTTCAACAATTGGCTTTTTTCCTTTTGCAATTTCAACCCTCTTTTGTGTGTTCCTCAATCTATCACTCCATGGGCTAACACTTTCGTTGCTTTTTACATTGTGTTGTGGACCAAATATATCCTCAATATGTTGGTTTTCATTATTATTCTACAACGATTTTCTTCACATAGACACCCTCATCATTGCTTTCATAAATATCCACGTCAATTGCAACCTTAGTTTTGTATCATGACTCATGCTCACTAAATCTCACATCCTTGTTTATGTTATAAACTTCTATAATGATAAGATCATAGCACTTAGATTCTTTCTTTTCTTTAGGATAACCAAGAAAAATACACTAATTGCCTTTGGTTCCATCTTCCTTCTCAAATCATTGGGACATGCACATAACATGCACAACCAAACATCTTGAAGTAAGCAACTGTAGGTTTCCTCCCATACATTTTCTCACAGGGTGACATATGAGAGGTGTAAGTGTTATAGGTGTCTTATTCATAATACTACTTCAGCCCAATATCATAATGGCATATGCATTTGATTAATCAAGGCTCTAACAACTTCTGCAATAATCTCACTTTTTCTTTTAGATACATCATGCTATTGTAGTGTATACCAATATGTAACTTGCCTTTTGATCCCAGGATCTCTTAATTAATTAAAAACTCATCAGACACGTACTCACCCCAATTATTGATCTTAGATGCTTTGTATATGACCCAAGCTTCTTTTTTGCAATTGCTTTAAGATATTAGAACTTTGTAAGAAATAAACCCAAGTCATTCGATTGAAATCATAAGCAAATCTAATATAAAATTTGCATTTTCTACTCAATGGCATGTTCTGACATGGACCCCATATATTAGTATACATCATTTTCAAATGATATGCATTGATCCTCCTCTCTTTGGAAAGGGAATTTATCTATTATGCTTTTTGATTTTTATTGCAGTTAACATTTGAAAAGGGTCAACACTAGCCAAACAAACTATCATGGATACTACTGTGGACATTCCAAATGGATCTCCTCCTTATTCTCATCCAAGGTCATTAAAGAAAGTTTCCATTCAATTTCCACATGCAAATCAAGATGTAAATTGATATGTAGTTCTATTCAAAGACATTTAGAAATCTAAACTTAAAATCTTAAGTATGAATTTTTCAGATTCTTTAAAAAGCCAATCAACCTACTTCCCAGATGTCCAAAGTTCCAAAACAATTCATATAAAAACCCCTCACTAATTCATGAAGTGTGCATATTTCAAGTTCAACAAGTTTTGATAAGAATTAGTCTAAGACTCGTGTCAAAGGCTAAAGATTGATAAACATGAGAAAGAATAAGTTGAGGATGAATCTAGACTCAAAGGGAAAGAGGCTACCAAGGAGATAAACATTGGTCTACTTGTGTTTAGATTCCCCATAACCTAGACCATCTAGTAGAGAATCAGAGAAGACATGGATACACTACTAATCATCAAACGTTAAGCTTGTTAGTATGCTAGAGAGAGAAGAAAGAGGAAGAGAAAATGAAGTAGGCAATAAACTCCCAAGATGAGGACAAATAAGAAAAATCACATATTGAACAGACTAAGGATGGGAAGATGGGAAAAGGAAAAGAAATCTCCATTACCATTGAAGAGATAAGGATGTATGATGATGTAATACATAAGGCAAAGCTAGAGGTAATTGCCATCAAAATGAATAGATGGGCTTATTGGATAGCTCATGTAGAGGTTACTAGGATCATGTATGACTAAGACAACATGGAGACTTATTATGCATATCCAAATGATGACTTCTAGTATTCATGCATAGGCTATAATGACCAAGAACTTCCTCTAGATATGCATGTGATGAGTTTGAGTGGGTTGGCATGTATGAAAGGAGGTACAATGGTACTAGTCCTTGTAGAGATCACCCATAGTATAGGCATGATATGGACAACATTATGGGTCATCACATTATGCATGTAAAGTTGATGAGATTGAGGACCCATGCACACATTTATGAGAATCTAGAGACCAAGATTTGTAATAATTCTCCACTCATACTTATAATGATCTTGTAGAGAGTGATAAGGATAGCCATGATGATGGTGCCTATTCATTTTTCTATATGGATGACGCTTGGATGAATGAAGATGTTGATTATGCCCTAATTATGATTTCCTTGGGCTAAAATTAAATAAAGTATATCCAAAATTTCCACAAAGGAGCTGAACATGAAGCCAACATCATCATCTCAAGCCAAGAGGCGATCACTTTTGTAAATCCAATCTTGCATAAAATCCATGAGTTTCCAAATATGGAAAGCATTCCTACCTACTTCACATATAGCATGATGCCTCATTTCATCCTACCAATTTCTAATTTTGAGCATCTTATGACTATAGAAAGCCATAGGCATGAGGTGGAATAATTCCTTTAAACATGGTGAAATAATTCCTTTAAACATGATGCATAAAAATGTTTCTAAGATTTATACATATACATAGGTCTTCAATGTATAGCCTTTCCAGCACCAAAGATAAACGCACATATGAAAAAACACAAATAATAACACAAGTTACAAGTGAAGAGTAAACCATAAACAATGAACATTGAAAAATGAATAACGAGTAGATACAATGCTCAATACAATAAACACACTATGAAGAGCGAATGAAAAACCTTGAACTCCCATGTCTTTAAGGACCCATCAAAGAGATGAGCTAGAGAGTGTGTTGTACTCAACACATTCAATAGTCATACAAGTGCAAATTTGGGAGTTTGGATCAAATTGAACACAATATTGGTAGATTGGAATAGTGTGTGCAACACACTAATAAAGATTAGGAGAATGATAGTGATAGAATCTAGATGTAAAATGTAGTTATTAGTTTTCGTTTGGAGAAGATGGTGATTGCTATGGGGGACTACAAACCAAGCTACAAATGAGCTAGCAACAACAAACACAATGATCTAGAAATTCTTTAATTGATGGAAATAGCTAGAAATAGTGTTGATAGGTTGAAAAACTTCCATTAGAAGTAACCACAATGTCAAAGGATAATCCCTATGAGTCGATGGAAGTTGGTCACCACCATAAAATGAGGTATCTACTTACAAAGGAGTCTAGAGAGTAGTAGAGAAGTAGGCACCAACTAGAAAAGGACATGTAATGAATAAGTGAGATTGGTTGAGTGGAAGGTAGCCTCTAATTTATAGATGTTGATCCTCCCAAATTAGGGTTTGGCTTATGAGACATGGATACTCTCTAGGAAAATTTGGTAGTAATTATGTTTAGGGGCTGTAATAAAGAGATAATTAGTTTGTAATGCATTTTTCTTGGCTTAACTCCCATCTCAAGCCCAAAAATTGTGCTTAGGAAGCACTATAAAGCATAGCTTAGCCCATAATATGATGATGCATCCCACCACAAAGTAATAAGAGCATTGGACAAAGCGTGCTTGTTCGCTAGTTGAATGGCCTACCAAGACAATAAAGGTGATGGTGATCTTATCTTGAGAATCCAAAGGGTCACCCCGGAGAGATCAAGGCATTCGACAAAGGGTCACCCCCAAAGAGGCCAAGGCATTTGACAAAGGGTGCTCATAAGCTTTCGAATAGCTAGCAAGAAATGAAAGGTGATATAACTACTTTGAACTTCTTTGTTTTTTTGGTTTTTCTTTAAATTCTTTCAAGTATTTATGCCCCCCATTGAAATAATAAGGGATGGTCATGTCCAACATTACAAAATAAAAAATTATCCCAATCACTCATGGATATTGGTGACAAAGAAAGTGTGGGGGGTATGGACAGATGTTGCCTTAGAGACTACCATGGAAGATTGCCATGTGAGCTACCATGGTGGATCCAAGTCAACCATTATTTGAACAAAAAGGGATAAATGTGCATGGATGCCTATTTACAAAAATAGAGTCATGCTCAAGAAAAAGTGGGAGGCATGGTAGGATGACAACTAGTATCATCGATATTTGAATTGATGGAAGGCTCCATGATTTGCTAGATTGGAGGGTCTCTAGGGAAAGTGGGATTTGCTACTTTTGACTGCACAATTGATGGAAGTGGAAATTCAAAAAGAGAAGGAGACTCATCAAGTCTATACTTAGGGGAGACAAGGAGTGCCCTAGGACCGAAGTTCAAAGTAATGGCATTGGCTGAGCAATTAGAAAACCCCTTGGGTACAATCAAAGAAGATGGTCTTTCTACCACGTGATTAGAAACTCTACCTTATTGGGGTGGAAGATCACCATTTCTCAACTGGGGAGGTAGGACACAAGTATCCTCACTTGATGTGCCCAAGTTTTGAGGTAAGGAAGAGCACACTACTCTTGGCCTTTGACCAACATTCATCATTAAAAGGACCAGATGCTAACAATACCTATTCCTTTTGGGGATATTTTGCTGACCCAATTTCAATCCTAGAGGGGAGTTACTTTGCTCGTTGCTACCCTTCTCGATTGGTGTGTATTCTCTCCATCACTTTTCTTCACCTTCTTTTGGAAATCAAGGCCCCCCCCTCTAGATGTGAAAATTGGCGTTTCTTATTATGAAATTGATTGGATAACCTTGTGAAACACAAGAGTTGACATTCAAACTCATGGACGATGGGTAACTCAGGATGTGAGATAACTTGTTGAATAAAATTGAAATATGTTTTTGTGAGTTTTTTCATGAACAAAGTGACTTGATTGTTGGCGATTGACTTGGCTCGACTACTTGTGGCAAATACAATGGAGCAATCACCAATACTTAGGCAACTTGATAGTCAAATTATCCCTCATTGATTTTGAACCCTTGGAGCTCGTGCTTGAGGTTGACACATTAGATACAATCACAAGTCATGTAATGGTCAACTTATGCTCAGATATGCAAGGTCAAAGCATTGGAGTTGGGAGTGAAATTTGGGCATAAAACCTTGTATCAACTTGAATATTGCTATGACATTTCTACTCTTGCAATAGTGAGCGAACCTTGTATGGGAACCAATATGGGCGAGGCTAGGATATTTGCCCCTAAACAAGTTCCCACAAGCCATGGGAATCTAGAATTTCATGCTTGGGCAATGTAGATGGCTAGATGGATATATGATGTGGGGGATAGATGGGCGGCATAGGATAGAAATATGGGTAACTAGATGCTGCATATGGAATTGAAGTGCCTAGCATGGTGACTCTAGATGTATGTTCCAAAGGAGGTGACTGACTGGTGTTTAATTCAAATGCCAAAAAGGTGTAGGTTAGTCCATTAGGTATGCCGATAAAATTTGTGGCCATTTGGGAAATGGGAGAGTAGGGTGGGGCTTGAGACATGTGGGTGGGATACCCTTGCATATAGGTCACCATGGATGCTTGCTTTGGGGGATAAACCCCCATGATCGGTGCACTTCCACCACCTAGTTGTGCAAAGGGAGAGGACTTAAAGGTAAAAGACGTGTCCATAGTTGAAGACCCAAATCCCTACCCCCTGACAGTGTGGTGTGTGGTTGGATAGGTCGAATGGTGAATGGTAATGTGGATAATGGTCTATAGGAAGGTGTAAATACAGAAGTAGATGCGACAACATGAGAGAAGGGTGAGATGAGTGGGATTGGAAACTATGGGGTAGAGGGGATAGATATCAAGGGAGATCAATGATTTTGTGAAAATTAAAATGATGATAAAAATCCACCAAATTTAGGCCAACTATGATAAATAAAACTTGAAGGAAAACTTAATATGGAGGTTTCATCCTTTCTACTAAAACATTAGACCTATGCACTAAATCTAAGGGTAAAGAATCAGTGTTCCCTTCTAGTTGTTCTCATTGGGCCCGATGCATGAGGATCAAACCATATTTAGCTTGTGAAATCTCATATGGTCTGTGGGGACCATAGTAGTCAAATGTTTCTTCTCTTCCATTGGGATCTTGCAAAGTAAGCTTAGAGGCCTACTCGTGCTTAGTTCTTGAAAAAGTTGTTTAGGAGATTAAGGTGTTGAGGATGAGTTTGAGGCCATTTGTCCTCAAATTTATTCATCTCAGATGTCAAGCTTTCAAATCAAGGCCTTGGTTTCTTTAGAGAGTACCTAGCTTTAATACCATGTAAATAAATACTTGAGCACCAAAGATAAAGACAAGTGTATGACAAACACATGTAATAATACTCAGAGAAAATGAACATTGAAGAATGAATAATAGACATAGAGGTGATGAGTAACTCATATAAAATGAACACTCAATAATTAATAATGAATAGATACAATGCTCTCAATGTAGTGAACACACTCTGTAAAGTGAATATAGAACCTTGAACTCCCATGTCCTTGAAGGACCATGGTAGAGAGATGACCTAGAGAGGGTGTCAAACTTTTTATGGATCTTGAAACATAGCAAGTAGCCTCTAGACATGATCATCAATTGAAATATAGATTTGGATTTTGTGTTAGGCTACACAATAGTGGCAATAGGTTGAGGAAGATCAAGACAATGATGGTGACAACAGCTAGCTACAAAACGTAGTTGTCAACTATCCTTGGAGAAGGTGTGTACTATAGGCTGCAAACGCAAGCTGCAAGTGAGTTGATAGTAGCAAATGCAATTACTTGGAGACTCTTTGAGTGATGTAAATGGTGGGAAATAGTTTAGATAGGTTGAAAAAATATAGATAGAAATAAAGGTAGTGTTAGGAGGATGGAGACTTGTTGGTTGGAGTTGATAGAAGGTTGGTCATCACTATGGATTGAGGTATCTATTACAAAGGGGTGTAGATAGTAGTATAGAAGTATGTGCTAGATAGAGGAGGACTTGGAATGAGAACAAGTGATCTCCTAGGAGTGGAAGATAAGCACCCTATTTATAGATGTGAATCCTCCCAAATTAGGGTTTGGCTTATGGGATATAGACACTCTCTAGGAAAGTTTGGTAATAATCATGTTTTGGGGCCATAACAAAGAGTTAATTAGTTTGTTATGCATTTTTAAAGCTGAATATTTCCCTCCAATACCTTAAATATGGTTCAAGTTTTGAGGATACGATGGCAAGTGAAGTTGTGAGGGTGTCGATGGTTTATACTTGGTTATGTATTTTGACCACAATTTGAGATGATAAGTACTAGTTTTCTTGATTCAAGTCCCTCAATTCCAAGGTTGTATATTTCCTTTTTGAAGCTCTAGAATTGTTTGATACTTCCTAGTCTCTAGTGTATATCATAAGTTTTGTAAACTCCTCATGTAACTTGGCATTACAGCCTCTGTGCACTTGTTGAGGCCCCTATTAAAGCCTCCAGATGTCCACCATGTTATTGGTACCCACACTTAGCCTTTTCTGCGACGACAATCTCTGGTGTTTTCCATGTTTTTGATATCCACACTTAGCCTTTTCTGCGATGATAGTCTCTGGTGTTTTCCATGTTCATGGTGTGCCCACACTTTACAGGTGGTGACTCACTAAAGCCTCTATATACTTTGTGCCTTGCAGGCTGTGATTGAGGAGGGTTATTGAGATTTAGGCAATCACACCTAGTGTAGCTTCTTTGTATAGAGCAGTTTGGGTAAAGGATATGAAGGCTATCCAAAATCCCATAAGCACAAAACAGAAAAGTGAACATATCTTGAAGCTATAAAGCATTGTACTTTCCTTTCATTTTGAATGCAATATGATGGTACTTTTTTCCTTCAGTCAAGTGTTTGAGTCATTGTACAACCAGACAAGGCTGTGTTTATGAGTCCAAGTCTCCATCTTGGAACCTAATTCACTTGTGTGATATTGTATCTTCAACTCTATGTCTTCAAGCTACCATAGCCATGATCTAGATCCATGTTTTTCACAATCTGTGCCTACACTACCCTGTATCTACTTTACATTGTGATTGCACACCTGTATACTTCAAATGGCAAGTGCCCATCACCATTACTTTATTCTTTATTCTTTAGTGACTATATTGAATAAGAGAAGGATGGTCATACATTGTGACTGTTGGAGTTCCAATATACGGTGTCTCTCTCTTACACTCTTGCTCCATTTTCCAAAGCTCTTGCTTTTGATTATGTGCTTTGACTCAGGCTCTACCTTTTAATTGGTATCAAAGCCAACCCTTTTAGAGGCTCCTTCATCCTTTGCTTCAGCTCGAATTCAAAGCTTTAGCTTAGGGTTTCATGGTAGTCATAGTCTCTTTCTCTTGAGGTATGCATTGAGTCTTTCCTTTTCCTAGCTTGTCAAGGAGCTTTCTAGGGCTAATAACTGAGCCTTATTGAGTTCTTATTGAGTCGAGGAGTGGCAATTTTATCCATTTTGAGTGGATATAGAGTATGCTATAAAAGTCATAGACATCTATGGTAACTTGAGAGTACTTTCGTGTTTTGGCCATAACTTTTGCATATATGACATCAGATTTAGGTGCCCTATAGATGTAAATGAAGAGCACAATGAGAGCTAGAGATTTGAGCACTCACAATATTGATTTAATGTAAATTTGAGCTCTCTATTTCACATGAAGAGAATATTTTTGATTTAGACAACAAACAATAAATTCCATAAAGCATGTTTAATGCTTTAGGGATGCTATTTTGGTTCCCATATAATATAGTTATGCTTTGGAATTTTATTTGGATTTTTTAGAGCTTGATTAGCTTAGTTTTGTAGAGGTTTATTTCTATAACAATAGTTTGGACATCAAGCATTCAACATTTGACTTCATGCTTTGAATGGCTGCTATGCTTACATGGTATTTTCGAGTATGCTATATATCTGTGGTGATGTCTAGCATTAGTGTATGGGCCCAGATATGGTTTTGACATGCTTTCACACCTGGATTTGAGCTACATTTGATGTACTTGGGCTTTTGTTAATTACTTTTAGCTTTTATGCTTACTCACTTGTGGGTATTAAAGCTTCATTGGATACTTAATATGCTCTTGGATGTATTTGTGATGCATTTGGGCTTCCTTGATGCTTTGATGTATATGTCTTGAGCTTTGCTTACTCACTTGCATTCTATATTTGCTTCTAATGGGAGACACTTATACTTACTTGGTAGAGCTTAATTCTTAGAGACAACAAAACTCTTGGTCCATATATATGCTCTCTTGTATGCTATCGGATGCAGTTGCCTTCTCTTGTGGGCTGATTTGATTTTGTATGCTTTGGACACTGGTCACCTACCTATGTTAGTAGTTTGTTAGTGATGTTTTCAATTGTTACTCGAATATCATTGGGAATGGGAGATTGCTTTCTTGGCTATTTGCACATAGTTGGATTGATGTATATTTCTATTTTATTTCAGCATTGTTGTGATTGTAGTTTTTAGCATTCTTTTGGAGAGCGGGCATAGTCTATCGCTTATAGTTGGTGGACAGCTCTATACTTTGGTATTCTCTCTTGTTTTGACCTTGTTTTGGTTGAGTTTTATGGGTTGATTTTCAGTCATTTATAGCATCCCATTGTCTTGGGTTTTAGATTGGTATACTACCATTATGTTTGGTTCTTTGAATGATAGTACTATTTTTAATATAGAAAAGCTTGATGGGACAAATTTCACCTATTCAAAGACACAGATATGGTAGGTTGGTTTAAAAGAAGTAGGTTAGGCCTTTAAAACCAAGAGTGTAAAGCTCAAAGGAATCGATTAGAATATTTGGGATGAGTTATGTTAATCTACTCTTATATTATCATGTCAAAACATGTTTATTTCAATATTGTGGCACCTCATGATAATGCTTCGCAGAGTTATGGGACAAGATATGCAGACTTTATGACAAGTAAAGTCCTACTTCATAGATGTATTGGTTGAAACAACTCATCGACCTTCTCATGAAGGAATAAACTAGTCTACTTGTGCATTTGAATGAATTTAATTTTATTTCTAGCCAATGAACTGTCAAGATTGTGGGAGAGAAGGAAGGAGTCTCACTTGTAGCTTTCTTGCTTGCACAATGGGGGAAGACACACAAGGGTGGAGGCTGAAAACAGTTTTCCTCTTCTTAGTTGTGTAAGCCAAAAGAACTCACATACAAAGAAATAGAAGAACCCTATATATGGGTCTCAAACCAAACTCAACTAACTAAGGTGGCATACTAACCAAGCCACGAACTAGAGTAGATAAGGATAGCTATCATGTAGCTATTATTCATGGGCGGTGTACCAACCGCATCTGCAACTAACACGTCGGTGACATAAATGCACAACGGTCACCCTGGCATATCACGAGTGGAGCTCGATATCTCAACACTCCCCCTCGAGCTCAATCCCAATTCCTGCATACCAAGCAGGTCTCTGAACTTGCGCAGCTTCTCTGCGCCCAATGCCTTCGTAAATATGTCAGCTACCTGATCCTCCGTGCTGACATAAACTAGATCAATAAGACCTAGTAAAACCCTCTCCCGCACATAGTGATAATGCACCTCAATGTGCTTTGTTCTAGCATGATAGACTGGGTTATTTGCCAAGTATATACTACTCATGTTGTCACAATAAATGACAACTGGCCCATCTGTAGGCTGATGCATATCATAAAGTAGCTTATGCAACCAAGCTACCTCACATGCAGCCATTGCTACACCCCTGTACTCAGCCTCTGTGCTGGACAAGGCAACTGTAGGCTGTTTCTTGCTGCTCCAAGTGATTGCAACACTCCCAAAAGAGAACACATATCCACTGGTAGATCTTCTATCAGAAATACTACCAGCCCAATCAGCATCAGTGTATCCATGCAGTTGTATCTGAACCCCAGTCTTATAAAATAGTCCATACTGCAATGTGGACTTTACATACCTGAGTATGCGTCTAGCCGCATCCAAATGTGGTTTCCTTGGAGCCTGCATAAACTGACTTACCAATCCAACAGCATAGCTCAAATCTGGCCTGGTAATAGTCATATAAATCAAGCTTCCTACTATGCGTCTGTACATAGTAGGGTCTTCCAGAAGCTCACCTGCATCTGCGCTCAGCTTCACATTCTGCTCCAAAGGAACTGAAATAGGCTTACAGCCTGTCATCCCATATTTGGACAGCATGTCCAATCCATACTGCCTCTGCAAGAGCTGTATCCCACTTGGTGATCTAATCACCTCAATGCCCAAGAAATAATGCAGCTCTCCCAAATCCTTCATCTCAAACTTTTGCTTCAATAGCATTTTCACATGAAGGATATCTTCATCACTGTCACCTGTCATAATCAAATCATCAACATAAATGGCAAGCAGCATAATACCTTTCTCTGTTTTTCTCACATAAAGTGAGAAATCTGCCTTGGAAATCTGAAAGCCAATAGTGACAAGATATTGTCCTATCTTGTCAGACCATGCTCTAGGTGCTTGCTTCAAGCCATACAAGGCTTTCTTCAACCTGCAAACAAACTCAGGATGAACAGCATGCATATAACCTGGTGGCTGCTCCATATAGACCTCTTCTTGCAAATCACCATGCAAGAAGGCATTCTTTACATCCATTTGATATAAAGACCATCCCTTTGATGCAGCCATAGCAATGACTGCTCTTATGGTTGCCATCCTTGCAACCGGACTGAATGTTTCTTCATAGTCGATGCCATATGTTTGTGCATACCCCTTGACTACTAATCTTGCCTTGTATCTGTTCACAGAACCATCTGCATTGTGCTTCACCTTATAAAACCACTTACAGCCAATTGCATTTTTACCTTTAGGCAAAGGTACCAATTCCCATGTAGCATTTGCTTCCAAGGCATCCATTTCTTCATCCATGGCTTTCTCCCATTTTTCTTTTCCCATGGCTTGCTCAAAAGAAGTGGGTTCTGGTTCCTGTATCACTTTGACCATATATGCATAGTGAATGGCTGTAAATCCATCATATTTCAGCCTATCCACAGGATACCTAGCTCTGGTAGACTTGCGCAAAGTAGGTTCACTCCCAGGTGCTCTCTAAACATCCCTGGTCTTCCTTACTCCAGGTGTAACAATAGAAGGAATACCCAACTCATCATCAATGCTCTGTTCTGAGCCACTGGATTCACCATCCACATAAGAGTGACCTGCATTCACATCAAACATGGGCTGATCAACCTTCTCTTTTCCTTTTCGTGATACCTGCATACCACTATCTGCATTGCTTTGAGAAGATTCTCTTGATCTCAATCTGCCTGTCCATGGCGAAGAATGTGAACCACTGCTAGAGGACACTCCAGGTCCACTAATATTTTGTGACTGCTGTTGTGAATTCTGTGCAGCATTACCATTTTGTGCATCTACATCATCAATCACATTTACTGGTTTATACCAGCTACTCATCTCATAAAAAACAACATCTCTGCTCACTATAAACTTACGAGTAGAAGGGTTATAGCATCTATACCCTTTTTGCTGTAGAGAGTAACCAATAAAGATGCACTTCTCAGCTTTTGGATCCAACTTGGATCTCAACTCATCTGGCACATGTACATAGGCAATGCAACCAAAAATTTTCAAATGAGAAATATCTGGTTTCCTACCAGTATACCTCTCCTCTGGAGTCATTCCATGTATTGCTGCAGTGGGAGTCTTGTTCATTATGTAGACTGCTGTAGCAACTGCTTCAGCCCAATAAAAATCTGGCAAGTCTTTTTCATTGAGCATGGCACGAGATACCTCTCCAATATGCCTGTTTTTCCTTTCTGCAATTCCATTTTGTTGTGGGGTATGACTACATGAATATTGCTGCTTTATGCCATGCTCCTGCAAGAACCTTGCAAACTCATTTGAGAGGTACTCTCCCCCTCCATCTGACCTTAGGCATTTTATTTGCAGGCCTGTTTCTTTTTCAACCATAGCTTTAAGAGTTTTGAAATGCCCAAACACTTCACTTTTCTTCTTCATAAAATACACCCAAACTTTTCTACTATAGTCATCAATAAAAGTGACAAAATAATGATAGCCTCCAAGAGATGCAGCTTTAGTAGTCCACACATCAGAGTGGATTAATTCCAATGGCTTCTCACTCTCTTGAACATGTCTAGGAAATGGTTTCCTTGCCTGTTTTCCAAATTAGCAGGCTTCACATACCTTATGCATTTCTGCAACCTTGAACTTAGGCAATCCTGCAACAATGTTTTGGGCCTGCATTGATTTAAGTCGCTGTACATTAACATGACCAATGCGTTTATGCCAGATATCAATATCTGCAACTACACCGGTTCCATGTGCAAACATTGCTGCACTCAATTCAGGCATGTCTGCATCCAATGTAAACATTCTGCCCTTCTTCTTTCCTTTTGCTATCAAGCGACCTTTATTTTTCATATCCTCAACAAAGCATCCATGAGGATTAAATCTGACCTGCAAGCCCTGTTCAACCATTTGACCAACAGAAACCAGATTCTTGGTGATATTCGGGACATGAAATACATCGGACAGGTATTTCTTTTTCCCATCCTGCATAGACAAAGGAATTTTTCCAATCTGCACAATCGGATGTGCAGTATCATCACCGGTCTCCACAAATCCTGGTTTTTCCATTTTCCTTGCATCCTCCATCCATTCTGCATGACCTGTCATGTGGTTTGATGCACCTGAGTCAACATACCATACATCATTGCTTTCTTCTACACTTGTCACAGAATTGTTCATGTGCTGCACCATGAACAAATGCTCATTTCTGTCATCACCCTGTCTACTAGAAGATGCATAATTCCCTTGTTGCAGTTTTCCATTCATGATGTCATTCTGCTTTTTATAGCAGTCTTTAGCCATATGACCCATTTTACCACAGTAGTAGCATTCAACATTACTGTTTGCATTTTGACCTCTTTGCCATCCACCACGACCTCTTTGGCTCCCCCTGCCTCTAGAGTTACCACGTCCTCCTCCATAGAACTGGTTTTCTTGAGTTTGCTGCATATTCTGATTTCTACCACGGCCTCCAGATCGGCCTCCTCTACCTCTGCCTCTACCTCTTCCAGCATTTGAGTAGAAGACAGCTTCTTTTGAAGTTCCTCCTGAAGAAGATGCACCACCATTTCTCTGCTCCTCAGAAATTAGAAGAGTAATCAACTCCTCAAAATCAGGAAATCTTTCACGGACGGAAATGGATGTCCGAAACTGCGCATAATCCTTTCCTAGACCATTCAAGGTCACAGAAACTAAATCATCATCTTCCACTGGCGACCCAATGGAAGCAAGTGCATCTGCAATCTTCTTCACCTTCATGTGGTAGTCATTGATGCTCATATTTTCTCTTTGCATATTGTGCAACTCTTACTTGAGCTGCATTTTTCGGGCTTGCGTATTTGTGCTATACATCTTTGACAGAGTATCCCATGCCTCCTTTGGCGTACTTGCATCCTGAATATGCACAATCATAGAGTCTGAAATGCTGATAGACAGCCAGTACATAACTTTCCTGGCTCTCTCATGCCATGCTTTGAATGCCTGCATTTGCTGTTGATTGGGAACATCAGGAAGAACTGGTTCTTCTTCATTTCCTGCAACAAATTCCCAATATCATTTTCCCATAAGGAAATTCGTCATTCTAAACTTCCATGCTTGGAAGTTATTCTTGTCAAGCTTTTCAGTGACAATCTGTGAGAGAGAATCAGACGCCATTATAGAATACTGCAAAAAGTTCTGTCACTGCAAAGAACACAGCTTCAGCCTCACAAGGGCAAATCTGCAAAACTGGCGAAAGTGGTATTTGACCACACAGTCACTTCCTAGTGACGATTTTGCATAAACAGGAACCAAGGATGATTCTGTAACTCCCAATGTCTCTGCACATAAGCATATGATGCAATTTCTACAGTAACTTTTCACCGACCTGTAGAACAGTGGCTGCACAGCATAAAACTGGGCTTTTTCCTGAGTGCGTGCAGAAAACTTCCGTCTCCAAAACAGGCCCCGAAATGGCCTCAAATAAAAAAAACAGGGTCGTCGAGAGCTAAAGCTCTCACCCGCAGCATATACTGCCCTCTTGCTTCAACGCGAAGGGCGTCTCAACCTGAGACAATGCACTCTTGCAATTTTCGGCTGTGCTACCTGCAGAGATCTGCTCCCAAAACAGAAAATGAAAGCAACACTGCTCCTCTTACCAGACCATCGCGAGCTTGGCTTGCTTTCTTGAGCTCCTTACCACGAACAAGGCTTTGATACCATGTCAAGATTGTGGGAGAGAAGGAAGGAGTCTCACTTGTAGCTTTCTTGCTTGCACAATGGGGGAAGACACACAAGGGTGGAGGCTGAAAACAGTTTTCCTCTTCTTAGTTGTGTAAGCCAAAAGAACTCACATACAAAGAAATAGAAGAACCCTATATATGGGTCTCAAACCAAACTCAACTAACTAAGGTGGCATACTAACCAAGCCACGAACTAGAGTAGATAAGGATAGCTATCATGTAGCTATTATTCATGGGCGGTGTACCAACCGCATCTGCAACTAACACGTCGGTGACATAAATGCACAACGGTCACCCTGGCATATCACGAGTGGAGCTCGATATCTCAACATGAACTTCATAGGGCATTGAGTTTAAGGATAATCTCCCTTCATTGTTCTTGCTTGTGACATTTCTCTAGTCATGGGATGCTTTTTGTAGTTCCATGTGTGCTAAGAATGGTTTGAAACTCTAAGATATTGAGGAAACATTTTTCACACAGGAGATAAATAGAAAGAATGTGAATGCATCTTGTACTTCTCATACATAGACTATTAGGGGGACAGATATGATGGTAAGGGTGGTAATGACCACCTTGGTAGAGACTCATAGAGGTCTCAGTCTCACACGCAGTCTCGTAGAAAGTCCCGTGATCACCATAAGACCTCTCTTATATGTCACAACTATGGGAAGCAAGGTCATATTTAGCAGCAATGCCATAAGATATGTGATGAAGTGCAAAGAGAAATGCCAAGGCAAAGTGTAGGAAAAGTTTGATGATCGCAACATGTTCCTAGTAAGTCTAGTATGAAAATTGAGGAGATAAATGCCTTGGAGCACAAGTTTGATGATGCTTACATCTTGGTAGCTTTCTATCTTAACGGTAATCAATTGATTAATACCCCTTTTATTGTTTCTTAGTGTTGGATACTCGATTCTGGGGCTTCATTTAATTCCTATCGCAACGTGACACGTTCTATAAGACTAGAAAATGACTTGACATTGTATATTATTGGCATTGGTGATATTAGACTACAATTTGCTTTAGGTAGTACTTTTGTTTTACCAACTTTGACCAAAAGCATACTCTCTATTGGACAGTTGGATGATGTAGAATATCATGTATCTTTTGGTGATTCCATGTGGAAGATTACCCATGGGAATCTTGTCATTGCTCGAGGTGCCAATGATAGCAGTCTCTATCCCTTGCTTATATCTAGGTTTATTGATCATGTTTTGGCTATGGTGGCATACCACATGTATCTTTATGGCATTGTTATCATGGGTACATGTCCTTAAATTGAATGAAAATTCTTTGTCATTTGTAGCATCTTTCGTCCCTTGACTAGAAATGTTTTGATTCATGTTAGACAGACACACAATTCTCATAAAAATTATAGCATTATGCATATGGGTGAGCCGTTGGCTCTTGTTCATTTTGATGTATGTGGTCTCATGTCCTATCAATCACTAGGTGGTGTAAAGTACTTCATGAATTTCATTGATATTATTCACATAAGGTTTGGGCATATTCCATAAAGTAGAAATTAGATCAATGTTGGCTTGCTCTTATTGAGAACCAGTTTGGGTATAGGCTAAAATGCCTAAGGTTAGATATGGGGGTGAATATCTCTAAATCATTTGAGTAGTTTTGCAAAGGTAAGCGGGGTATTAAGTGTGAGTTGATTGCCCCTTACACCCCACCCTAGAATGGTGTTGTAGAGCGTATGAATATGACAATTTAGGAGAGATTCTATAGTTTTCTTAGCTAGGTAGGCTCAACGTAATATTTTTGGATTGAGGCAATTACTACTACCATACACTTGATAATAGATCCCCATGCACTATTGTTGGTTATCAGGTTGTAGAGGAGGTATGGTCTGGAAAACCTCCATCATATGCTCATTTGCATGTCTTTGGATGTGAGACTTTTTACCCTGTTCTCAAGGATAGATGCAATAAGCTAGATCCTAAATTAGTAAAATGCATCTTTCTTAGTTATGGGGATGTGGGTGAGATGGCCTATCATATATGGGATCCACAGGCTAGGAAGGTAATATGGTAGCCACAATGTTGTTTTCCATGGGGAGGAGATGCATAAGCAGCCTGAGTAGGTAGTTGAGATATGTAGGGTTATATTTCAGGAGGCCTCCTATTACTATACAACTAGCTAGATAGCCTTGATGTTTTAGTGGCCCATGATTGTGATGTTCGGTACGATGTACAGGCCCCAAAACCTAGTCTATTAGAAATAGATGTAAGCCTTAGACGATCAATTTGAACCCTCTATGGACTATGTTATAGTGACAGATTGTGGTGAGGCTCTTACTTATGGGGAGGCCATATGCAAAGGTGATAGTCACTCTTGGGAGAGGGCCATGTAGTTAGAGTATGACTCATTGCAAAAAAACCATACATGTAAGGAAAGAAAAACGATAACTCTATTTTACAAAGGAAAATTACTTGTTTTTGATATTTGATTGAGCCAATGTTGTTCTTATGGAGTGAACATTGGTAGACATGATGTTTACTCTTTGTTCTATGCTTGCATAGTGGAAAAATCAGAAACATAAAGTTAAAATGCTGGAAATAATTTTTAGAAACCCGTGTTTTGGTGTTTTCGGCTGGGATAAACCAATACACAAGGGATAAAATGCCAATAAAATCTATATTTATGCTGTTCTAAAAATCAAGAGCCAAAACTCTAAATATATATCAATATTTTTATAAAAAAATAGAGAAAAAGGAGGAAAAATAGGAATATGGCTTAGAAAAATACGAAAAAATATGATAAGCGGTTGTGAACGGATGATAGTGACAAAGCATGAGGTTTGGCCTTAGTTTGCCCTATCTTTTTGTCATAGTGTGTGATTTATTGCTTTTTATACATTAAACTATGACAAAACAACCTCTATATATCTATGCAATGAAGTAAAACTTAAACGGTGAGGGGGAGGAGGATTTTGTGCAACAATTTAAGGGCTGAAATAATACAAATTCTGATTGTTTTTTCTATGCATAGCATTTAGGAAACAACCTATTTGGAAATAAGGGATCTAGTAGCATAAGAATCGTCTTGGTGTTAGATTCTTGCAACGAAGTATATACGTATTAGTTGGAATTCATGAAAAGACTGTTTGCGTACTAGCACATAGGCTGATTTTGAAACATAACTGTTTCTGCACAATGAGATATCCACTATTGCATTGATCATACATATGGTATCAACTCCTGGAAATGCATAGCAATTGTTTGAATTATAGTTGACCCACACTTGAGAGGGTGAGATTTCCTTTACTATAGGTTAGTCATTTGTTTCTTTGGGAAAATTATTGGTGAGAAAACATGGTATCTCCTAGATCTCGTTGAAAAAAGAGAGGAGTCTTGTGCGAATGTGTTTATATGTAAAAGCAACACATCTAGGGACTAATCCCCAAGATGTAGGAGAGCTGAAGTGGAGCCACGGCAATCAATCGATGGGGTGCCTCCTATGTCTGTGATACGTGGCACTTATTGCCAATATGTGTGGGATACCCCTTTGAAGGTTTTTGGGGAAGGTGTCATTGGACTCTTATCTAGCTACAAACGCAATATTAGATGTATCTAGTGTGCATCTAGTTATTACAGATGCTCCTGGCCCGTGAGGCCGCGTGGTGGTGGAGGTGTCTGTTGTGTGCATGAGATTCGCCTAGTGCCACAGCCAGTGCCATTCCATTTTTGGTCCCTTCAGTGGTGCAATTGCCTGGAGCCACCTCAAAGTGGTGGTTTCCGAATCTAGGGTCTCTTGGGACCTACTTGTTAGTTGATGTCCTTTGAAGAGATCCATCAAGCCAAACTCCAAAAACACGAGAGAGCCAAGAGGGCTAGATGGATGGCCGAAATCAATAGGCATTATTGTCCTAAAAGGAGTAGTCGTGAACCTATTCAAGGGCGGGGTCTTAGTAACCTTAGCCTGAATCAAAGTCCGTCAGGAGGTGGAAGTTCTAGTACTTCCCCCCTCCCGATTAATCTGCCCACTTCGAGTGGTGTGAGAGCTTTGCCTGTCTTGATTCCATTAGCAAATCCGATCATTGCCATGGTGCAACCTATCGCAATCCTTGTGGCAATGGCAGATTTTCCAGTCTTAGGTTTCCCCCTACCCATTTTTAATGGGTTAGTGGAAGAGGATACGGAGCTTCATATAAGGGAGTTCCAAAAGATGATGTTTAAGTGGCGCATCCAAGAGGAAGGGCATCTAATGATGTTCTTCAACATGACCCTAAAGGGAAGGGTAGCTATATGGTATGATGGCCTTGAGGTCGGAACCATAACCACCGTGGACTTATTTTATGAAGCCTTTCGAAGGGAGTTTGCCCCTGAGAGGGGTGGCTAGTATAAACTGTACGTGTTGAATTTGACACGCCAAGAACCGCATGAAGATGTACGAGCATATGCCAAGAAGATTAAAGAGGTTTTTCGTAAATTAGATGCCTCTATTCCTATCCCACTTGCTGCCCAGTTACAACACTTCTTGCATGGTCTTGATTTTAACATCCAGGTGCAGCTGAGTAGTGTTACCATGGCCAATGTAGACACTGCCATTAGATGAGCGCAAGAAATAGAATCCTGACTGCAAGTGGCCTATACTTCTCGAACCAATCCTAATATGGGTCTAGCGTCGGGAAATAATTCACAACTAATCAATGGCAGTAGAAGCCAAGGGATAGGGATGGCCAACCCTAATGGGAGAGGGAATGTGGTGCCGAATGTGCCTTTATTGCCAGCTCCGCCTAGTGTGACTATGCCTATGGCTAGTCAGATGCCTCCAAATGTGGGAGGCCGAGCAATGAACCCTAACATCATTCATGTGGGTCAGCAACCAATGCAACCAATGCCTAATCAAATTGTGCGGCCAAGGGACCAATGGGTAGATGATCAGGGCTATGAGGCGAGTTTGTCAAATGTCCTTAGCGAAGTCAAGGACATGATGAAGCACTACATGGATATGATCTTTGAACAATATTGGCAAATAGCCGTTGACGTTAATTTCTTAAAAAAACAACAAAATTTGATAGGGAGTCGACACCTCGAAGAGGGTGCACCCTCTAGATTTAGCTGCTGCAAATGGTGTGGTGGGCAACATTATCCATGTAATTGCCCACATGTCAAGTGTGACATTTGCGCAAAGTCCGGCCATTTAGCAGCCACCTGTTGGAGCAAGATCAGTTCCCCTCCTGCAAGATAGTCAGTTAATCATCGTGCACAAGGAAACAATTTTTAGCAGGATGATGGGCCGAAACAAATACTCCAAAGGGGTAATGCTACTATCGAAGAACTGCCAAGTGGAAGTGGGGTGAGCCTCATCAAGGCTATGCATGTTAATGGGATTGAATCTTCTACCCTACGTGCCGTAACAAGAGGCCAAAAAAATAAAGAAGGCGACAAAGATAATGTAAAACCTGCGATAGAAACCCTAGGCAGGATGATAAAAAAATGCAAGTCCTAAATCTTGATGAGGAAGGGGGACCTCTGAAGCTCGTAGAGAGTAAGGCTGATGCCAAGAGAGATAAAGAGGTGTCGAGAAAGAAGGTGAGAGTTAAAACATAGGCACTAAAGTTAGTGCAACGTCCTAAAGAGTGGATGGTTTGGCACGAGAAGCGAGCTTTAGCGAATTATCATGATTTTGATTTAGCTAGCTCCCTTTGCGATGTTAAACCAGATGTGAATCTCTTGCAGCTAATCAAGCAGTCGCTAGGAGTATGGAAATAATTTAAAAAGGTCTTGCGTATGGGTTATATCATAGAACCCTTGGGAATAGCGTGGATAGGGGATGACTGGTTTGAACATGCTGAAAAGCACTACCCAAGGGTTGCAGCCTATGTTGATGGGATTTTAGTGGATAATGCTATCGTCGACACAAGATCCTCCGTTAATATTATGAGTTCTGAATTGATGGAGAGGTTGGGTCTTCGATTCAAAAAGATGCCTCCACAATCCTTAGAATGAACGACGATAGTCTAAGACGGCTGGAGGGCTGCATTACTAAAGTCCACGTGACAGTTGCCAACGTAGAATGCTTGTTGGACTTTAGGGTAATCCAATTTGTAGGGTGTCCGAGCTACCAAGTAGTATTGCTTGGTTGACCTGGGATTTTGCAAGCAGACTATCAAGTAGATATACCTACTGGTAGATTGATATTTGGCAGAGGTGCTAGACGTGTGGTAGTCGGTGCATATCCTGAATCACCTCAAAGTGAGCGAGCTCCCCTATCTTCTATAGAGTTAGAGACAATGGAAGATGTGTCTATAAGTGAGATGTCATCGACTAACGAATCCAAAGAGGGATCGACCCCACAGAAGATGTCTATCAAGTAACACTGAAAGAGCCACGAGAGGATTATGTCACTTTGATCCAAGAGTTCCGCGATATTTTTGCTTGAAGTTACGATGAACTTAGGGGCATTCATCCTAGCCTTGCTGTCCATACAATTCCGTTGAAGGAAAGAAGTCGTCCTATGTGACAGAAAGTCATGGATATGCCATTTGAGTTGCAGGATGGGCTGTTCGAGGAGTTACAGAAATTACGGAAAGTGGGTTTGATCTTCCCTGTGTAGCACATTGAATGGTGTTCACCAGTTGTGATAAAGAAGAAGAAAAATAATCAAATCCGGCTATGTGTGGACTTTCGAGAGTTGAACAAGCGAATAGTTAAGGATTACTACCCATTGCCCTTTATCGACCAGATTTTGGATCAATTGGTGGGTAGGGAGATATATTCATTCATGGATTGTTTTGCAGGCTATATCAGATGGCGATTGCAAAAGAGGATAAGCTCAAAATGATATTCATAATAGTCTTCGGGACCTTTGCGTATCATGTGATGGCATTTGGTCTATGTAATGCGCCTAGTTCTTGGCAACGAACTATCGATAAGACCTTTGGCGACATTTCCCTTGAGGAGCTAAAGGTATTTATTGACGATTTAGGGGCAGTAACTGTGAGAGAAAGGCAGGTGATTATTTTACAAAAATGTTTTGAGCGATGCAAACAATTTTGCATAGCTCTCAATCCGAGGAAGTGCGTTTTTGGCGTACGTTATGGGCTCCTATTGGGCCATGTAGTTAGCTTGGTAGGGGATTGCGATGGATCCTAAAAAGATCAAAGCTATAGTCGCCATGAGTTTGCCATGCACCCCCAAAGAAGTCCATAGCTTTCTGTCAGTCATCAGTTGGATATTATCGATGATTCATAAACACTTTGGTAGAAAGAACGTTACCATTGACAAATCTGTTATCCTTCAACTGTTTGTTTATGTGGAGTGACCCTTGTAAGGTGGCTTTCGAGGATATAAAGTAGGAACTCGCAAGAGCACCTATGCTGAAAGCACCAAAGAGGGGCAAATTTTATATATCTTTTCAATAGCTACCATGCATAGCATTAGTTGCTCTTTAGCACAGATGTGGGAAGAGAAGTGGTATCAGTCGGAAGCCGGGTGTATTCGAAATTAATTATACTTATATGGAAAAGTTGTGCCTTGTGATGATCTTTGTGATAAAAAAGTTTAGGCACTATAGCCTTTATGAGAAGATTGTCCTTTATACGAAGGCGGAAGGGCTATGACTGTTGATGAATAAGCTACAACCACCCGACCATTTGGCAAAGTGGTTAATCACTTTGCAGGAGTTTGATTATGAGGTTAAGAGAAAGCCACCTAGGTTGCAAGGTATCATAGAGTGCCTTGTGGACTTTGGGGAGTCAAAGGAAACTCTGGTTGAAGGCAGTGGCTGGGACTCATTGTTCAAGATTGACACGGCATCTATTCCCTCTTGGTATGTGGCAATAACACATTATTTTTCGATGGGAGAGACTGGAGCTAGTCTATCGAAGTCAAAAAAGTAAAAGATCAAGCAGCACGCTTTAAAATTCATAGTAATTGCAGGCACTTTGTATCGGCAAGGGGTAGACGATATCTATCGCCGATGCGTAATGCCTGATTAGGTCCTTTTCATCTTAGAAGAGTGACATGACTCTGCTTGCGGAGGTCATTTTTCTGGGCGGCTAATTGCATAAAAAGCCTTGAGGGAAGGATATTGGTGGCCGGCCATTTTTCAAGATGCATTCGACTACGTTAAAAGATGCGACATCTGCCAGCAACATGATAGCCGAGAGAATATGAAGCGGCCACTCACTCGTATTATGGCGATCCTTCCATTTGAGAAGTGGGGGATCGACTTTGTGGGCCCTATTACTCCGCACAGAAAAGATATATTATCGTAGTGACATATTATTTTACTAAGTGGTTGGAAGCATGTGCAACACGGAAAGATGATGCAAAGGAAACCATTAGTTTCCTATTAGAGCAAATAGTATGTCGATTTGGTCCACCAAAAGAAATAGTAGCCGACTGGGGAATACATTTTTTGAACAAAGTGATAAAAAACTTGACTGAGGCTTGGCACATCAAGCACAATAAAAAAACCCCCTACAACCCACAAGCCAATGGGCAAGTCGAGAGTACCAACAAGCAGCTTGTGGGCATTCTGTCTAAGGTAGTATCGGAAAAGAAACAAGATTGGGACAAAAAGTTGTACGTGGTAGTGTGGACATACAATACGACATTCAAATGAGCCGGTCACACCCCATTCAAGTTACTATATGGAGAGGACTGCGTCCTCCCTCTAGAGATCGAATTGCAGACGATAAGATTTGCAATCAATCATCCTTTGGGTGACAGGGATGCCCTCTTAGAGCACTTTATGACTCTGGCACACCTCGATGAGATTAGATTGTAGAGCTTGCTACATTAGGAGGTGACCAAGTGTCGGATGAAGTAGCTCCATGACCTAAAAGCAAAGAAATACACTTTTAAGAAAGGACAACTTGTGTTGTACTATGATGCGTGTAGAGAATTATTTCCAGGAAAGCTAGAGCCCAAATGGGACGGTCCTTATAGGATTGTCAGGATTGGGAAGAATAAATCCACAACATTATTGGCAGATCTTGAGGGTGTGGAGTTTAAGAATAAGGTTAATCTTAATAAGATTAAAACTTATTATTTCTGACTGCACTAATGACATAACTGCCTTGCAGGTCTATGTGCGTTTGATCAAGACATCTGTAAGGAAACAACGATAGAGGTGGATGGGTCGACTGATCCCTTATTTGGAGCACCCATACTTAGAGCAATGATATCATCAGGAAAAGATCATTTGGTGGAGTAAAGGCTATAAAGTGACTGAGCAAGACAATAGGACATTCGTTTGGGAGATTAAGGTCTTCTATCATCTCTGTTTGCAGATTTTGATGAACATCCCTATAGTCTTTAATGATGAGGGTGGGATGGAGCCTAAAGTTCATCCTTTGAACATGCTGAACTTTGATTATCATAACTACAAGTACTGGATGATAGGATGTATAAACCCATTTTGGACGTACACATTATATTTTGATGGGGCATCCAGGGGCCCTAATAAAAAAGGAAGTGTTGGAGTAGTTATCTGAGATCCCCGACGTAGAGTTACAATGAAATTAGGTGCTTATCTCGGGGTAGGATTTACTAACAACATGGAGGAGTATAAAGCATTGATTATGGGACTGAATAATGCCAAGAAAGGTGGTATTTGGCAGTTGTTAGTAAAAGGGCCCTACTTGAAGAATTTGAGAGCATGTCTCTTCAGCTGATTCCACGTTCTTGGAATCAGTTTGCGGATTCACTAGCCAATTTTGCTTATGAAGAGGACCCCTTCTTCAACTGTGGTCCTAGTTCGGATGTTGCTCTTGATAATGAGATATGACCTGGTCGTTTGTGGGGAATGTTATCAGACCACGCGTTATATGGCAGGCAATGGTTGATCTAGGTAATGCGAAGAGTAGCTGAGACCCATCTACCACTATTATCCTGGACCCATAGGTTGGTCAGACGACATGTTATGCGTACGCCTCTTGCTATATATGCAGGTGTTATAGGTCACAACTTGATGCATTTAGTTTAGGGCTGAGAGTCCTATTTTTCCCCTTGGAATAGAGCGTATTTTCGTATATCTGACTTCTTCCAAGGAGGGATCTATATGAGCTGGTTTGTTTGATTTCTTTAGGCCAAGAAGGCTAGTTAGTTTGTAGTACAAATGTACTATTTCTTTAGGCCAAGAGGGCCCTATGTCTATTTGGTGTAGGTACGGTTAATGGTTTGTTGTTTTAATGATTGCATCATACAGGTTGATGAAGTTGCTCGAGGGAGCCTTTGTTGCGGAGGAGCTTCTTGTGGCCATTCCATGTGGTTTCGTCCCCTTTTCGAGTTTTTTCCTTTAAGCAAATAACAATACGTGTGTAAGGGGGTACTTTCTTTTTGTTTGTTGGGAACCGGCAATCGAGGCATGAAGTCCCACATTCAGGTTATGTATGTCTATGGGAGGTCTGAGTAGTCATTGCCTCATGTAAAGGCATTGTCATGCATTGACAGACCTGTTTTCGAAGGGAGTTCTAGTGACCCTGTTCTACTGACCTACTAGGCGACCATTCTAGGAGTTTCTGTTAGTTATGAGGTAGTTAGAGAAGCCTGTACTTAAATATCAAGAGAAGAACAAGTTCTGAATCTAGCTAAAAATACATATATGGAGGTGTGTAAAAAGGGGCTCTAACCCCTATAAAAAATAGAAAAGGAAATAAAGAAAAATCCTTGAGCAGTTGTTTATCGCCTTGTGAAGGCCTGGTAGGTTCATGGGGACGAGTTAGAGACTCGGGCCCGATGCCTTGTCTTCCTAGGGGTGGCATCTAGCTGGAAAAATAAGAATAAGAGAAGGTTGGAGTGAAAATAAAAGTGAGCATTGGAAAAGGATTAAGTGTCGCCTTGTGAGGGCTTGGTAGGTTTTTGGGTGCCAAGACAAGACTTGAGGCTGATGCCTTGTTCTCCTTGGGCCACTACACTTAGCTCCCTTCTTTTTACATGCTTGAGGATAGGAAAAAAAGGCTTAAAAGGCCAATGTACTCGAAGAAAATCCTTCTTGATTAGGCTATAGGGGTCCTCGCCTACTAGGAGCTCCTAGTTGAGTTGTCCTTAGGTAGGTAATTCAGACCACCACTTAGGATGCCCTCTTTGATAGTTCTTTTTAGCTTGGCTGTGTTGGACCAGTTGACTAGCTCTAGGCTTTTTATCAGATGATGCTAGGCCTAATCCTCATGGATTTCATGCCTTGGATTGGTCAGGTGGTAGGGTGAGAGCTGTGATGTGTTTTGATGTGTATCTATTTTGTATTAGCTTGATGCTTCCTTTGGTTGTTTTTGTTCAGATCTGTTTGTGGGATTCGACGGGCTGAGTCGCCCTATCCCATGGTCACCAATGATAGATGATTTTTGACATCGAGAAGTTCTTAAAAATAGCAAAAAAATTTGAATTTTAGGGGAAAAATACACTTCGTTGAAGAGGTGACAATTGCAATCAGTACGATTTTAAGCGACAATGTTCCAAAAGTGCTTTGAAGACCCATTGAGCAGTGGTTGGTGAATTTTCATAATTTTTCGACATGTCAAACAAGACTTCTAGAGATGCCCAGCAATGGGGACTTTGAGACGGACGCCCATGAATTTTCAGATCGTAATTTAGACGCCGAACGGGGAAATGGGGATGCTCGGGAGGCTAGGATCCAAAGGATGTCAAGTGAAAAAAGACTCTAGGCTAAGGGGGGTGACCCTTAAGGTCTCACCCTCTGAAAATTTGACGAAATGGGGGGAGGGGGGGCATTTTTTTTCGGGTGCATGCTGAAAGTGGAAACACCATTGACAGGCAAGGACGATTTCATGAGGGGGGACTATAGGCCATCTTCAGCCTGAGAATAACCATGTAATCTGATCATAACTGCCTGATGCTTGATGCCTACGCTCTCCATCACTGGCCTCCACTCCTCCAATGGTTGCCTGAAGATGAAGAACAAAAACCAAATTTTCTCTCTCCTCTCTCTCTCTCTCTCTCTCTCTCTTTCAAGAGGCAATTCATGTGGGAAGAATTAAGAAGAGAATCAGGTGGTGAATGCTTGTCCGGCATGGTACTAGATCACTCCCGACGACTCGATGGAGGGATAGAGGTGGCTGCTCAGAGTTGGGCTGAGTCTTGAATGAGGGTTGATCTACAATCCCGCATCAGATTTTAAAACCCGCAAAGAAGGGAAAAAAAACGGTAACTCTATTTTACAAAGGAAAATTACTTGTTTTTAATATTTGATTGAGCAATGTTGTTCTTAAGGAGTAAAAATTGGTAGACATGCTGTTTACTATTTGTTCTATGCTTTCATAGTGGAAAAATCAGAAAACATAAAGTTAAAATGCTGGAAATAATTTTTAGAAACCCGTAAAACACGGTTTTTATGAGAAAAATGGAGTTTTTGGTGTTTTCGAGTGGGATAAACCAATACACATGGGATAAAATGTCAATAAAATCTATATTTATGTTGTTCTAAGAATCAAGAGCCACAACTCTATAAATATGTCAATATTTTTATTAGAAAAATAGAGAAAAAGAGAAAAAAATAAGAGAAAAATAGGAATATGCCTTAGAAAAATACAAAAAAAAAAGCAGTTGTGAACGGATGGTAGTGGCAAAGCATGAGGTTTGGCCTCAGTTTTCCCTATATTTTTGTCACACTGTGTGATTTATTGCTTTTTATACATTAAACCATGACAAAACAACCTCTATACACCTATGTAACGAAGCAAAACTTAAACGGTGAGGGGGAGGAGGATTTTGTGCAACAGTTTGAGGGCTGAAATAATACAAATTCTGATTGTTTTTTCTATGCATAGCATTTAGGAAACGGTCTATTTGGAAATAAGGGATCTAGTAGCACAAGGTTTGCCTTGGTGCTAGATTCTTGCAACGAAGTATATACATATTAGTTGGAATTCATGAAAAGACTGTTTGTGTACAAGCACATAGGTTGATTTCGAAACATAACTGTTTGTGCATAATGAGACATCCACTATTGCATTGATAATACATATGGTAGAAAATCCTGGAAATGCATAGCAATTGTTTGAATTATAGTTGACCCACGCTTGAGAGGGTGAGATTCCCTTTGCCGTAGGTTAGTCGTTCATTTCTTGGGGGAAATTATTGGTGAGGAAACATGGTATCTCCTAGATCTCGTTGAAAAAAGAGAGGAGTCTTGTGCGAATGTGTTTATATGTAAAAGCAGCACATTTAGGGGCCAATCCCCAAGATGTAGGAGAGCTACAACGGGGCCACAGTAATCAGCCTTAGTTTGCCCTATCTTTTTGTCACAGTGTGTGATTTATTGCTTTTTATACATTAAACCATGACAAAACAACCTCTATATATCTATGCAATGAAGCAAAACTTAAACAGTGAGGGGGAGGAGGATTTTGTGCAACAATTCAAGGGCTGAAATAATACAAATTCTGATTGTTTTTTCTATGCAAAGCATTTAGGAAACAACCTATTTGGAAATAAGGGATCTAGTAGCATAAGAATCGCCTTGGTGCTAGATTCTTGCAATGAAGTATATACGTATTAGTTGGAATTCATGAAAAGACTGTTTGCGTACTAGCACATAGGCTGATTTTGAAACATAACTATTTCTGCACAATGAGACATCCACTATTGCATTGATCATACATATGGTATCAACTCCTGGAAATGCATAGCAATTGTTTGAATTATAGTTGACCCACACTTGAGAGGGTGAGATTTCCTTTACTATATGTTAGTCGTTTGTTTCTTTGGGAAAATTATTGGTGAGGAAACATGGTATCTCCTAGATCTCGTTGAAAAAAGAGAGGAGTCTTGTGCGAATGTGTTTATATGTAAAAGCAATGCATCTAGGGACTAATCCCCAAGATGTAGAAGAGCTGAAGTGGAGCCATGGCAATCAATCGATGGGGTGCCTCCTATGTCTGTGATACATGGCATTTATTGCCAATATGTGTGGGATACCCCTTTGAGGGTTTTGGGGGAAGGTGTCATTGGACTCTTATCCAGCTACAAACACAATATTAGATGTATCTAGTGTGTATTTAGTTATTACAAATGCTTCTAGCCCGCGAGGCCATGTGGTGGTGGAGGTGTTTGTTGTGTGCATGAGGTCCAGCTAGTGCCACAGCTAGTGCTGCCGGCCCATTTTTGGTCCCATCAACATGGAATTTGGTTCCTTTTCCTAATGGAAAACATGCATTGTTGTGCAAGTGGTGTTGAGAAATAGACAAATGATGTATGCTCCACGAGGAGCTATCCTGAATCCCATATGCATAGTGAGGAGAGTGGAACAACTCAAAGCCTATAAAGCATTGTACTTGACTATGAAATGAACACAATATCATGATGCTTTGTACTTTTAGTTAAGTGTCTATCATTGTCGATTCTACACAAGATTGTGTTTATGAGTCCAAGCTAATCTATCTTGGAACCTAATTCACTTGTGTAATAGTTTGTCTCTACTTGTCCATGTCATTATGAACTTGGTTTACATCTTTGATCCACCATAGCTTGTGTCATGTCCTAGAACCACATCATTTTAACATGGTATCAGAGCCCAGTTGGGCATGGCACAGCTCACACTCTGAATCTCTAGTCTCCCTTCATCTCTGGTGATCTCTAACCAGCCCACATTCAGCTCATATCTTCAGTTTCAACCTTAAATCTCAGTTGGACCTTGTGGCAGCCATAGCCAGCAGCACCCTATCATCTTGAAGCTCCTGTATCTCACTCCACATACCAAATCTCTCTAAGCTTCCCTCTGAAAAGTTGTTCTCCACCTCACAAAGCTTCCTTGTATCACATCAATCCATGAGATTTGGCTATCTGGACCTCAGTATTGTCACTATTGTCAGTTGCTGCCATAGCCCCAGTTTGTGGCCTGCAGGACATACCTCACTTTGAGATCTCATATCTCTCAAACCAGGCAATATTTCAGTGTGCTTTCTTCAGGATTATTGTTCTTCTACTTAAGGAGCTTCTATCTATCACATCTAAGCTTGACATTGGATACCTACAAGCCTGGCATTGCTGAAATTCGACGTTGCTGCCATATCTGTGCACCTGGTTACGTTTCGTTGATCTGCCCGCGGACTGCAGTACCCGATCTTGACGATTATCATGGGGTTCTTGTAGAGCATGGAGTAAGCTACATTTCCATTAAAAAAGTTTTCAAAATGATCAACTCTAGCTCTAGATATCTGAAAAAAACCAGGCATGGGTCAAAACCCTAATCGAGGAAGCCATAGCCATCAAGGTGCAAGCTCATTTTTCCTTCAATTTCTCATTCCTTTCAACTGAGGGCACACACTGCCACTCTTATCTGAGTTTGAACTCAATTCCCAGCAATATTAACACTTCAAATCAACAAGCAAGAAGAAGATCAAGCACCGACATTCAACACGAAGCTCAAGAATAGTATCTATTGATACTCAACTAGTGCCAGTTGACACTAACCTCCTTGTGACACTTCACAAATCCCCCTTGCTGGTCATTTCTCAGTTAATTGGAGCTGCTAAACATGGTAGAACTTGAGCAAATAGAAAAGTTCAATGGAGAAGGCTTCCATGCCTGGAAGGAAAAGACCATGTACCACCTGATGTGAAAGGACTTATGGGACTTGTTTGAAGATGATGCAGATAACAAGAAGGAAGATGATGAAGACAGGTTCATTGAAGAAGACCAGTTCAAATCCAAAGAATGGAAGAAGATAAATAATAAGGCACTAGGCATCATTGCTTGGGGATTAAGTGATGATGTGTTACATCATATATCTGGCATTAGAAATGCTAAAACCACCTGGGAGGAACTTGATAAAATGTTTGGTACTCAAGCAAAGAATTCAAAGGTAAAACTTCTCATGCAGTTTTATAAACTGGATATCAAAGACAATGCTTCTATGACCATATACATTAATAAGTTTAAGAGTTTAAAAACTCAACTTGCATCTCTTAAAAAGAATATTGAGGAAGATGAAGCAATAGCCGTACTGCTTGCAAGTGTAAACAAGGATCCATATGAAAATCTTGTGTCCACTTTGAGTAATGTTCCAAGTCTCACACTTAAAGATATTGAGCACTCACTACTCGATGAAGAAGGCAAAGTAAAAACCAAGAATGTAAAAGACAATGTCTCATCATCTAGGGAAAATCTTTTGTACACCAAAGGAGCTGCTGGACCTAAAGGAAGAGGTCGAGGATTCATCAACAACAATAACAAGGATCGGATTACATGTCACTATTGTGGTAAGACTAGCCATGTAGCCAGTGAATGTTTCCACAAGAAGAGAGCCCAACAATTGCAAAGTGATCATCACCAGAACCAATACATGGAAGAAAGAGAAGAAGAAGAATATGCTTCCACTACCATCAACAACTCTGACAGATTGTTTTGAAGAACTTTCATTGTATCTTTCATATGTTTTTCCCATAGTGGATCTTTCTTTTCCTTAGTGAATTTGATTTGTACAACCCTTGCCAAGATGTAAAGTCTCAAGCTTTAACTTGACTAGGCTGCCTATGAGCTAGTCTTCCGGGCCATGTTATCATGAAGGGGGGGCAAAAGCCAGCAAGTGTAGGGACTCATCATTTGAGGGGGGGTGTTGAGAAATAGACAAATGATGTATGCTCCAAGAGGAGCTGTCCTGAATCCCATATGCACAGTGAGGAGAGTGGAACAACTCAAAGCCTATAAAGCATTGTACTTGACTATGAAATGAAAACAATATCATGATGCTTTGTACTTTCAGTTAAGTGTCTGTCATTGTCGATTCTACACAAGATTGTGTTTATGAGTCCAAGCTAATCTATCTTGGAACCTAATTCACTTGTGTAATAGTTTGTCTCTACTTGTCCATGTCATTATGAACTTGGTTTACATCTTTGATCCACCATAGCTTGTGTCATGTCCTAGATCCACATCATTTTAACAAGTGGGTATACAAGTTGAAGAGTACCCATGGACACTGGAAACTAGCATATAAGCCAGATTGGTTGCTAAGGGTTTTAAGCAAGAGCATGGTGTCGACTTTAATGAGGCCTTTTCTCCCAAGGAATTCACTATATGTATATCCTCTATATTACGTGTGTTCAAGGCCTACTTATAAATATCATTATTTGTGAAATTTTTCTTGATAGAACATAATCCTTTTTTATTCAATCAGTAAGTAACCGCTTTATATATGGGATCCTTTTGTAAATGAAAAATATATAAAAATGGTTTTTTAAAAATCCCTTATGTTGAATCCATGTGATACATACACATATTTATGATTGATCTCCTTGATCCTTTTCTCATGTAGTCAAAATGACTACTCTACTCTTAGTATTGGCCTTGGCTACTTAGTTAGATTTGCATCTCAGTTAGGTAGATGTTAAGATGGTTTTCTTACATAGGGACTTGCATGATGAGATTTATATATAGCAGCCTAAGGGATTTTAGGAAAAGAGCAAGGAACACCTAGTGTGCTAGCTAAGAAAGAGCCTTTATGGTCTTAAATAGGCATCTAGGAAATGGTATCATAAGTTTGATGCATTTATGCGGTCACAATCTTACTCCCATAGTGATATGGATTCGTATTTCTATGCAAAGAAGGTTTGTGATGGCAGCCTTATTATCTTGGTACTTTATGTGTATAATATGTTGATTTCTAAGAGAGATTATGATCATTTGGATGCTTTAAAAACTTAGATCAAGAAGACATTTGTGATAAAGGGTATGTGACATGTCTCACATATTCTTAGGATGCGCATCATGCACGATAACTCCTAGGGGCTCCGTTATGTAACGTGCCCGCTCCTCAAATTGCGGGACACATCTTAGTAGTCCATCAAGAGATATATCTAGAAGACGCCACCCGGCACTCCCAAGGAATGACACGGGGTTTTCCAACTAGGGTCTCTCGAGTCTGCCTCGCAACGGAACTTATTCGGCCGTTCCCACTAAGATCGACCTGAAGTTCGGGTTCCTAGCAGTTGAGTCTTTCTAACATCATTCTAGAATTGGTCGACAGTTGCTCCACTTTGCGTAGATACAATTGGACCAAGGCAGACTCATACCGCACTTGGTTCAAAGAGAATGGGAAACGAGAGGGGTGCATCACTCGACCTCTCTGCCCATAGGGCATAGTCCCATTCCGGTCCCCTAAAACGGTATGAATCAGGTTTTTAACTTACAAGTTCTAAGGTCCTTGTCTATCTAACATTCGCATCAAATAAATTCCATTGAGGAAAGCTCTCGGCTAACCGAGACCACCATGCCGTAGGATGGAACCGACAGCCACATCCACCACGCTTCCCTCGGGGGTTGTTTTAGTTATCTAATTACTTACCACATTATGTTTGATACATAAAAGCAGCTTCCTTAATAACCTGTTAATCACAGGTTCCTTTACGTAATTTAGGGCACAGATACGAAGACAATATAAAACAAGATCAAACACTTCCTTAACTTATCTTCAGATTAATGCTTGTCTCTTGCCCATACAAGAGAATTAAGTGTCCCTTTTTGCCTCCGCAGAAATAATCCTTCCGTATTTGAGAAATAAAAACCTGAAGGTTTATCCTACCAAGATTCTGCCTCGTAACTAGTATCAAGGCCTCGAGATTCTCTCGAGTCACGTAGAACACTTGTGTAGGGTCCAGAGGCATTGGGATTTACGGCCAGAGCCCCCCTGGCACCCAAGCGTCCTCCTACACCAGGTAATTTCCACGGAGAGACCTCTCGCAGCGGGTTCGGTGGTCCATATTCTCAATGCGGATTCGTAACCCCCTTGGTTAGGGTTTGGCGGTTCGTGGGGGTAGCTAGCGCCATCCCTCCTTAATTATCCCTTTAGGAAATCATCCACAGCTGAAGCAACCAGCCTAATAACATTTACTAGGGAAAACATCCCTTTTGTTCCCATGGCAATTTATCCTTACAGTTCCTATCATGAAAATACAATCACTTGGATATTCATCCAAAACCACAACCAATCCTTAAGTATCCTTTCAGAAACAATCAAGCTGAAACAACCAGCCTAACATCCTTTAACTAGGAAATCATCCTTTCCTAATCCAACAAGTAACCACTCTGCCTAGCAATCACTTTTTCCATCTTTAGCAAGAGCAACCTTCGTTAAAACCATTTCAACAGTTCCAAGCAACATGATTAGTATAAATCAACTACCATAAAGTTCACTCTCCCCCTTGGGTTAGGGATTAGCAAGGTCAATTTAACAAATACCTTCTAGATCCTTTAAATGATCTAAGTGGTCTTCCCCTTGATCCTAATTTGATCAAGGCTAACATTGTCCTATTGTTTCACTCCTATTGCAAGCTATGCGCAACATTAATGAGTCTATAGATTTTAAGTGTGATGATATAAACATCTAGAGAGAACAAGAGTTTGAGGAACCTGGACTTGATTCGCAGGAGTAGGGGCATAGTTGATGCTTGCCTCTCCGTCTGCATCTCTCGTGTCTTTGGCTCCAGTTATGATCGAGACTCGTTGCAATACTCGGCTTTGGTGCCATCATGGAGAACTCTGCCAAGATCTTCTTCTTCTTCAGCTCCACTTTTCTCAACCTCCTTCTCCTTCTTCTTCTTCTCCTCTCTCTCCCTCTTCTTCTTCTCCTTCTTCTCCTTCACGGCCAGGGGGGGACGCTGTAATCATGAGGGGGAGAGGGGCACTACAGTCAGAGGAGGGGGGGGGGGGCGCTGTGTCCAGACAGAGGGGGGAGGACTTGCTATCTGGCGTCATGGAGGGGGGCACTGTCCCCTTATAATGGGGGAGGGAGGGAGGTATGGGGGGGGGGGGGGGGGAGACAGCCGTTAATGGCCGCCACCCCTCCCACCTAGGGGGCTGCATGCCCCCCTCTAATCATTACTCACACACACACTCTCTCTCCCCGCCATGCAGTCAGCAAGGGGAGATTAAAAAAAATTGAATTAATTTAAAAAAAATTTCTTAAGAGAGGGGGGGTTCGCATGGGAAAGGAACGGGGGTATGGGGGGGACATTACACTTTATTTGTTAGAGAATGAATATATATAGAAGGTCCTTGAGCACTTTAATATGCACGATATTAAGCTTATTGACTATCCTTTACCTTCCCATGTGAAGGTTAGAGTCAAGTAGATTTTTGCTTGTCAGATGAGTAGAAGGCCGAGATGACTAAGGTCCCTTATGCATTTGCAGTGGGCAATTTGATGTATGCCATGATAGCTACTCGCCCTGACATAGGATTTGTAGTGGAAGTTGTGACACACTATATGGCTACACCTAGTCGGCAACATTGGGAGGCTGTGAAGAGTATAAGGAGATACTTGAAAGACACTATAGATATGAGTATTTTCTATGGTACTTAGGATACTATAGTCATGGGTCACACTGACTCCTACTATGAAAGACGTACAGATGGTAGGAAGTCCATCTTTGAATATGTCTTTTGTTTTGCTTGAGGAGCTATTTTTTGGATGTCCAGGGTGTAGACATGCACAACCTTATCGACTACTGAGGTAGAGTATATTGTAGGCATTATCGAGGCTTGCAAAGAGGCCCTATGGTTAGGTCATTTGGTAGCATACCTTGGTATTATTGCTTCTCCTACACTACATTCGGGTTAAAAGGTAGAGCGTAAGTGGCAGCACATAAGTGGAAGTAATATCTATGCTAGATTGAGCAAGAGAGCAAGAGAGAGAGACACCGTATGTGGGAACTCCAATAGTAACAATGTGTGATCGGCCTTCCCTTTTTCAATAATCACTTAAAGAATAAAGAATAAATTGATAGTGATGGGCATCCGCTACTTGTAGTGTACAAGTGTGTGGTCACAATGTATGAAGTAAATATAAGGCGTCATAGGTACAGGTGCCATTAATTATCTAGCCAAATATATGATCTAAATACCTATCCCATTGAAGTATATAAGACAATTAGGACATTGTTTGACTGAATGCATGACTAAATGCCCATCACTCTACTATCATTGCTACTACCATTGCATAGTCCATTAGGACAACCTCTAGCCAACTGCTTAGCAATGTCCCAACAAGAGAGGGTGCCACAACCAAATGACACCTCCATATTAAGTTCATGACACATTGTTAAGCCACTTGTGACATACTATTGTCAAAAGATACTCACATGGTGAATTCATGACTGAGTGCCTAATTGGTAAGCATCTCATGTCAAGAATCGTGTGGTGGGGGGACTTGCTTGAGTTGCTGTGCCAAACACACACTGTATACACAAGAGGAAGCTCACTCAAGAACACAAGAAGAGAGATGGAGGCCAAAACGTTTTCTTGCTGGTTTCTTCTTCTTCCACACACTATACAATGTACACAAAGTATAGATAAGATACAACATAAAGGAAAGTGGCCTTCTAAGTCAAATAGTGCATAATCGACTACACTAATCAACTCGCGTTATATCTTTGCCAGTAGTAGGTAGGTGTAACAAACTAAATATAATAAGTGATAAGTTAGTGGCCATGTGAGTATCATAATGACCACCAATGTGCTAAGTGTAGACGTGCGGACTCATCTAGCCAGGCGGTCCATCATCAATGTCCGCACATGTTGAGCTTGCCATCTCAACACTCCCCCTCAAGCTCAATTCTATCTCTGCAACTCCAAGTAAGCTTTGAAACTTTCGAAGATTCTCTGCACCCAATGCCTTTATGAAAATGTCAGCTATATGATCTTGTGTGCTGACATATACTAAGTCAATCTCTCCTGCAAGTACCTTCTCTCTCACAAAGTGGTAGTGCACCTCAATGTGTTTTGTCCTAGCATGGAACACTGGATTCCTAGCTAGCTGTATGCTGCTCATGTTATCACAATGAATGACAATGGACCATCTCCCTACACGTCCAAATCACCTAATAACTTTTGCAGCCATACCACCTCACATGCTGCCATAGCAGCACCCCTATACTCAGCCTCTGTACTCGATAAAGCAAATGTAGGTTGCTTTTTGCTGCTCCATGTAACTGCTGCACTACCAAGGGAAAACATGAATTTACTTGTAGATCTTCTGTCTAACATGCTACCAACCCAATCAACATCTGTGTATCCAAAGACCTGTATGTCCTTAACTGCCTCATAAAAAAGTCCATAATTTAAAGTGGACTTCACATACCTCAATATACGTCTAATTGCATCCAAATGAGGCTTTCTGGGCATTTGCATAAACTGACTGACAAGGCCAACAACATAGCTCAAGTCTGGCCTTGTGATAGTCATGTAAATCAAACTCCCTACTATCCTCCTGAACATAGTAGGGTCTTCTATCTCATCCCCAAAGCCAGCACTCAACTTCACATTTTGCTCCAATGGTACTGAAAGAGGTTTGCATGTTGTCATACCATACTTGGATAACATATCCAAGCCATACTGCCTTTGGGATAGCCATATACCATCATCACATTTGATCACCTCAATACCAAGAAAGTATCTTAGCTCACCCAAATCTTTCATCTCAAACTTCTTCTTCAAGAAGTCCTTAACTTCAGCAATCCCATTGTCACTGTCACCTATAATAATAAAGTCATCCACATAGATGACTATGATGACCAAACCTGCATCTCCCTTTCTCACATAAAGTGAGTGATCAGCATAAAAAATACAAAATCCAATATTGACAAGATACTCTCCGATCTTGTCAGACCATGCTCTAGGTGCTTGCTTGAGCCCATAGAGTGCATTCTTTAACCTGCAAACATATGTGGAATGCTCTAAATCCTCATAACCTACTGGCTGCTCCATATACACTTCTTCTTGCAATTCACCATGCAAGAAGGCATTCTTAACATCCATTTGCTGCAAACTCCAACCTTTGGCAGCTGCCAAGGCAATCGCATACCTAACAGTTGCCATCATAGCAACTGGACTGAATGTCTCTTCATAATCTATGCGATATGTTTGAGCATAGCCTTTTGCAACCAGCCTAGACTTATACCTGCTAACTGAACCATCTGCATTATGCTTGATTTTGTAAACCCACTTATAGCCAATAGCTTTCTTACCTTTAGGTAAGGGTACCAAATCCCAAGTCTTATTGGCTTCTAATGCAGCCATCTCCTCATCCATTGCTGCATCCCAATGAGCATGACCAACAGCATCCTCAAAACAAGTGGGCTCAATATCCTCAACTAGTTTCACCATATAAGCATAATGGTGAGCTGCATAACCTTCAAAACCAAATATTTTAACAGGGTATTTGACCTTGCTAGATCTGCATACCACCGGATCACTCAATGGAGCCTTTACATTACTATGAGCTCTCTATACACTTGGTGTCCTGAGATGACTGAAGGAATACCAAGCTCATCATCCAAACTCTCCGAACCACTAGAATCTCCATCCAATCCCAAAAGACTAGTAGAAGCATCATTACCATCCACCACTTTCTTCTTTTCTTTTTCCTTCCCTACAACACTTATAGATCCACCTGAAGATGTGGGGCTACTCCTTAGTCTCCCAGACCAAGGGCTCACTGTAGGTGTAGTACCAGATGATGTTTCTGGTCCACTCAGACTTCGTGATTCTTGTTTATCTTTCTACGCATAACTGTCCTGATCATTATCATCATCCAAAACATCACCAGCAGGTGTATACCAACTTCCCATCTCATCAAAGATAACATCCTTGCTCACTCTGAACTCACATGTGAACAGGGTTATAACAATGATACCCTTTTTGCTCTAAAGAATATCCAATAAAAACACATTTTTCTGCCTTTGGATCAAGCTTCTTTCGTAGCTCATCTGGCACATGAATGTATGTAACACAGCCAAATACCTTCAAGTGCGATACATCGGGCTTCTTGCCAGTAAAGCATTCTTTAGGAGTCATCCCATGAATTGCAGCTATGGGAGTTCTGTTCATAATGTAGATAGTAGTATGGACAGCCTCAGACAAAAAATGGACATATTCTTTTCAGCCATTAATGCTCATGCAACTTCTGCATATGCCTGTTTTTTCTTTCTGCAATACCATTTTGCTGTGGGGTATACCTGTAAGTAAATTGCCTCTTTATTCCATGAGTCCTCAAGAAGCCAGTAAACTCATTAGAGAGGTACTCTCCCCCTCCATCTGATCTCAAGCACTTCACTTTTAAGCCTGTTTCTATTTCAACAGCTGCCTTAAAAGATTTGAAGTGCTCAAACACATCACTCTTTTCCTTCATGAAGTATACCCATAACTTCCTTGAACAGTCATCAATAAATGTGACAAAGTATTTGTTGCCACCAATTAGAGATACATTTTGTGTAGGCCCCCAAACATCTATATGCACTACATCAAGTATTTTTCTACTCACTTCTCTATCATGCGAGAAGGGTTGTCTTGCCTACCAAAATACCAAACTGGCATGCTTCACAGACTTTATGCAATTTAGCAACTCTAAAAGAAGGCAACCCTGTAACCAATCCTCTGGACTGCATTAAGTTCAGTCTTTGCACATTTGCATGTCCAATAACTTTATGCTATATTTCAATATCTGCAACTACTCATTTTCCTTTAGCATACATAATAACATCCATTGTAGGAATTCCAACATCTAAAGTGAACATTCTGCAAACTCTACTTCCTTTTGCGACCAACCTGCACTTATCATTAAAGTATTCTACAAAACAACCTTTTGCATTGAATCGGACCTGGAACCCCTGCTCTACCATTTGGCCAACAGACACTAGATTCTTTGTAATTGATGGCACATGTAATATATCTGTTAGACTCTTTTTCTGGCCATCATACAAGGACAAGGGAACCTTTCCAATGTGTGAAATTGGGTGGCATGAATCATCACCCGTTTGTACATAACCTAGGTTTTGTAAGTCCTATATCTCTCCAAACCATTCAACATGACTGGTCATATGATTAGATGCGCCTGAATTGACATACCATACATCATCATGTGTCCCCTTTCCTGTAACTACATTCATCATATGCGGCATAACAAACAGATGCTCATTTTTGCCTTCATTCTGTCATAAAGATGATGCATAGTTTTCTTGTTGCAATTTACCACTGTGAATATCATCCTTCTTAGCATAACAATTGGCTGTAATATGTCCTGTTTTGCCACAATAATGGCAAACAATAACAGAATTTCCAGAGCCTTTGTTCTGCCATCCACCTCTTCCTCTAGAGCTCCCCCTACCTCTAAAGCTTTCTCTGCCTCCAGAAACCTGCATTTCACCAAACTATTGATTGAACCTGTTTTGTTGGTTATTGCAAGCACGTCCCATACCACGGCCTCTCAAAGAGGATCTACTACATCCCCTTCCTAAACTCGAGTAAAATGCTTGGACCTGTTCACCATTTCTTTTAGATAAATCACCTTGCATATTGATCTCCTCAGAAATCATGAGAGAGATCAGCTCATCAAAATTTGGAAATGGCTTCCGTACATATACTAATGTAACAAATGATTTCCATGCCTTCTTATTGTTAAGGCCACTCAGAGTGGATGAAACCAAATCATCATCATCTGGCATTGCATCAATCGCTGCTAAAGCATCTGCAATGCTTGTCACCTTCAACACATACTCATTGATAGACATTTTCCCTTTCTTCAAGGCATTCAACTCTTGCTTGAGTTGAATCTTTCGTGACTTTGTATTTACTGAAAACATGCTCTAAAAAAATGTCCAAGCTGTATGTAAAGTTTCTGCATTCCTGATATGTCCCAGCATAGTATTATCAATGATTACAGATAGCTAGTACATTATCTTTTTGTCCTTCGCAATCCACTCTTTCCATGCTTTTAACTCATCTGCAGTCGGAGGGATACCCAGCTCTGGCTTCTTTTCTTCACCTGAAACAAACTCATAAAGGCCCTTTCCAATGAGGAAGTTTGTCACATGAAACTTCCATGAAGGGTAGTTGTTCTTATCGAGCTTCCCAATAATGGGATTTCCACTGCTCTCTACCATTATCACAAACAAGGATACAACACAGCGAGCTAGTCTTTTGCAATCTTTCACAACACGCGTACAATAATACACCAAGCAACCTTTTTCATTGATTGCTCAATAGTACATGTAATCTACAACCTGTTTGCAGATAAAACTTATGTTTTCTTCCTGCAAACACCTCAAAAATTACAGATTCACAATCTATAACATGTGCATCTACTTTTGGTCAATACAATCGAAATCACAATGTACCCTGAAACTACTGTCCATAACCTTGCGGCTCTAAAACAAGGCTTGAAATGGCATCAGACGCCCAAAATAAAGTGCTCTGCTTGCACATTAAATCTCACGGCAATTTGAGATTTCTGCTGAACCCTGCTTCTGGTGCCTCCACATGCACTATCCAAGACAGAGAGTGGAGGAATGGGAGAGCTTCTTACCCATTGCTTGCTTGCTCGAACCTTGCTTCTTCTCCTTCACTTCAGCCTTCAAAATCAGCCTCTATCAGTGGCGTGGCTCTGATACCATGTCAAGAATCGCGTGGTGGGGGGACTTGCTTGAGCTGCTACGCGAACAAACACACATTGTATACACAAGAGGAAGCTCACTCAAGAACACAAGAAGAGAGATGGAGGCCAAAACGTTTTCTTGTTGGTTTCTTCTTCTTCTTCTACACACTATACAATGTACACAAAGTATAGATAAGATACAACATAAAGGAAAGTGGCCTTCTAAGTCAAATAGTGCATAACTGACTACACTAATCGACTGGCGTGATATCTTTGCCAGTTGTAGGTAGGTGTAACAAACTAAATATAATAAGTGATAAGTCTGTGGCCATGTGAGTATCATAATGACCACCAATGTGCTAAGTGTAGACGTGCAGACTCATCTAGCCAGGCGTCCGCACGTGTTGAGCTTGCCATCTCAACATCTCATAGCCCAACTTATAGATCTATCACAAGATAGAGGAGGTATTATGACATGTATATACAAAATATATCACACATGCCAATCCACATGTTCCATATAAATACACATATACAGAACATGAGAACAATAAGTGACAAGGGAGGATTGCCTCATGACATGCATAGTGTATGCCAATCGACAAGCTTCCCTTGCCATGCACATGCATATGGAGTGTGTATGCATACACAAAATGAGTGACAAGAGAGAGAAATGACTCATGACATGCATATGCTAAGTGCACAATGCATGTTGAAAACCCTTGCTACACATGCATATGTGTGTAGTGCACACACATACATGCATGTGCACTAAGTGGTAGGAGAGGAATGCCTCATGACATGCATACACCAAATGCATGGTGCATGCCCCTTGTGCCACACATGCCGAGAGAGAGAGAGAGAGAGAGAGAGAGAGAGAGAGAGAGAGAGAGAGAGAGAGAGAGAGAGAGAGAGAGAGAGAGAGAGAGAGAGCACTCAACAAAGGCTCATAATGAAGCCCCAACAAGCCCTATGGGTCTTTTAAATAGATTTGAGGCTTGTCGAGATTTTGATTGGGCTCGGTAGGCCTATGGGGGAATATGTTCTTCCTCATGGGCCCAACAAGAAAATAAAAAATCCAGGTGGAGTTTTCATCCTGGTTATTATTATGTGACCTGCGACTTGCTCAAGAGAGTGAACATGGTAATTAGTCAGCCTCTTGATATTAAATTGTGAGTAATTATGTTAATATGAGATCCTTATCAAATGTCTAAAAGCATAATCAACTTGTAGATGACTGTAAGAATATCTCACATTGAAATCCAAACAACAACATCTAGAACATGGTACCTTGAAAACTAAGTAACTTGCAACTCCTAGAGGAAATTTGCAAATCACATACAAGTATATGCCATATGTCTGGAAGTTTATGGATGTGCTAGAGAAGGGGAGCATCTTACCTTGGAATCCATGGAAAAGATCTCCTCTTTATCTATTGTTGGTGTATATGCAATATCTCATGTTAAAAACTCAACCACGTATTTATGTGTTTTGAGGCTTCTCTTATTTCATCTTCTAGCATGGAGAAGTCACTTTTCCTTTCAATGTTTGCAACTTACACATAAGACAAATAATTATATTTTGTACTAGTATGGAAAGCAATTATGTAACTAGGATGTACAAAAATTTGCCAAAGATAAAAGTTAATCTCATTAGAGTTCAAGTGAATGAGTGAGTCAATAGACATATGCATTATTGAGTGGCACAAAATCTAAACCTCAATTTCATTATCACCTTGGTACTACATCTAAGTCAGTTTCTATTTTGAAATTTGCTTCTTTAGATCTTCATAAAGTGTCACATAATAAACTAGAACCTTGAGTCTTTGTTGATATTAGAAGGTTCACATGTCAAAGCATTGTACAATGCATCTTTTTTCCAGGCTAGTCGACAAGTCTGAGTAGTATCCAATTGTACCATTTCCTTTTTGCACGTCAGAAAATGTAAACACTTTTATTTGTTTTCTCTTGCCTAGTGCATCCAAGTTTGTACAAAGTGGTACTATAGTGATGTTCATATTTTTTAAATGTGAGGTTTTGGATGGTGTTGATATGTTGTGGGGTGGGGGACAATCCAAAGGAAGAGCAGGCTGGTACAATAATGTAAGTCTAGTGTTTCTTATGAAAGCACAAGTTGGTAAAATCCTTTTTCCTTGGTTTTCATATTTTTTGTGGGGGGGAGTAGAAGTTGTAAAATTGTGTAAACATCAAGATATAACGGTTTTACACTTTGGCCTAAAATAGAAAGTGTTTGTTGTGCACTCAATGTTCACAAGATGGCCATACACGTTTCTTTTGACTAGAAGATAAGGTTAGGTGTGGTGCATGAGAGTTGTTCGTTGTGTCCTAAAGGTGCAGCATACTAGGGCCAAAGATTACCTATAAATGCCACAAGTGTTCGGTCGGAAAGAAGGGTGGTCCATAAGAGTTGGTTTGGTGTGTCCCAAAGGCACATGATAATAGGACCATTTCTTTCTTCTTATGAAGTGTTTTATGAAGGAGCCACCTAAGAGATTTCTTTGATCCCTTTACAAAAAGAATTTAGGAGTATTTGTTAGACAATAATGGTTGCTTATCTATGTTTTTACAACTGCAAGCATTGTTGGACAAGGATGGCTCCTTGCTTATTTCTTTGCAAATATATAGCAATAGCGGAATGTTGCTTGATCATCAAGAGGGAGATGCATCAATAAGTGTCAATAATCACACCATAATAAGACACTTGCCCTACTACACATGGTGCACATGGCATATACATCAATAGCCATATACAAGATAAGACACTATATAGAGTCCTCTAAAAATCAAATGAGGATGCTTGAATTTTTCCATTTAGACCACTAGCCTCCTTAATGCCATAAAATAAGTCTCATAACTTAAACATGATACATTACTAGAGATATGTGAGGAATCCACATGTTTGGAGAATGAATTTTCTCTAAACATGGTAAGCTTGAATTAATCATGATTGTGATTTGGCATGTAAATCATGTGCATGGGCTTTAAGGCTCTAGCAATTACATTGCACCTCCATATGCTATAGCACTTGTGGCCTATTTAACAAGTAGAGAAAAAATGTGAACGCATGGTGCATGATCCCAAAAGGTCTATAGAGAGTGCCATTTCAATGTATGCTTTGCAAGAGTAGTTGGCAGTTTATCTTGCCCTTGCAATTTTCAAGTATTTGGCTATCAGACCAAATATTTTATATAAATACACTATAAAAAATAGCCCACGAAGCTTTGAATGTGATGCCTAACCTAAGGCTTCAAATACATACACGATAATAATAACTTTTGATTTAGATTCAAACACTATAACTATATATGGAAATTTGCATGACCATTGTGCCTCAAACATGTTTCAATCTCAAAGGGTGCCAACTAGCTATTGTTTGATTAGTTGTTAAAAAGTTTTTTGCAACAAATGTTTGTTGAAGGAAAAGGAATAATGCTAGTTTTTCTATGTAATCTCATAAAGAAATCTAGCTTCAATAACTAACTAATGGAAGGTTTTCCAAGGAAACACGAGAGTGAGATTCTAACATTAAGGTTTTGATGGCGATCCACTCAACCAAAGGCTTTTAGGTTATCAAGTGAATGGTAAAATAGAACCAAAAGCACTAACAAAATGGTAAAGTTTAAGTCACCCCACATTGTATAATAGATTACAAGTACAAAGTAGTGTCCCTAGACATGCAACATCTTCACATGCCCATCTATATCCAATACAATTGAGAAAGCAGTGATGGCGACCTTGCACGTATCATAATAGGGAAATTAAAATAGATGATAATGAACAAGGGTATAAGTTATAACTCACAGGGTAGATGTGTTCACCACTAGCCTCCTATTGTATGATTGAAGACTAAAGAGAAATGTCAATGGAAATGAATGTGACATTGTTTGTATCTGGCAAGCTTGAGATGATGCTTTTTTCCTTGGTTGGATTTCCACAAAAGTTGTTGACATTCAAGTTTGTTTTGACGAAAACTGGATATTGGTTGAATGTTTCGATTATTAAACGTGTTATTGGTTGACATTCAAGTTTGCTTTGATGAAAACCCACAAATGGTTGGATGGTTTGATTATAAAATCAGCTAATGTGAAAAATTCACCACCACGGCCACCACGACCACGACCACGACCACGACCACCGTCCCCCAAAAAAGGGCTACATTGTAACCTCATCCCTTTTCCCATTGGATATAAAAGAAAGCTTCCATGAACATTGCTAGTTGCCCTTTAAAAAGCGTGGTTGCAATATACACAAAATATTTACAAAACTTGAAATGTAACGCGAGATTTTTTTAAAATAAATAAATAAATATGATATGTCTACATAATATTATAAACCTCGAGATTATTGTCGTCACCAAGAAAAGAATTGCAAAAGCTCGAACATATTTCGCATTTAAATTAAAACCTGGAAAAAAATGCGGTCCGTTGGGTCGTTAGCGTTATAATAGCCTTTCAACGGATCAGTACGGACAGCGCTTTCTTTTTCGTTTCATTTAAATCTCAATAAAATATTCCCGCGTGGTGAGATTTTTACACCCGAATTTTTATTAAAATACCTGAGATTTTCGTTTCCCACAAGAAGATTCATGGCGCCGTTCCTTGGCAATTGACCACGTAACCCCTAAAAAGTTCTAGAAGTTTTTCCTTTTCTGGACACATATTTTCCTTTTTCTCCTTTAAAGATAATTCCCTTTTTTTGCCTTTGGTGTGAATATAGTGATAAATTATGTTGAGAGAGCAATAAAGGTTATTTACATCTAAAAGGCATGTTGAACGCTGTCTTTCTCCTGAGCTGCAGCCCAAGCGAGTGTTCACATGAAGGATTTTCAGCATTCCTCGTTTGAGTGTAGACATATGGGTCATGCCCCTTGCAGGTCAAAACAAGTCTTTTCCAGAATCCACCATGTTAAGTGCTATCAGAGCTAAGTACACAAGCAATAGATACCCAAGCTTAGCTAACAATGACACAAAGTATGTAACATTAGATGGGGTAAAATGCAATGTGCTTCCTTTTCAAAGGATGGTTCACAGTGAGAATTGTTCAGAGTCAACCATTGGCACATCACAACAACCTATTATTTGAGTTACTTGTTTGTCATTTATATAATTTGTCTCCTTGGTTTATTTGGTGTCCTATTAGTTTTAAACAAATCTCTATCTTGCAAAAAACACATGCTTTTACCACCAAAGTGCATGTACTTTTTGGTAATCACCCCTTATGTCACTATTTTAATAATCAACTAAAAATAAAATCTTCAAAAATGTTTACAAACAATGGGTTGGAAAAGTTGCCACTTTTTTCCTCACATGCATGAGAAGAAGGGCTAGTATGTTTTTTATTAAAGTGAAAATTATTTTGGTGCTATTGGAGGTCCACACAAGGTTTGAATGCACACACCCATGAAACTCAACCAATGCACATACCCCCCATGAAACTCAACCAATGCACACACAACCCACCCCTGACTTCTTGGCACAAGAAGAGTTAAGTCATGGTATTGAGAAGGAGTAGGAATTAAGGAGTTGGCGGGGGGGGGGGGGGGGGGGGGGGGGGGGGGGGCGGTTTCGAATTCCCCCATACTTGACATGTGAAAGGTCCCCTCCCTTCTTTCATATGTAAAAATTGGGCATCCTCTTCCTCTCCCTTGACTATATATAAATGAGCCTCTCATTCATATTCATCATCATCATCAATTTTCTTCTCCTCTGCATACTGAAATTACACACTTACATGCATGAATGTGTGTGTGCACACATTTGCATGTGAAGGAGCTTTAGACCTTCATAGATCTTTTTGTTCATCAATACCACAACCTCATCATTTTCATCTTCCCTTCCATCTTCATAACCTTGTTATTTGCTATCAACAATACTCTTCTTCTTGGCTTGATTGTATCCCTCCACCCTCATTATTCTACACTCTTCTTCTTATCACTTGAGCCTCTAAAATTAATTTATAAATATCGTTCTTCTAATTTCCTTTTCCATGATTATTAATCTCTTCAATTATCTCTATACTTTAACCCTTCTACTATCCTCTTATTCTATTTGCCACCATTAATTATCCTTATCCCCTATTTTTATCCTTGCTCTTTTTGTAAGGAGACACATAAGGAGTCATATAGGTCATGAGAAGGGGCTCTATTGAGAAGAAAGAAGGCAAGACCACAAGTGGATATCATGGCTTGAAGTAGAGAGCAAGTCCTACCTAGTAATGATGCTATGATAATAGCATCTCCTATCAAAGCTACTTGGTTCTAATAGCACTCCATAATTTAATTTCTCTTGGTAGTGAAGAAATGTGAAATCGATGATGGAAAAATATAAAGAAAGCTATGTAAACGGTAGTGTAGACACACATTGTATAAGCGCTAAATTGTAGAATAATTGAGGGTTATAGAAAGTGTACTATAATGTGAATGGTAGTGTAGACACACATTGTATATGTACCAAAATATAGAACAATTGAAGATAATAAAAAGGACATTGTAGCAAGTTCAAAAGTTGATTAGACTTAGATAAAATAATAAGGGTTGTTATTGGTAACACTATGTTGGGGCATGTTAGAAATATAGAAGTTCACATGAAGCTTGGATAACCTTCAAGAATATGCTTTCAATAAATAAAAAGGCATAGAAGATTCAACTCGAGCAAGAGTTGAATACTTTGAACAAAGGGAAGATGTCTGTAAATGAGTATGTTTTGAGGGTGAGAAGCTTTGCAAATGCCTTAGCAACTATTAATGAAATGACTGATAATGATGATTTGGTTTTACCTACTTTGGGTGGCCTTAATAATGAGAAGGCCTAGAAATATTTTGTCACTTCTATGTATGTACGGAAGCCGTTTCTAGATTTTGATGAGTTGGTCTCTCTCATGATCACTAAAGAGATCAATGTCCAAGGTGAATAATCCAAAAGAAGCGATGAATAGGTCCAAGCTTTTTACTCAAGTTCAAGAAGGGGATGTGGTAGATCCTCTTCAAGAGATTGTAGTATGGGTCGTATTGATGCTAATCATCAAAATAGGTTAAATCAACAATTTGATGATAGTATATTTTGGGAGGTCGTGGTAATTTTAGAGGTAGGGGGAGCTCTAGAGGAAAAGGCAAATAGTAGAATAGAGGTTCTAGTAATTCTAGTATTGTCAGCCACCATTATTATGGAAGAATAGGTCATATTGTGGCCCATTGTTTTGATAAGAAGGACGGCATTTGTTGTGGCAAGTTGCAGCAAGGAAATTATGCATTATCTTCAAGATATAATGATGAAATAAATGAGCATTTTTTTCTCGTGCAACATATGATGAATACTATTGTAGGAAAGGGTGTATGTGACGATGTATGGCATGTTGATTTGGGTGCATCTAATCATATGACCAGCCATGCTGAATGGTTTGGAGAGATGCATGATTTACGAAGTCCAAGTTACATAGAGATAGGTGATGAGTTGTGTCATCCTATTTTACATATTGAAAAAGCTCCTTTGTCCTTGCATGATGGTTAGAGATAAAGTGTTTATCAGATGCTTTACATGTGCCATCCATCACAAATAATTTGGTATCTATTGGTCAAATGATAGAGCAAGGGTTGTAGGTAAAATATAATGCAAAGAGATATTTTGTTGAAGACTTTAATAAAAAGTGTAGGTTGATTGCAAAAGAAAGTAAAGTTGGCCGTATGTTTACCTTAGATGGTGGAATCCCTACTATAAATGCTACTATGTATACTAACGATAAGAGAGTAGTTGCATATATTGAAATATGCAGAAACATATTGGGTGTGCAAATTTGAAAAGGCTAAAATTAATGTAATCTAAAGGGTTGGTTATAGGTTTGCCTACATTCAAAGTTGTACAATTACATAAAATTTGTGAAGTAGATAAGGCGACCATTTTCACATGATAGTGATCCAATTAAGAATATACTTAATGTTGTGCATACATATGTTTGGGGGCTACCCAAAATGTATCTCTTGGTGGAAATAAGTATTTGTTACATTAATTGACAATTGTTCTAGAAAACTCTAGGTATATTTCATGAAGGAAAAGAGTGAAGTATTTGAGCATTTGAAAACTTTCAAGGCTATTGTTGAAACAAAATCACACTTGGAAGTTAAATGCTTGAGATTATGATGATGAGCTTGATATTCCTTCAATTAGGATACCATGTGTATAGAGAGCACATGATAATGTAAAGACTCCATTGAGTGATCTAGTGGTACGTAGGTCTAGCAGGGTGAGATATCTTGTTAGAAGATTTGGTTTTGAGGGTTATGCAGCTTATCATTATGCTTATATGGTAAATGTAGTTGAGGATGTTAAGTCCACCTATTTTGAGAAAGTTGTTAGTCATGTTCATTGGCATGTAGTAATGGATGAGGTGATGGTTGCAATAGAGGCCAACATGACTTGGGGTCTAATACCATTGCTCGGGGGGGGGGGGGGGGGGTCACTCATGAATATATATATATATATAACGTGAGTTCAAAATAAGGGGTTTTTAAAACACCAATTTTATACATTTTTTACATACAGAAGGGTGTCATATAAAGGGGTTACTTACAGATTGAATAGAAAAGGGTTGCATTTCATTCAAGAAAAATTCAGAGATTAGGATATTTATAAATAGGCCATGAACGCACGTTATATAGAGAATATATATATATTGAACCCCCCGAGTACCATTGCCTAAGGGAAATAAAGTTATTGATTGTAATTGGGTCTATAAAATAAAACATAATGTAGACGATTCTATTAGCACGTATAAGGCCATGCTCATTACAAAAGGCTATGTACAAACATATGGCATAGATTATGAAGAGATATTTAGTCTAGTTACTAGGATGCCAAAACTATCATATGTGTGATTACTTGGGTAGTAGCAAAAGGTTGGAGTTTACAAGAAATGGATGTGAAAAATGCCTCTTACATGGTGATTTGCAAGAAGAGTTGTATATGGAGTAGCTAGTAGATAATGAGGATTTAGAGCATCCCATATATGTATGCATGTTAACAAAGTTACTCTATGGGCTAAAGCAATCACCTAGAGCATGGTCTGTCAAGATAGGAGAGTATCTTGCCAATGTTGTCATTTATATTTTTGATGCAAATCACTCACTTTATATTAGAAAGGTATGATAGGATCTAAGCCTCTTTAAGTGCCATTGGAGAAAAATATAAAGTTGAGTGTTGATGTTGGAGATGAGTTAAAAGACCCTACTATGTTCAAGATGGTAGTACGAAGTTTGATCTATATGACCATCACAAGGCCAGACTTGAGCTATGTTGTTGGAATTATGAGTTGGTTTATGCAAGTATCTAGGAAGCCTCATTTGGATGCAATCAGATGCATATTGAGGTAAGTGAAGTTCACCTTGCATTATGGACATTTTTGTGAGGCACGTAAGGATGTACAAGTGTTTGGGTACACAGACATATAGTGGGTTGCTCGATAGAAGATCTACTAGAGGATTCATGTTTTCCCTTGGTAGTGTTGTAGTCACTTGGAGTAGCAACAAGCAACAGATAGTTTCTTTATTGAGTACAAAGGCCGAGTAGAAAGGTATTGCTATGATAGCATCTAAGATGGTATGGTTGCAATTGGACGTTTTAGATGTGTAGTGAGATAGTCCAGTTGTCATTCATTGCGACAACATGAGCAATATATAGTTAGCTAGGAACCCAATGTTCCATCCTAGGAAAATAAACCAAAATCATAAGAGAGAAAATACACTCATTTCTGTTGAGATATTTGCAATCACACCTAATGTAGCCTCTTTGTATGAGGCAGTCTGGGCTTAGCACATGCAAGCTGCAGTAATCCCATATGCACAGAGAGGGAAGATTGCTACCCATCCAACAACTATAAAGCATTGTACTTGATTACCACTTTTCATATAGAATGAATACAATGTCATGATGCTTTGTACTTTCAGTTAAGTGTCTTATCATTGTCAATCATACACAAGATTGTGTTTATGAGTCCAAGTCTCAATCTTGGAACCTAATTCACTTGAGTTCATTCTTCTTCTTCCATTCACCATAGCTCACTACCATGTCCTAGATACTGCTCATTTCGACATGGTATCAAAGCCCAGTCGGCCATGGCATTGCTTCTTCAACCTCTCTTGATTCCACTTAAGAAAATCGGGAACCCCTCCAGGCCACACGCACCACCTTGAAACCGGGTTATGCCATAGCCTCCGCTCTCTCTCTCCCTTTGTCCCCATCTTTCTTCTTCTTCCAAGAGAGCAGCTACCTGTCCTTCCTCAGAAGACAAGAAAATCTGCATGGATCAAAGGTCTCTCCTCGATCCTCCATTCCACCATATCAGCCAATTGCACATCGTGTGCATATGTAGGACTTGTTTCAAAGGCGGGTTTTCTCTGCTTGTGGCATAACAGAACTCATTCCAAATGGGTTCTCAAGAAAATTGGTTATGCGGCTTCTAGCAGAAAGCTGGATTGAATTTAGATGCATAGCTGACAGGAAATCAGAGCCGTCAGAGTGATTGATAAATCTGATTTTGAAGCCTTCAACAATCATTTCACTCTGGGCTTGTGATCTGCAGTGGCTTGATTGATACTCAGTTTCCTTGGTAGTCATATCTATGCACATATAAGTGCCTATATACAGAGTAGAAGTGATGAAGGTTCCCCTGCTATAGGGCCTCAACCTTAGTCACACCAAGGTTTCAAACATTGATGCTCCATTGCATTCTGGTTTAAATACATTTGTGAGGCTTCGCAGCAGGAAGAACGTTGAAATAGTAGCAGATGAGCTTCTGGATGAGGACCTTGTCAGCACACCCACATTTGGAGCAAGGACACTAGCTAGGCTAAGGCTGTCTATGGGGAAAAATCAGGCACTAGATTCAGAGGCTGGTGACTAGGTGGCTCTAGGAGAGGATGTGGAGATGATGAGTGAGTGCAGGTGCTCCTTGTTTGAACCCCTGGGTCCCAAGAGGGGTTGTGAGAGGTCGCCAGAGAGTCTGCTACCACCTCCATATTTTGAAGCAGCTTCATACCCTCGTGAGCTCTCATATCTTCGCCTTTTCCCATGTTTTTCCTATTGCATGGTGATCCAACCGCCTTTGCTAATGATTGTAGGAATCCATGTTCCATCTTTTTGGAATGAGTTAAATACTGATATGGATGTGATTTGGGAGATTGGACACCTTGTTGAAGGTTGAATTTCTATATCCATAGCACAGAGAGAGAGAGAGAGAGAGAGAGAGAGAGAGAGAGAGAGAGAGAGAGAGAGAGAGAGAGAGAGAGAGAGAGAGAGAGAGAGAGAGAGAGAGAGAGAGAGAAGACTAGGCTACCACGAGAGGGACAAAAGAAAGAAGGGAAAAACACGAGAAGGACAAAAGAAAGGAGAGAAAAAAATATGTGCCAAGCTTTTTACTAATTTGAATTTAGAGTAAACATGTCATTATCATTAATTCAAAAATATCATTAAATAAAAGAGGCCGGGACTGTATATCATTAATGCAAAGAACGTCATAATCACGAATATAAGAGGCTAAAAATAGATATTGATAATACAAATCCGTAATATTATTATATATGTATCTTTTTGTAAAATATTTTTTTTTAAAAAAAGAAGTTCTATTACAGAGGCTTTGCTCCTATTGGTCTAGAGCACTCTCTTTCTATCTCCTAAAATGCATTTTTGAGACCTCAAAACTCCCCTAATGTTCTTGTCATGCCATTTGGGCTAACAAACCCCCCTGCCACTTTTCAAACTCTTATGAACAAGATCTTGCATCCCTTTCTTTTTTAGTTTGTGACTTGTCTTTTTTTATGATATACTCATCTAACAACAAGACATTGAGAGAGCGCTTACAACATGTACGACATGTATTTAATATATTATGGAAGCATAGATTGTTTGCTAAGGAAAGAAAATGTATTTTCATGCAGACTGAGATTGAGTATTTGGGCCATATTGTGAGTGAAAAGGGGATCCAAGTTGACTCCAAGAAGACATAGTGTTTTCAGGATTGGTCCACACTCTCTAATACTACCTCTTTACGTGGCTTTCTTGGTCTCTCCTCCTTTAGTCAAAGATTTATTTGCCATTATGCTATTATTGCAACACTATTAACATATATGCTTTAAAAAATGTTTTTTTTAGGATTCTTTGGTTGATCGTAGCTTCCAACAGCTACTAAAAGAATTGCTTACTTTAGTTCCCATTCTTGTATGTTTTCCTAACTTTACAAAATAATTTACTATAGTGTGTGATGTTGGTGGAAGGGGTATGGAGGCTATTTTGCTGCTACAAGAACATGGTGTTATAGCCTTTGAGAGCCACAAATTGGAGGATAAAGAGAGGCATGTGAGAAAATATGGATCTAGAGCATAGCACTGACTATGGAGAATGGAAGTCAATAACTAGACCCATAATGACATCATATTAGGGTAAAAAACGTTTCAAAATGGCACTCATAAGAAAATGATTAAGTTGCTAATTAGAAGAGGTTTAGAAGAGAAAAACCCTCCAAATTTGGTTGCTTGAACGTGATTAATGAGAAAATGTATGATTCATTTAAGAGGTTGGGTATTAAATATCATCAATCTTTAATGGACGTTAAGTGTCACCTTTTTAGTCTTATTCTCTTGGAAATTGCAAAATCTTGTATTTTTGAATTTTCACACCAAAAGACACCACTCGTTTATTCCTCGACGTTCATTTTTTGCACCTCTCTTTCTTGTGGTTCTATTTCCTCCTCTGTGATATTGTTACCTTGTTTAGGGTTCCCTACTAAAATGTTTATGGGTACCTCTTCTAGCAATACAAGCGTAGCCCCACCACGCAAGTATAAACTTAGTATTCAGTTAGATCATGTCTATTCATCTTGGAGGAGTATACACCATCGAGCAATGTTGGACAAGGATGAAGTTAACAGGTTGCGATTACAAGGAAAGAAGCATGTAGACTTATGGATGGATAGAAATATTTATCCTCCGGACCCTTCTACTGGTAAACATCCTCCTTTTTACAATATTAACGACTACATATGGTATGTTGGAGATGGTTGTGATGGGATGCTTGGCTATTGCATGAGGTTATATTCTACATCTTTTAGATTTAGAGAACAAATGCATGAAATGAAGGAAGCATTAACATTGGCACAAAAAACTATTTCTGAGCTAACGGACAAGGTTGATAATCTAAAAAACTCTAATCAATCATTGCAAGAAAATTTATTGCGCTTGAAAGAAACTCCAATAGGATTTAGACAGAGAAAAAGATGACTTAAAAATATAATAGACTTGTGTAGTCGTGTGAAGAAAAGGAGACTAAATCTTACAAAGAGATGTGTCTCTAATATTTCAGGTATTAATCTTCAAGAGAATGATGAGAGGATTAAGCTCATTAAAGAAACCATGACAAAGAAGGACATTATAAGGATTCTTAAATCACTTGAAAATATAGACTTGAGAAGCCAAAATCTAAAAGAGTTAGTGAAATATTTAAAAGGAAACCAAATGAAATATTGGAGACATGTGACAATATGGGTATCAGTCATAGATGTTATCGTGCCCTCTCTAAATTGTGGTTTACAAATCTTAAATCTCATAGAATAAGTGCATTTGGTTTGCCTTGGCCTCTTGCAGTTTCAATTGCTAGGACAGCTGTGAATTGTAGGATTCTAGATGTTTTTGGAGAGTATATCCATATAAAGGGAACTATGCCCTATGAAAAACATAAAACAAAGGCCGTTTTTTAATACAACATATTTAATAATTTTTGGATTGATCTTAAAAGAGTCCAGATTGCAATGGTCCATGTGTATAAATTTATTGTCCAAGAATGTGGTGGTATTTTGAAGTTCATGCTAAAATTGGATGAAGCACAAATTCAAAAGGGACAAAAGATAGAAAGAGTCAGCATCTGTATCATGAACATGGCATTGGATTACAACTCCGGTAGGGGGCAAGAACAATAGTTTAAGATACAATCCGAGATGGAGCTTTGGTGGATTGGTGCGGCCCAGGTACCAACTGAAAGTCATGAAATCTTGAAATTGTTATTCTCGCATATAGGCATTCCTGATATTATAAAGTCTCAAAGTGAAGGTAAAATGTTGATAGTCAATGGTGTTGGTAGTTTTAATGTTGAATAGCATATGAGTGCTGACTTAAAAAGTATCAAATGTATGTTTGGATTAAGTAATGGGGCCAATGCAAAATATCCTTGTATTTATTGCATGGAGAGTTTGGGATCCAAAGAATGGAGTACTTTGCGACCAGCAAGAAGAGCCTCGACTTGGAACTCTATAGATTTGAGCAAGTTCAAAAACATGGATGACTTGTGGGATCCTATTCTCTCAATCTCTCTAAGGAACGTTCATATTTGTACATTACATGCAAAGATTAGAATAATTGATAAGTTGCTTAGATTACATCTTGACTATGTATATTCAATAAAACCAGGATCTTTGTTAGATGAATGCATTGATAAATGTGAGGCTTTACTGTCAAAAATGGGTTTTCATGGAGGTCAAGTTCACCTGAGAAAGGATCCAATAGCCTCAGGGAAAACAAGAGAGGTCTTAGCAGATATCTCTATGGGGGGTTGCAAAAGCTAGACAATTTCTAAGAAATCATACTGGTAAACAAATGAACGCATTGTGGGAGTGCTAAGGAGAGTTGTGTGCAATCACAACAAATGTGGCTAGCACACCACGAATTGCATTCCTACGAATGGAGGTTTGGAGACACCTTGCCATATTTTAAAAAATGCTCAGGAAACAAAAGATAACATCTAACTATTCAGAAGAGTACAAATGTTCAATTGTGGATCTTGTTCAAGCAATTAAGGAAGCTTGGGGAGAAAAGGATATTACTTTCTACTTGGTAAGATAGACATAATTTTGAATCTTTTTGCTTTAAAAACAAGGTTTAATGATTTAAACTGATTATCACCAACTGATTTAAAAACATCCTTTAGGGAACTACCACCAACTCTTGATCCTTTGGCTCTTCCCAAGAAATTATCATCATTTGCAACCTCCAATTGTAAAAGCAACAGTCAGAATGAAAAAAATGAAAATATGTATGTGGTTCCACAAAAACAAAAGAATGCATTACCATTTGATTTTCATCACTCTCAAGTTTGCTTGGATTCCATAAGCTAATTGATGTCTCCTTGACATCCTTGAGCTCCTTTACATATTCTGACTCCTCCCTTCCAAAATTGGAGATTCCAAGCTTCTCTTGAAATTGGTCAAACTCTTTATTAGCATCTTGTAACTCTTTCTCAGCATCTTTAACCTTTATTAAACATAGGGAAAAAGCATTTGATGCATCTATAAACTTATCATCATACATTTGAGTATCTAATTTGAGTAAGTCCTCCTTGGACTCATTTTCAACATCCACTATGCCTTTTGCATCTACAGATGCCTCTGCAATAACTGCCAAGCAATAATCTTCTCTCAAATTGAAAAGAATTTGGAGGTCAGAAAATAATATGTACTCATCTTTAATTGGGAAAGGAGGCAAAGATGGAACAATAAGGCTCGAAGGAGTGTCAGATGGCTCATCAACCTCTATAGAGGTCTCTTCAATTATTGTCTCTGCTCTGAATTCAACAACATCCAGGTCCTTTGCAACTAATGCTTCCATCTGGGTGTCTAGTTTCTCCTCAACATCAACTTCATGTACAATCTCTTTAAGAAGGCAACAACTAGATAATTTTGAGGTTTCTTTATGCTTTTCATCAGATCTTAGAGGATATTTTACAAGGGCAAATACAATGAATGTAGTAGACTTAAGCATAAGCTTGCACTTTTTTGGGTGTAAACAACATAACTGATGTGCATAAAATCTATCAAGAGAATGATAACCACATTTCTTGGTAAACAAGGACTTCTCAGTGCTTGACCTTCCAACTGGGGTGTAAACATACTCCTTGGAATCCAACTAAACAACAGGATATGCCAACTCTTCAAACTATGCAAAATTTTCCTTGATAAACTCATTTGAGAAATTGAGAACTTGATCAAGGTCCCACCCTGGATTGAAAATCTCCCTAGCTGTTGGATAGAAACCAATGTCAATATTGTTTTCTATGAGAAAATCCAAAAGCTTCTCAAAGGCTATGACATCTGTAATTTGAGACAGCCCTGGGATCCTCATAGGAGACTTTGAAGCCTTTTCCTCTTTGGATCCTTGCTTGAACCTTCAGTTGTCACAAACATATGAGATGCTATTGAAACATTTGAGGCAACTGACTCCTTTGTCATTGTGGGCTTAAGGACTCTTTTCCTCTTAATAGATGTGGAGGCAGACATGTGTGACATCTCTGTACCAGACATCTTCTTGAGATTCAAAATCTCAAGACTGGTTGCCTATACAATGTGAATATAAAGGTATAAGCATTTTGAAGTGGTGCACTCGCTCCGTGTTACAAGATCTAGCAATACAACACAAATGAGAACCTTTTAGAATCCCCGAACACTAATATCGTGTCGTTTCCATGAGAGTAGGAAAAAGAGTGCTTGACGAGTCAGCAATACGACGCGATAGGAAGAAAATTAGAAGCTTTCTATTTAAGTTCTCGCACTGTGTTGGACGATATAGGAATAGGACATGATCTTGACGGAGGGGGGCTAGGAATACGACACGATCTTGATGGAGGGGGTGATGGAGTAGGTGATGGAGCAGGTGACGGAGGGGGTGACGGAGTAGGTGATCGAGTAGGATGTAGGGGTTGATGGAGGGGATCATTGATGAACAAGGAGACAGAGGGGAGTGATGGAGGGATGCGAGGGGTGACGGAGGGGGTGATGTAGGAGGTGATGGAGCAGGTGATGTAGGGGATGACAGAGCAGGTGATGTAGGGGATGATGGAGCAGGCGAAGTAGGGGTTGACGGATGGGGTGACAGAGACAGTCCGACACGTGAGGAAATGGAGAAGAAAAGTGCGCAAATTTTTTTAGGTTTCCTTAAATAGGCATGAGCGCAGAAAGAAGGAATATTCCAGAAACCCTAATCAAACAACCAATGAGAACATGACATGTGGAGATCCGCACCCGCGAGTATATAAGAACTTCTCAGTTGGCACGAATGCGATTTCAAACCTTACATCACGACTGCCATTCGTCTAACAGCTCTGACGTATCTGACTGACAAAGGTGTCGTATGTCCGAACATCAGTGACATCGAAAGCTAGTGATGTCTAAAACAATGTGATAGAATACCTCAGCAGCTAAAGCAAGAACCCTCATCGCGTTGCATGGTAATCGAATCTCTGAAACAACGCGATATCATTCATTAGCTCTTTTGCAACATTCTTAATCGTGTTGTATGGTCATGAATTCTCCAAAACACTGCGATATCATTCATAAGATCTCTGGCAACATTCTTAATCATGTCATATCGGACTTCACTACTGCGCAGGGAACTCATGCTTTCGATTGCGTTAGAATATGCCACTATGAAGCGATAAGGACAAAGCAGAATCTCAAGTTCCCTTAATCGCGTTGTATTGGTCATGCCTTTATTACCAAGCGAGGAGGAGTTCAAGGCTTTATCCAGTTGCTGTTACAGCGCGATGGGAGTCAATTGTCTTCGTGTTTAGGTTCCTTATCGCGCTATGTGGGTCTCGATGGCCAGGACAAAGCAAACTGCTAGGAAGGACTTGGTTAAGAAATCTTTTGAAGAAGGTCTTGAGCTAGCTATTGAGGAGACAATTGAAGAAGTTGTTGTCCCTGTTACACTAGTTGGTAAAGTTTGTTCAGGTGAATCCTCAGAGAACAAGTTATCTGGTGAGTTTGAGCCCTTAGCCTTTAGTCACCCTCAAGTTCTCAAGGAAGCCCTTGTGAGGAAAAATAGAAAGTCAAGATAGTTTTACATGCAGAGATAAGGAAAGCTCAAAAGTCCACTGGTCACCTCATTTGTAAGGCTACATTTTTTAGACTGGTCAAGGAGATATCTGATAGATTGTCCTCTATTGCTTCTTCTGTGGATGACCTCAACAAGAGATGGCAGCTATCTGCCCTACTATTCTTGCAAGAGGAAGTAGAGGATTTTCTTATAGATTTTATGAATGATGCTTATATTGCAGCTGCCCATGCACATCGAATTACATTAATGAATAAAGACTTTAGTATGGTTAGCAGATTCAGATACAGGTTTGACAAAGTTTTGAAGCCTCTTCCATCAACTGATCAAGAGGTGTTTGAAATCCTCAATGTTCCACCTAGGAGAAAGTAGAAAGAGCCACCAGCACCACCCAAGATTGAAGAGGTTACCCATTTTTATCCTATAAGGGTTGCAAGTGAGCAGGAGGTTGTCTTGGAGGAGAAAAGGAAATAGATATTAGAAAATGAGGTTTTGATTTGTCAAAGAAAGATTTTTTCTCTTGGCCAAGTGAACTATGAGAGGATGGGCAAAGTGTACAACCAAATGGTCGTGAATGTTTCTATTAGTCATGAGAAAGAAGACTACCTCAGCATTTCTCTTAAAGGATAAGATCTTATTTGAGAAAAAGGATGCTCAACTAACAGATTCAGTAGTTTATTGTTGTTTGAGGTAAGGTCTTTTGCTTCTCTTTATTTATAATGAATTTTTCCAAGGGTCCTTACATTGCAGTCATTCTCTTATTCGTTTTCTACTTTGTATATAAGGCATATGTTGCTTCTCTTAGCATTGAGATTGCTAAGGGTATATTTGTTATTGATCCACTTCTATATGTGGATTTGTTTTCTAAATCTAATTCAAATATTGCAAGGTTTTTTAAGGACTTCAATATGTCGCAAACCATCATATTTTTTTTCCATATATTGAAAGGTACTTTCTTCAACATTCTATCTCTTGATAATTTGTCTTTAAGGTTATTTCTCACTTGTGTTTTGGTTTGTAGAGGAAACTGGAGCCTAATCTATATCGACATTCCTGCAAGAGAGGTCATTTTTATGAATTCTCTTTCAGGAATCCATGGCCAATCAAAGATGTATTGTCAATAAATACTATTTATTTTATCTTTTATTGGATAAAGTTTATAGTATTCGCTAATAAGTTAATATGTGTAGTGTTGCTAGACTTGTTACTACTCACTTGGACACCAGCTTGCAAAGAATTGTTGATCCTCAGAGACCTTTTAAGTTTCTACTTCAAGAGGTCCCATTGCAAAATGACGTACATAGTTGTGGCTGGAGAGTGGTTTCAAATGCTTCGAGGATAATAGATTCAAAGTTACTGAATGTAGAGGGGGTGAATGTAAGTTTCCTATGCTTTATCCTTTTTATAGTGAAATTTTCTTACTACTTCAAATAACTTGTGTGCTTTTTTACAGTGTAGAGACTACCCTGAGTCATACATGTGGTGGATACCGGAGAGGTGTATTGAACTAGTTTTAGATAGGGAAATTACACCGGTGGACCTAGATTCCCCTCTCCCGGCTAAAAATTCCAAAGGACAGGCAACAACGAAGGACAAAGGCAAGAAAATGGAAACCATTAAGAAAAAGAAGTCTCCAAGGTCCAAACAAAAGGGGCCCAAAATGAAGGGCATGCCTAAGCTTTCTCTATTGAAATTTAGTACATCCCCTCTAAAGACAAATGAGAAAAGAGTACCTGAGGTAATTAAGTTCTTCGAGCAACCAAGGAAAACACCTACTAAGAGGAAACTAGTGATGACAGATGAAAGTATGGAAGATGAAGCAACTTTTCCAAAGAAAGAGAGAAGTCTCAAGGATGGAGAAGCTAAAGAACAGCACAAGGATGGAAAAGCCAAAGATCAAAGAGAAGCTAAAGAATAGCCTTATAATTACCAGTTTGTCTATTTGTACTAAAGTAACATTCCCCTTGTGTATACATTTGTAGTGCAATATTCTAACCCAAAATGTAATGATATGTCATTTTGATTTTACCCATGAAAGACGATTTTTTGTTCATAGAATCATAGAGAATTATAAAGCTTGTACCAAGTCTTTCCTATTAAATTGTACTGCAATTTTGTAACTCATGATATAATGAAATCATTTTGGTCCACAAACGATGATTTGTTATTCACAGAATCACTACAAAGCTTATACCAAGATTTTTTTAATAGTACTTATCAATGTATATAATTTCATGTTTCTGGCAGCAATATTTATGAGCAAAAGAAAGATTCAAAATTATTTATACATGCATATTTATGGTCTGAAACTCTCAGCACTAGGAGGCAAACAACTCATACATGATACAAAGTTCTCAGCTCTTTTTCCCATTACAACACCATTTACCTTGAACTTATATCCAAGAGTAACATTCTCTAGAAACTCCAAGGTGTCTCTTACATCCTTAAGACTCCACTTTGAACTAATATTCACCTCCTTTACTTCTTGTGCAGTAACTTGTATGGTAAGTTTCAATGTCTTACAATCAATATAAGAATCTAAAGCAACCCAGGTACCCAATCTAAGTTTGTATCTTCTGTAATCAAAACCTATGATAAAAGATTATCGAGATATATTATAGGACAAACCCAATGATTGAAGGCACACATTGCACCTTATGAAGTCACCTTTGTGGTCAAATTCCTTGACTTTCCAACATAGACCTAAAATTTTGTCCAAATCTTCGTCTGAAAATTTTTTGTTTAGCCATGAAACCTTCATATGTTGTAAACATGTTGTTTTAAAGCAAGCTACAAAAACATGCAAAGGTAAAAACTACGATAAGTGTACTCTTCTCGAGATCTTTCCAAGAGTCATAGCCTTTTGAAAATCTTGAGCAATCTTGAGTTTAAAACTCTCCATTGTTGCTTCATCAGGCATCTCCCAATCCAAAGATGAGAGACTTGGTAACTGTAGATCTTCAAGGTATCCATACACACCTGCTCTTGAAGGAACCGCATATTGTGCATAATACACAAAAAATCCACTTTCATGAAAAAAACTCGTGGTCTGATCAGCATAAATAATGTCTGCAAATTCTTTATGAATGGCATGGAATGTTCCGTTGAGGCTCTTCACAGGTTGCCACTCGAAACTTGTTGAGGGAAAGATATCTACAACCAACAATCCATTATTTAGCATATGCTTCAAACAAAACCATATACTCACATAAACCTGACAACTCAAACTTACAGTGTGCTTACTGGGAAAAACATTCCCGTGGAGCCAAGTGCATAACTCTAGCCATGTAAACATGTTGCACCACTGCAAACCAGCCTTGAGGTGTGGTTTTGAAGGCAAAGATACATCCCTTCCAATGATATTTGATATCCCCTTGTTTTGTTTTTTCACTCTATGAGAACCCGTGCAAGATGGTAGCATTGTAACCCAATCATTTATAGTAAATATTTTGGGCTCCCAGTCTCCATTTGCGCGCTTGCTATACATGGTGCAAGAGTTTATGGAATGAGAAGGACGCCTTGTGGACACCATGTAAAAGACAACGAGTATGCAGATAATGTGCAGGAAAAGAAACCTAAAGAGAGAGGTCAAGGAGACAAATTAAAAATACTACGAGTGCCAAGAACTTTAAAAATTCTCTCGATTTTCAAAATGGTCTTCATTAACTTAACTTTTTCATGCCTTTGTCAGAGGTTTTGACATCTTTTATTAGTTAATAGGGGCCGTCGGGACTACCAAAACTTGTCAGGGTTTGAAGATTTCGACTAAATAGGAGGGGAGAACCACAAAATGAACTCTACTATCTCAAAAGCAGAGGAGAAAAGAATACCATATTTTTTTCCACGTGGCAAAATCTCTTTGGCCCTTTCTTAATCCATGGATTAACAAAAGTGCCATTTTTAATGTTTTTCAGTCCTAATTAGTAGACAAGAAGACAAACTATTGCTCAAGTGAATTAGGTTCCAAGATGTAGGCTTGGACTCATAAACACAATCTTGAGCTGACCATGACAAAGACACCGAATGGAGTACAAAGTACAAATAGCATTGCATGAAAAGTGAACCAAGTACATGTCTTTATAGCTTTTCAGTTTCTCCACTCCCCTCACTGTGCATATGGGATTCAGAACATTTCTTCTTAGAGCATACATCATTTGTTATTTCTCAACACCCACCCTCAAATGATGAGTCTCTACACTTATAGGCTTTTGCCTCCCCTACATGATAACATGGCCCGGTAGACTAGTTCATAGGCATCCTAGTCAAGTTAAATCTTGAGACTTTACATCTTTTGCAAGGGTTTTTACAAAGTAAATCCACTATGGGAACAAATTTCTTAGAACAATCTGTCAGATTTGTTGATGGTAGCGGTAGCATCTTCTTCTTCTTCTTCATTTATGAATTGGTTTTGGTGGTGGATATTCTGCATCTGCTATGCTCTTTTCTTGTGGAAACATTCACTAGTAATATGGCTAGTCTTACCACAGTAGTGACATGTCATCCGACTTTTGTTGTCGATATTGAATCCTCGACCTCTTCCCTTGGGTCCAATAGCTCCTTTGGTGTATAAGAGATTTTCCCTTGAGTTGTCCTTTTGTACATCTTTGTTTTTAAATTTGCTTTCTCCATCAAGCAGTGAGTGCTCAATGTCTTTGAGTGAGACATTGAGAACGTTACTTAGTGTTGAAACAAGTTTCTCATACAGTTCATGATTAACACTGGCAAGTAGCACTGCTATTGCCTCATTCTCATCAATGTTCCTTTTAAGAGTTGCTAGCTGAGTTTTAAGGCTCTTGAAATTATTGATATGTACAGTCATAGATGAACTGTCTTTTACATCCAACTTATAAAATTGCATAATTAGATGTGGTGTAATACATCATTTGATAGACCCTAGGCAATAATACCTAGAGCTTTTTTGTTCATCTTCTTCCATGCCTTTGTTTTAGGCTGGTCTTCTGTAGCATCTTCTTTCTTGTCATTTGCATCTTCTTTTTCATCTTCAAACAAGTCCTACAAATCTTTCCACATAAGGTGGTACATGGTATTTTCCTTCTAGGGATGAAATCCTTTCCCATTAAACTTTGCTATTTGCTTAAGCTCTGCCAATTTTTGACTAACAGCACAATGAGCTTCAAATAACCAACAAAGAAGTTGTATCTCAATGTGTCAAGAGACACAAAATGATTAATGTTTAACAACATTGCATGAGTATCAAGGAGATACTATCTTGGAGCTCAATGTTGGGCATTGATGCTTAATCTTCTACTTGAAGCCTTTTCTTGTTGGCTTGGAGAGGAAATCTTGCAGGAATCTGAGTGGGTTTGATTAGCAGAGGCTTTAATGAGGAGGAACAGTGAGAAAAAATCAAGTTTCCAAGCTTTAGCTATGGTTGCTAGTTAGGGCTCTAGAATAGGGGCCTGGTTTTTCACTCTGTATGGACTGTATACACCATCATTTTTAGAGGTTTTTTTATGAGAAGAAAGCTTAGGTATTGGGCTTCAATTGCCCTATGATGGCTGCTTGGATTGCACCTTGCGCCACGCACAGTCGTACGAATTGTTGCAGTATTTTAAATTGTGTTGTTTTCAATAGATGCACAATGCTACGTTCTACAGGCCGTAATGTCATCATCTGATGTGATAGCAAGGAGCACCTTAAGTTGAGAAGCAACTTTGATGAAGAAATAAAGAGCCAAAATGGCCTGTATGATGAGATCTAAGTGCTCAACTGATGGTAGGTGCAGTCTGGCTATGGCTGCTAAGCAAGGCCCTAAGAAGAAAGAGTAGAAATCGGGGTTCCAGACTTATCTTAAGTTGGTGGGCTGAGCTCAAGCTGAGCTAGATAAGAGTGAAATGAAGTTGGAGGAGTAGTTCCATGCCCTACTGGGGGCTTTCATACCATGCGAGAAAATATGGATCTAGAGCATAGCACTGACTATGGAGGATGGAAGTCAGTAACTAGACTCATAGTGGCATAGACAAGAAGACAAACTATTGCTCAAGTGAATTAGGTTCCAAGATGTAGGCTTGGACTCATAAACACAATCTTGAGCTAACCATGAGAGAGACACAAAATGAAGTACAAAGTACAAATAACATTGCATGAAAAGTGAACTGAGTACATGTCTTTATAGCTTTTCAGCTTCTTCACTCTCCTCACTGTGCATATGGGATTTAGGACATTTCTTCCTAGAGCATACATTATTTGTTATTTCTCAACAAGGCAACTACATGTTTATGATCAAGAGATGTTGCAGCCATTCATGCTATTAAAAAGTGACACCATTATCTACATGGCAACAAATTTAAGGTGAAAAAAGACCATTGAGTACTCAAATACTTCTTGACACAGCCTAATTTGACTCCTAAGCAAAGGCAGTTGGTGGAAACTTTACAAAACTATGATTTTGAGATCATTCACACCCATGGGAAGGAAAATGTGGTGACTGATTCACTCTCCCGAATGTGGGCATGCAAAGTCTCATTGATCACAAAACTTCACAGAGATTGGATAGAGAAACTTCAAGAGGCCTATTTTCTTGATGTTGAATTTAGCCCTGTCCTTCAAAAATTACAGGAAGGCACTATGGATCAGCACTCCCCATATTAGCTAAAAACTGGTCTCATTTGGGCACATGGACAAATTGTAATTCCCCACACCTTCCCTTTCACACAACGGATCCTAGAAAAAGATGCATTCTTTGCCAATTGCTGGTCACCTAAGGGTGTTTAAAACCTATGACCACATCTCAAAGAGCTTTTATTGGAGAGGCTTATGGAAAGATGTTAAGGAGTTTGTGTCTCAATGTGTATCTTATCAATAGAATAAGGACAACAACCCTAAGTCAAGTGGATTATTGTAGCCATTGCCCATGCCCAAAGGCAAGTGGACCCACATCACGATGGCTTATGGAAAGATGTTAAGGAGTTTGTGTCTCAATGTGTATCTTATCAATAGAATAAGGACAACAACCCTAAGTCAAAAGGCAAGTGGACCCACATCATGATGGATTTTATCACCGATCTACCCATGACCAAGAAGGGTTGGAATAACATTTATGTGATAGTCAATAGGCTCACTAAAGTAGCCCATTGTATCCCCATCAAGTCACAATTTACAGCATCTCAAGTGGTTGGTCAATTTATGGAGCACGTATTAAAGTTGCATGGGCTACCACATGACATAGTGCATAAGCGGAACACCAAATTCATGAGCCATTTTTTATAGACATTTTTAAACTCCATGGGGATGAAATTGGTTCCATCTATAGCCTATCACCCCTAGATTGATGGCCAAACAAAGTAGGTCAACAAGTGGCTTGAAAGCTACTTGTGACATTTTTGCCAGGATGTCTAGCATATACCAAACAAAGTAGGTCAACAAGTGGCTTGAAAGCTACTTGTGACATTTTTGCCAGGATGTCTAGCATATATGGGATTCATGGATGCACTTGGCTGAGTTTGCTTACAACAACTCCATTCATTCTAGAGTTGGAGTATCCCCCTTCGAGGCCTTATATGACTATCAAGTGCCCCTCCCTACAATCATCTTTAGTGAAAAGCTCAACCCACATGGGAAAGAGAAACTAGACCTCATGTAGGCCTTGCTTCAGTAGTGTAGAGTGAACCTTAAAAAGGCCCAAGATCACATGAAGCTCTATGTTGATGAAAGGAGGCACTTTCTTGAGTTTCAAGAAGGCAAACATGGATTCTTCATCTAGAGCTATCTTAGCTCCTTTCCACCTTTCAAATTTCAATCCTTAGAAGCTCCTTCAACCATTCTTGACCTCTCTTAAACTCCATATTCGGGATTTTGGGAATTTCCCATAAATATGGGAAAACCAAATCAAAATGGATTTCATGAATTTTGGGAATTTCATTAATTTGGAACTTGGTGCAGTTAAACATATTACTGCTTATGGTTGTTTCCAAGAGATTGAAAAAAACTCAAAAAGGTGGTGTTAATAAACACATTAGTTTTAATATCCTTGAAATATTCAAGGAAAATCTTCAGTTGATGGATTCTTGTAGGCTTTCTTTAGCCTTCAATACAACCTTTGGGGGAATTTTAAAAATTTTGGGAGATTTTGTACCTTTCTTCATCCAAGAGAAGACAATGCTATCTATTGTTTCCCATCGTTCAGGATCTTTTTTGTTGCACATCCAATATTTATCCCAACAATTAAAATACACGCCTGCATCTGTAGCATTTTGACGACTACAAACTGGTGCCCAATATTGTATACGTACCTTGTTGAAGTTTTTGGAATGTCTATTTGTATCGACCTCACTTTGTGCAACACCAAGCCATATTGGATATACTGGATATGAAGGTCTAACAAGAACAAAGTCATCTTTCTTAACATCAAGCGTTGGTTCAAATGCATGTTTGGGTCGTTTGCTCAGAGGACCACAATAGTGATCATTCAACTCTTCCAATCCAATGAAGTCATCTGCATTATCTACATCTATATTGGTTCAAATGCATGTTTGGGTCATTTGCTCAGAGGACCACAATAGTGATCATTCAACTCTTCCAATCCAATGAAGTCATCTGCATTATCTACATCTATATTGGTTACATCACTTTGTGTTCTTGGCAAAAAATCTATGAAAAATAAATCTTCTTGGACATTTGGAGTTTGAAGAGCGTAGATCATATGTTTCCAATAATCAATCACTGGTGTTATAAACTTTGTGAACTCTGGCGCTTTAAGTCCTTGTACATTTGACCATCTTTCCCAATACTTCAAATGATCTTTAACTCCACTTACTATTTCTTGATGATCCTTAACGTACTCAAACATGGGCAGCAACATTGGAACACCCTTTGGAAGTGTAGGCTTTCCTGCAAGGTCTCTCTTCCATAATTCAATGTCACCTTCTCTTGGTAACCAGTCTGGAGACTTTGGATGCATCTTCTATTGCATGACAGGTGTATCTCCTTGCATATAAAACCGAAATTGAAGAGGTTTTGAGTGACCAACAAGTGTATCTTTCGAATCACACAAGTATCCCTCAATGTATCTCTTAAAGTCATGCACATGTGTCAATAAGAAAGGTGTAGGACTAGTCATCTGGCATGATTGAAAATGTTGCATAAGATGGGGAAAAGTGAAGGTCATGCTCGTCCTTAGCTTCTCTGAAAATTTGCTGAACATTGCATCAATGTCTTCATGTGTATGACCCACCATGAGAAACCCAAGCTGGATCATCTTGAATGTTCCTCGTGCAACAAGCAATGATAGATATGCAAAGAGATAGCGATTTTTGTTTTCTGACCCACAATTATCAAGTTGGAGTAGTAAGTTCTCTGGCAATCTTTTGAAATGATGATGGTCATCCCGTGGTGTATTATCTTCCATGCATGATTTATTTTTTGCAACACCTTGATGGTGGTCTAGTGCTTTTTTCGAGTTGAGGACATTTAGTAGCACAGAGGTTGATCTTGGCATTCCATCTACTTGTAGATCACCATTTGCATGCCTATATAGTCGCTCCAAGTTCCTAAAGCACAATGACAATGAGGCAATTGTGAAGTTAGGATCATGAGACCATAGATCGATTGAGAAATGTCCATATCTACCTTCTCCATGTCCATGTGTAATCATGCATGTTAAAGAAACTGGTAGTTGAGTAGATCTTTCAGTCTCTTTTGATCGAAGCCTTAACCTGGGGATAACTGTCTTTTGTTGGTCCATTTTATCATGTATGATGCACAAGTTTTTGTCTGGATCTAATGTTGAGGTCAAGCACCAACTGTAGTATATGTTCCGACAACTTTGTTGTTGTAGCATGTGACATTGACGCTTCTTTAGAAGCACATTTTGCTCTTGAAGACACTTTGTTGCTGCAAGTTGCTCTTTGATCTTTGAGCAAATACTACATTTGGAGAACTCACTTGTCTTTGCTAAGGTTACATGCTTAAACTCTGTGTTCCAAATACGATTGAAGGTGGACAAGGACATTTGCTTACATCCAATACCACTCAATGTTGTATTTACTTTTGCCCATATATCTACCTGCTTGTAAACATCTGGGATGACCAATTGTGTCTCCCTTGATCCATCTTGCATTGTTCTACTCTTATGTGGCATTTGCTCTGCATTCTTCTTAACAAAGTCTCTAAGGATGGCTCTTCCCATCTCTGTGTAATCCCAAGCTGCTCTTATTACCCCCTTGTTTCCATGCATTGCCCTCCTCACGCCATGCTCAAATTGTGTTTTGTACCTGTAAAAAGATGTCTTTGGGATTCCATGAATCTCATACCATGCCCTTTCACATACCACTTGTCCATTGAAGATAAAGCTGTACTTCCTTGTTCCCAAGTAATCAATCCTGCATGATGATTCAAACTTGTCATAAACATAGTTTGTGCGGTCTTCAAATTGCAATCCCCAAAAGTATTTACGTAATTGTTGCATTGCTTCTCTATCAGCAAATTGACAACACGTTTCTTGGCAACAATCAATCATGGAAACCTGTGAAATGGAGTCCATAGAAGTCCTCAAGTTTACACCTTTAAGGGCAATAATTCGAGGCTTTCTATTGACCATACAATATGATCTCTTCTGAACAAAAATTGATTTTTTTGCAAAAACATAATCTTCATTGGTATCTTCCCATGTTTTTGGCACAAGCATTTGTAGAGACAAATTGCATGTATGATTGTTGTTGTAGCAGTGATGTTCCATCATCAAAGGTGACTTTTTTAATAGGCCATCTTTCCAAAGTGACACAGTGGAGGTTGTCATCTATGTATGTTCCTATGGTTTGATCAAGGGCTTTATCTACCACCACACCAACATCCTCTTCTCCTAGCAATTCAAAGTTTATCACATCATATGGAAAAGGCAATAATATAACCCCTGTCCCAACACACACAGTGTTGCCTTCTGTCCATAGCATCACTCTACGTTCTCTCTAGCTTTCACGAATGCTAAGCACATCAATATCCTCAGAAGGTAGGACATGGTCTGATTCGTAATCATCTCCTCCGTTATGAATTGTTATTGAGTTTGAAACAACCACCACATCTTTCTTTCCCCATTTTGCAAAACCACCTACAGCTTCATGAACCTTTATTGCATCAATTGTTGGGAATGGCAAATACGCTGCTACATTTAAACATTTATCAATAGCCACTAAAATATATCCATCTTCAAGTGTTTCTCCATGGCATGTCTCATTTGGATGTATTGCATGCACTCTACCAAGTGCAACAATCTCATGTTCAACTAGCAAATTCACAGTTTCTCCAAAATAAAATTCATTATTCATGATACCTGTACAAGTGAGAAAATGGAGATTTTATCATTTGTATGTTGTCACCTCTTAGAAAGAAGAAAATAGTGATGAAATTGCTAAACAAAATTAAGTATCAAAATTCATTGAAATAAAAAAAGTATTTAAGCATTAGATAGAATGAGTCCAACTTCCATAATAGAAAGTATTAATGGAAACATCGTACAGAAAGAAGGGGATAGATTTGACCATATGGCCAAAAACAAACTTTCTCATGAACTGTGCTGCCCTAAAGTAAATAAGAAAATTTTCTTCTATTATTTTTAGTTTCCTTGATTTTATTTTATTTTATTAGCTACTCTTTGAGTAAGCAAAAACTTCCTTGTGTGTTCTCATTGGGAAAAGATATAGCAGATGTTCAAAACTTGTACTATATCTATTCAACACGAGAACAATGATTAAAATTATTTATAATGTGTATAAGAAAAGAGTTAGCCACCTGGTCAAAAATCTATTGTATGCATTCCATACCATAGCAAATATAAAAATTATTTGTGATCCCCATAGGGGAAAACATAGTCAAATGATTGAAACCTTTGCTGTATGTATTTCACATGACAAAAAGGATAAAAGCTCATTGTGGTCTCCATAGAAAAATATTTAGCCAAATGGTCAAAACTCAAGCCAAATACATATAACAAGGATAGAAGTTCATTGTGATCTTTATGGAAAAAGATTTAGCCAGATGGTCAAAACCTCTATTGCAACTATTTTACACAAGACTTAGGATTAAAATTCTTTGTGATATCCACAAGAAAAGATTTAGCCATATGGTCAAAACATGTATTTAACCTAGATGATAGCAAGAATAATAATTTTTTGTGATGTCCATAGAACAAGATTTAGCCAAATGTTCAAAGCCTTTATTGTATGTCAACAAGAATAAATAATTTATGTGATCTCCATTGAAAAATATTTGATCAAATGATCAAAACCTTTATTTCATGTATTCCACATGACAACAAGGATAAATATATTTTTGAGAAACTTTGACCTTGTGCTTAAATATTGAAACCACAATGACCTCTAAAGAATAGGAGATTTCATTCCCTATGACACAATGTTATAAATATTGAGGAAATTTTAGCATCAATTAGAAGCTATTTGAGATGGAAATATACTTTTTATCATGATTAAATATTTATAAATCTTACATTACCTACTTTTTGATAATAGTAAAATGTATCATATTACATTTTATTTTTAAGTTATACTATTTTAGTCTAAATCATGTTATATTAGTATATCGTACTGTGTGCATATTATGAAATATATATATATATATATTATATATATATATATATATAATAAGTATAATTTAAATATATTAAATCATATTTTGTAAGATTATGTATATTAAATGTATCTAATATGTAATGTGTAATATCATTGAGGATTTTGAACCCACCTTAGTGATAGTTCGAGAGTGGAATCTCTAGTAGGGTAGGATAGAGAGTATGTAGGCAAAATCTCTAGTTGTGGAAATAGGGGCAATATCCCAATGGTGTGTTCTTAAGGAGGGGCGAGGGGGAAGAAGCTGGTCTAGAAGAAATGCCCCTGGTAAGAGTTTGAGGGCAATGTCTTCCTCGATGAAGGTTTAGGAGCAATGCCCCCAGTTGGGGTTTCGGGATAGCGCCTGTTGCAGGGATTTGGGGGCAAAGCTCCTAATGGGAGGTTTAAGCGGTAGGGCCCTTGGTGGGGGTATGCGGGCAACACCCCTAGTAGGGGGTTGGGGGTAGTGTCCCTGATTGGGGTTTGGGGGCAATGCCCCTAGCGGGGGTCCGAGGGCAATGCCCCCAGTATGGGGGTTTGGGGGCAACGCCCCCAATGGGGGTCCGAGGGGCGTCTGTCTTTACAACTAATCATGATGTTTTTCAAAATGAGTTTCTCTTCCCCTTCCTCTCTCTTTCACGCAACTCTCTAACCTGAGCGTTTTCTTTGTTTCGTTTTTACAGTTGCAGGTTTCGCATCTCTGATCCTCTGCATTTTTATCTCTGCACCTGTCGCCCCTCTCTTACTACAGGTGTTGCAGCCCTAATCTTTGGCGGTTCTATCCCCCCTTCTCTTCTTTGACTACTCTCCACTGTTTCGTTTTCTCAAACTGAAACAGATTGTGCATTGCAATTTCTGGTTCGAATCAGGGTATTATGATTAAAACTACGTGCGTCTTCAAATCAGAAATCCTGCTCCAAGGCTTCAACAATTCAACAAGGCAGTGAATTTCTGGTTCGAATCAGGGTATTATAACCAAAACTACGTGTGTCTTCAAATCAGAAATCTTGCTCCAAGGCTTCAGCAATTCAACAAAGTAGTGAATGATCGCCAGTCTACACCGTGCCTGCTCCTACTTCACGGGTGATTTTTGTTACGTTGGCACACATTACTGACCTACTAATTACAACAAGTTTTCAACTTTTCCCTACTTCATTTCTGATTTTGAGTTAAACTACATTGATTATGACCATTTCAAATCCATACAATTACTATAAATCACACTACTACTCTTTTGTATGATTAGTATTGAATAATATTAAGATCAAATACCAAAAGTATTTTCTAAATAAGAATCATATATGAAAACTAAATGAAATATGTATTTTTGTATATGTATTTCTGTAGCAATGAGATTAGGCACTCACTCTTGAGAATTCAATGTCTTCTTCTTCTTCTCGATTGCTTGATTGATCTCCTAGAGCGCTTGTCTTTTTTGTTGTCCAACCACTACCTTGCAAGTGATAGCTTCACTCTACGTCGATATTGAAAACATGACTTCTTGCACTGTTGAAAATACTCTTTTTTGTGAACATGAAATATATGATTTGTGTAATGTTGAAAAAAGTCTCCTAGATGTGAATATAGAATAAATTGTTTGTGCAATGCTTTTATCAATGATGATGCTTTTAAAATACTAGCCTTTCTTTCTATTCTGTTATGCTATATACCTCAAGATTTAGCCTCAAGGCTAAACCTAGCCTTATATTTGTTGTATCATTCTGTAATATTAGAGCATTTTATCAAGTTCTTATACATTGTATTATACTTTAATATATAGAACTTTCCATTATACTGTATTTTCATAGTAAAAGCATTACCATCAGATTTTATGGTTACACTCTTTATAATTTTGCAATAAGCATATGGCTATACAATACTTACAAATACTCAATATGATTTTGCCATAGGATGTTATTTGATCTCCTAACAACACATATCATGATCTTTCATCAATTTATAGATTAGACCATATGGTCAAAAAATTTCTTGCAATATAAGAAGTACTTTTTGTTATTTTATTTAATACAATCTGAGATTTGGCCATGAGTTCAAATCTTTTCTTATAATATAAGAAGTAATTTATGTTCTTTTTTTTAATATACTGTAAGATTTTGCCATGTGGCCAAATCTTCTCCTTAAGCTATCTCTTGGCCAAAATAAGGACTCTTGTAGTATCACAATATCTTGCAACCAATCAAGCACTTTGTTCATTTTACTACTTTTTGTGCAACAAACAAACCACTTTATTTCCATAAACCATTTTTTTCATTTCAATTTTTCATAACTTCCTATAAATATCATATCATTTTGCCACAAATTAGCCACTTTTTCCATTCCACTACAAAATAAAAATTGGCCATATGGTCAAATCTTTCATTTTGTTATCAATGCTAGCATCTAAGAATCCCCCATTCTTGTTTTGTTCAGCCATATGATCAAATCTAATCTCATAAATCTTGCAAACCATGAGACCACTTTTTCATTCCATTATAAAACAATATTTGGCTATATAGTCAAATCCAATTTCATAGCATGTTACAACAAATGAATCACTTTCTTCATATGGTTATGAAACTAGATTTGGCCATATGGTTAAAACCAGTTTATAAAAATCGTCTTATCTTGTAGGTTTCGCCATGAGGTCAAATCTCCACCTTTCAAGTGTTTTTCACTTGATCTTATATTGATATCTATGGGATTTGCTACATAGCTATATTTGTTTATATATGAATCTCATATCACAATAAATTGCATCCTCTCTTTAACTAGCCTTTAAAAACTCTATGGTAAAAAACCATGGCAAAGTTTCTAATCTTATAGATAAGTCTTATGACTAAATAGGATTTGACCACATGGCTAAAACCAATGACAATGTTTCTACAATATAGCTCGTTTCAAGGAAAACTTACATGTGCAGTAATTAAAATGTTAACTTTGGGCCAAATGGAATTGTGAGATTGCTATATAACCACATTGATATATAGGTGGATCTCATATTGGACTAAATCTCATTCTTTGATTAAATAGGATTTGACCACATGGCCAAAAATCTTAGCAAAGTTCCTAAAGTATGATCATTGCATAGGAAACTTACATGGAGAAGAAATCCAATATTAACTTAGGGACAAAATCATCCATGACATTTTCTATATAACCACAATGATTTTTCACTATATCTCATACCACACTCACACTCAACATTTTATTATCACTTGACCATTTGGTTAAGCTCATGGTCAAGTCTCACTATTAATAGAATTTGATCTTCTCACCGAAGTCCATGGCAAAGTTTTTACTACATGATTATTGCAAGAGAAACATAATTAATGCTAACTTAGGGCCAAGATAATCCATGAGATTTGATACATAAGCAAACATATTTATGGTTGGATCTCATACCACACTTATTCTCAAATTTTAATATTTCATTTTATGGAAGAGTCCCTTTGGAGTACATTTGTCTTGTATTTCGTAAAATCTTGTGTTGTTGTGTTTTCAATTTTCAACTTAGAAATATTATACATTTACTTGAGTTTTGTGAATTTTGAATATTTTTAAATCCACTTTTGTCTAACAACTTTTTCTCTTTGTAGAACTATTCAATGGCAAAGAAAAATAGCACATCCAAAAAGGAGACCCAAACCATTGATGGAGTTAGTGGTGGTTTTGTGTATCCATGGTATGTGGATGTTTATGATAGTCAAGGAAAAAGGGCTGACAATGTTCTCTTATTCACTTTAAAGAGTGATATTGCATTTTTTCAACAAGATGGTGTCATAGAGAAGATAACATATGGATGTGCTGGGAAAGAGGGAATACCATGTAATCTTGTTAAGATCAAGGGGAAAAATGTAGTATACAAACTTGATCCTTTGTCATTTCACTTTGCCCCTATTAAAGAGGATGAAGAATACTCTTTGAAAACAATGGGATGGACCTTATTTGAGGAGGTAAAGGGCACAAACAACATTATATTAGCATTCCAAGCTATTCAAAATAGTGAGCTACTTTCCCTATCAAGAAAATGTGATCATCCCAACAAAAGAATGAAGCTCCAAGATAAACAAATAGACTTGAGATCTTCACCTTCTCCTCAAGAAGAAAATAATTCATGGAATATATTCCCACAAGCTCAAAGTCAAAATCACCTCAACAAATGTCACAAGCTCTTGTTGTTAGTATGGGTGCTAACACTACTAAGAATGATGCCACTTTACCTTCCATGTTAGAAGTTACACTTGCAAAGCCAATAATTTCTCTTGAGGTCAAGGGAGTAGAAAGAACATTCGATTTTCCTGAAATAGTTAAGAAGAAGGGAAAGAAGGAAGAATCAGGATTTCAAATGTTTGAAAAATTCTTTCCATTTGGTCCAACAACACAATTTCCTATTCTCATTGATAGATGTTATGAGGCACCTCCTTTGTATGCTTATAGGTCACTATGTTGGGATTATGTAGAGAAGCTAACCACGTCTTTCATAAAGACTCCCATGAACCCAACAACAACAGCATATCTTATGCCTTTTGTACAAGACAACAATGAGAAGAGACCCATGCATCGTGATGAGGTGGATGCTAATAAGTTGGACACTTATAGTTATTGGATTATATCAGGGCTTCACTCAATTCATGCAACAAAGATATATATTCAGAGTAATACTACACATTGTCTAGCAACCAAGCATTTATACACCACAAGAAATGCTAGAATATTAGTTGATTGTCTTGCGGAAATGTGCATTGAGCTTTCACGAATGACAAATATGGAATCACATAATGTTATGAAGAATGCCCCTTATGTTGAGCAACTTCAACAATTAAGAGATCAGTGTGGCTAGCCTTTGGTTTTGCACCAAAACCCCAACAAGGGCTTTCTAAGACAAGCTCTCAAAGAGTACCATGGCAAGTAATCACATATGAGCTTACCTTCTTTTTTTGTGAAGATTAGTGTAATGCTCTTTCTTTTGTTCTGTGCTCACTATTTTGATCTTTTTTTTGCAAAGATTTGTGACATACATTGGAGAAAATTGTGCATCTAGAGATTGCCATATGATTGTTAGCTCCCAAGAAATATTTGATAGTTGGATCAAAATCATGAAGAGATACTCTAGAGGTGAACTTGTATCCCAAGAGGAGAGTTCGAGAAAAAGGGAAGGCAACCTTCTCCTGCTACATTTCTTTGCCTTATGGGTTTAAAGGATAGAGACATCCTTACACTACAAGAGGAGATCAATGAATGTCATATCCTTTTTCTTAGAAACAAATGGGATAAGGAAGATATGATTGACATGGAAACACGGGCTAAGCAAATCAAGCAAGATAGGGTCCTAAAGGAGGAATTAGTCACTCTTTTCAATGCTTCAGTTCCAGAAAGTAGCGCTGTGATGAAGACTTGGGAAGAGCTTGTTGATGATTATGATATCAATTATGAAGTCTACACAAAGATTTTAGGCATTTGCAATGATTGGGTATCAAAGAAGCTCACACGTGGAGCTGATGCAAGGTCCCTACCAAATGGAGCAAAAGATATTGTGAGCTTGCTAATTGGAATCAAGCAAAATCCTCTTCAATCCTCCACTACTTCCCCTTGGCGTGTATATGTTGTCGGATGCAATCTAGAAACCTTTGATCTTATACATAATGTTTATAGAGATCCAATTACCATTGGGGTTGTTGTTCTAGATGTAGCACATGGGGTTGAAGGAATGAAATGGGACTCTATAAAGTTTGGAAAGGTTGTATCCACTCTACTACAAATGACATGTGAACCTAAATAGTTCATGTTGTTATTATTTCTTGATCGAAAGCAAATGGCAGCTTTGGAAAATGCTCTTGAAAGCATTTCTTGCAAGTATCACATGCTAGTTGGTAGTGTTGACTTCCTACCAATGGATAGAACGTTTGCTTTTGGATCTATAGATTCTTTTGTGGTTGTGACATTAGTGACCATGGAGAAAAGCTTCATCAATTTTGAGCGATATATAAACAATGTCAACAAGCCTTCCATTTTGGACTTTGAAGGCTTGGACAATGAGTGCAATGATGAAGATCTTGAAGAAGAACAAAGAATTTCAAAGGTCGTTTTGAGAAAGAAAATGAAAGTTATGAAAACTACAATCAAAGCATTCAATGATGCTCATGAGGTTGTATTTGATGTATATGCAAGTGGACTTGCATCTAAGGTGGCATTGGTAAATTATATGAAGACTATTGCAGCGGTTTGCAGCACTCAAGAGCAAAGAGAGGTTGAAGCCCAATTGTGGAGGGTCCATGAGAGTGCCAAACAAAATTCAAACTCCCAAGAGGTTCCTCCTACTGAAGTTCAAGTTCTTGAAGTACCACCCAAGGGCATAGAAGAATCAAGCCAAGATATAGCAAGTCTAATTATGAAAGAGAAATTAAGGGCTACTTCAGGTGTTTAAACTCTGTTCCTTCTCCTTTCATCAAGGAAGACACATTGATGTAATTTTGATTTTTTTCTTAAGAAGTTACTTCCATTTGCATTTGCAATATTTTCTTTCTTTGATGATATTAGCTAAAGAAACTATGTCTTTGATTTTTTAATTTTTTATAAAAGGTACCAAGCATGTTTGGTTTTAAAAATCTATTTAAGTAAATATTTTACCAAATCGGTATTAAAGAGCTCATTAAAATTTATCATCCTTTGTAAGGATAACTGTTTAATTGTAATCTAGTGTGTAAGAATACTTATCATAATAAAAAGTTTGAGCTAGCTATGCAAAATTTACTTAAGTCTATTTTAGATCTTATTTCAATTAAACTCTTATATGTGTTGTGTTATGATCTTGTCATGTTAGTTTTGGGTAGATTTTTCCACATGGTCAAATCTCTTATCTCTTATAGCCTCTTTTACTACATCACTAGTGTATGTCTATGCATGTACCTTAGGATAAGAAAGCCAACAATATATTTCACACCCCAAAAAAGATTCATTGCACCTCCCAAAGGAGTTTTGCCTCAGTAATAAATCTTGCAACAAAGATTTCTCTCCAATGTATCTTTTGAGATGTGTATATGGAATATTAAGGTAAAATCCTTGTTACAATTCGTGATTTTAAATATCTATGGGATATAACTAGTTCAAAAATAAAATGGTTAGTCCTTAAGAAGAAACTATGAAAAATTATTCAAATAGAGTATAACTTATCTCAATTAAATTGTCATGTATCACTTATATGTGACATAGTTTTGGTCACATAGTCAAAAGTATCATGTTTAAATTTTCTTTTAATAATTAGGACTAATAAATAATTTCTTTGTACATGCCATTTTGAAGGCCTTTTTAAAAACTGAGTATGTTAAATATTATAATGATAATATAATTTGTGCAACTAATTACAAGAATCTATTGTTAGTATCTCAAGTATACTTATAACTAGCGATAAAAAGTAGGTATGGAAAGATGACTTTATTAGAATAGATTTTACTTCAAAAAAAGCGTCATATATATTTTTTTCACCTCATGATATTACTTTTGATTAGATTTGACCACATGGTCAAATGTCTCTTTTCTTAAGACATCATTTTTTAAGTAGTACCTATTTATGTATTTATCAATGTGAAGTTAAATTACTTTAGTGTTCTATGCCAATTCATAGCTCAAACATTAGGTAGAATGATGAGGAAGTAAATGAATCTAATGTGCTTCTTTTTCTTCTTTGTAACTTCAACTAAGACATTTATGGTTGGATATCTAACAGATTCAACAACAGTAGAGCACGATGATGTGATTGATGTTTCCTTGATAAGAAATGCAACACAATTATGTATAATACTTGATCTCAATGGTCTTCTTTTACAACGATGCTTTGCTAAGTCTAAAAGTTTTCAAAGCTTTCAAATGGGAAAGCAATGGCTTGTTCTTCGACTAGGATATATGGAGTTTCTTGAAGCCTTATTTGCAAGATTCCAAGTGGGAGTTTGGTCAACAGCTTTACATAAGAATGTCATGGCAGTTATTAAGTGCTTGGAGATCCATGCAAAAAGGAAGTATCATTTCTTCATGTTTTGGGGCCAAGAACAATGTCATAGACATCGACTCAAAATCATATATAGACATCGACTCAAAATTATATATAGGCCAGATAAGATGGGAGTAGAGACAATGTTCAAGCCTCTAAAGTATGTATGGGATCAATATGGAGATGTTTGTCAGCATACCAAGACTATTCTCATAGATGATAGTCCTTACAAAGGATATCCAAATCCTGTTGAGAATTGCATTTATCCAAAAACATTTGATATTGATCATGAAGACTCTATCTTGATCAAAGAACTTCTACCATACTTGACTCGCTTAAGCAAATACCATGATGCATGTGAAGTCATCAAGTTTGATTGATATGGACATGATCCAGTTCAATATGAACATGAATTGTATGCTCAATTCAAGGTTGTCATTGATGAATGGACTAGAGTAGAGAATGATGGTATTTCATCATCATCATCAGTACCGCACGAGACTATGATTGATAAAGATGGTATATATGTTCAACCTTCAATTACTTCTTACTTCAAGAGACCATCTATTATATAAACATCCTCAACAAATGCCTCACATCATCCGTCTCTTACATTGAATAGCTCACAATTATCCATGTTGAAGCAGACTCTTTTAGTCTCTACTTTGAAAGATATGAAGCAATACAACTTGCTCATGAGTTAGGATATCACAAACATTTCATAAATGGTAGTGTAGCTAAACGTTTTATACAAAATCTACAAAATTTGTATTTTTCCAATATACATGATGTAACAAGAAGGCGCTGACTCTATATGGACTAATTTTGACTTTCATAATAGATATATCCCTTACATTAAAGGCTTTTGAATGGCTATGAAATATATGCTTGTTAGAAATTTAAACTGTTTTATGTAATTACCTTGGTGTTTCTGAACACCACCAATATCAATGAGAGAATCTACTTGATGTTTTTTTTTGTTTCAATAACATTAGTTAATTGTGTTGAAATTTCTTATAAAGTGGTTTAAATCCTATTTTGTACTTTATGATAGTCTACTATACAAACATACTCAACAAATGCCTCGCATCGTCTATCACTTATATTGAACAACTCACAATTATCCATATTGAAGTAAACTCCTTTAGTCTCTATTTTGAAAGATATGGAAGTGATACAACTTGCTCATGAGTTAGGATATTACAAACATTTCATAAATGGTAATGTAGCTAAATGTTTTATACAAAATCTACAAAGTTTGTATTTTTCCAATATACATGATGTAACAAGAAGGTGTTGACTCTATATGGACTAATTTTGACTTTCATAATAAATATATCCCTTACATTAAAGGATTTTATATGGCTATGAAATATATGTTTGTTAAAAATTTAAAGTGTTTTATGTACTTACCTTTGTGTTTCTAAACACCACCAATATCAATGAGAGAATCTACTTGATTTTTTTAATTCTTTCAATAACATTAGTTAATTGTGTTGAAATTTCTTATAAAGTGGTTTAAGTCCTATTTTGTACTTTATAACCATCTACTATACAAGCATACTCAACAAATGCCTCACATCATCTATCACTTACATTGAACAACTCACAATTATCCATGTTGAAGCAAACTCCTTTAGTCTCTACTTTGAAAGATATGGAAGCAATGCAACTTGCTCATGAGTTAGGATATCACAAACATTTCATAAATGGTAGTGTAGCTATCTACAAAAGTTGTATTTTTTCAATATACATGATGCAACAAGACAGTGACTCTATATGGACTAATTTTGACTTCCATAGTAAATATATCCCTTACATTAAGGGCTTTTGCATGGCTATAAAATATATGCTTGTTAAAAATTTAAAGTGTTTTGTGTACTTACCTTGGTGTTTTTCAACGCCACCAATATCAATGAGAGAATCTACTTAATGTTTTTTTTCTTTCAATAACATTAGTTAATTGTGTTGAAATTTCTTATAAAGTGGTTTAAGTCCAATTTTGTACTTTATATCTTAGCTAACAAATAAGTCTTAATTGATAATAAAATTTATGTCTATTTCTTTGGAAACACAAAGTATTGGTCAAAGGCTAAATCTTTAGTCTTAGAAAAATCATAAACTTCTAGCTTGGTATATAAGTCTTTATTTTATGATATGAAAATTCATTTAGCTAGTCAAAGTGTGAAGCTAGTTAATTTTGGCCAAAGTCAATATCCATCTTGTCCATATATTGTCAAGATAGATAGAAAATTTTAATAAAAGATATTTATATATCATGCATATACATACAAAAAATATAAATGGGATGAGCAATTATTTGACATACTTGTGTCTATTGGTTTACACAAAAAAAGAACCATCACATCATAGGTTATCCAAACTTATTACAATATGGTATTAGATCAAGTTATTAAACCACACCTAGTTAGTGGTGACTCTTTTAAGGTCCTAGTTCATGAAACTTATACATGTCACTTTAAATGATGCTATATCTAAAAGAAAAAACTCATATTATAATATCTTCAAATCCATAACATTATAAATTTTGGCCATGATAACATATTTTCATACAATGTTTAAGGCTCTTGTATTCTAAATTCTCTCTCCACTCCATCAAACCTTTATATTCTTACATTAAACTTGGAAATTTCCTAGGTATATACTAGTTAAGCCTCCTTGATGTTTCCACCACCATACAACATCATATTTTGTTAGTATGCTAGAAAAGATAGAGGTGAAATCCAAATCTCGTAACAGCCACATAGCTTATATTCATCATTTAAGCTCTCAAGATGTGTGATCTCATATTTGTAACATACAAAGTGCCCTTTAAAGATAAACATAAACATAGTGCTCTCTTTCATTCACAAAAGTAAGACATTCATTCAAAGTGGGACTTGGAAAATTCCCAAAATCTCTAATATGGTGTTCTTACTTAGATTGAAGACATGGAGCTCAACATGTACGGATTTCTTGTGGGCAGCCATGAAAGCTCCCTTTGAAGTTTTCCATTACTAAAGATTAAGCTTTAGTACAAGCATGGGAGCCCCTACCATTAGTGAAAGCATCAAATGCTTGAAGGCTTCATCCATTGGAGTTCTCTAATCAACTAGGCTCGCTTGATGGAGAAATTGGCATCATGGTGGATCATGCTTCATCTATCTACCCCAAACACTAAAGAGATATACCAATTCAATATTAATCTCTCATTTTAATCCACATGTTGAGATTAATCCCTTTTGTTGGAGAGATTATAGTTACATATTCTCCCTTGGTTAAATCTTACCTACATGAAATCAATGACCCATTTACCTTTCAAAGCATCATGGTTAACTCCATATGAATTGCTTTTGTTGACATTAACTCTTTCTTGATCTTATATGCCTTGGATTAATCCCAAATGGATAGTAAGCCATTGTAAAAAGGATAAGTAGCAACCAATGAGTCACCGAACTGCCAAGGTAAGCCCTACCGAAGCTCTTCTTTCATCCTTTCATCCTTAGATCTCATGAAAAGATCCAATGCCTACTTTTCCCATGTACCTCACGTTGGTTGCTTAAGTAAAACTATCTACCGTGTATACTCCAGCTAAGGAAAAAGGCTGATGCTAGGCGAGTTGGTAAAGCCAAAAGAGAGGTGACCCTCCCTTACCACTTAAGACTGTGAAGGGATATACAACCCGGCCTAGGGGAAACTTTTCCCACATCCCAATGATCCAAAGCCCAATACTTATTATATGCAGGTATAGGTCAACTCTATGATCACCCCTCTCCCACTGAAATTCCCCAATTTTGACACCCTTTCAGTGCTCATGGCACCCATGTATTACACTTGACATGTATGTGGTCGAAGGAGATGTATGGCACTCAAATCTACTTATGCAATGATGATAGAGAAAATAGACATGTAAATGTACTTAGGATTATTCTCAGTATGCCTAGAATGTTTTTTATGATGACACTCATTCCCCTCAATCCATGAACCATTCATACAGTGCCATTGGAAAATGGGACAAACAGTGTTTTAGTCACAGTCACTTAGGGACAGTCACAGAGATCAAATTATTACGTAAAATTTTGTATTACACCTTGGAGTAAATCCTATAGCTCCTCTTGAAGAATGCTTTGTCCCCTTGGGTTTGAATCAAAATATCTCCAATCAAAGCTAAGATCTAAAAGTTATGGCCATTTTTGTGCACTAAGGTCACTGTGGGGATAGGGGGCAAACCACTCCAAAATAGGCACAAAAATCCAATTGTGGATTTCTCTAGTCATTTTCTATCATAAATCTTAATAGCTTATCTTGAAGAGGTCTTTCTCCCCTTTGATTTGAATCAAAAATCTCACCGATTGGAGTTTCTCACTAAAAGTTACACCCCATTTATTGATAATGGGTCTTGTGGACTGCATCTCAATGGCTCGCAAAAAAAGCAAAAGTAAGGCCTATGAAGAGGTCCAAAGGCTAATTAGGGACACTAGTACCTCAATGAATGAGAAACCTAGCTAAGCACAATATTATCATCGTGATATGCATGAGCAAGTGCTTGATATGAATCCCTATAGCCTGCTCAACCACACTTTATATCGGCATGAGCTTTGTCACACACATGGAGAGATATAATGGTATGGTTGCCAACCATCACCAAATGATGTCAAAAATTGATGTGGCAATTGAGAAAATGGCCATATCAAACTCTAGGACTCAACAAACCCTAGAGCATCTCACCACTCTTGTAGCTCTGTTAGATACAACTCCAACCTAAGAAAAGGTGAATGAATCCAAGCGTGAGTCTCGATGGCCTCCACCACTAGAGCAACTACATGGTCCACAGGGAATTCTTGGATCTAAGGTATTCCCCCTTCTACTTATGAAGTCAGTGAACCCTCTTATGATAATGACAAGATTCTATTGAGCTCCCCCATTATCCATGCAATCAATCCTCTAGTGAGACCCTCAGCTACCATTGCTAAAATCTCCCCTACTCTCTCTAGGAGCCCCAATGGAACTTATATGACTCAGCCCCATCATAGACAGTATGGTTATAATGGGAAACAATAATGGACATCATGGAATAAATGCACAACATGGTATGTATGGACAACAAGGTATGTATGACCATCATAATATGTATGGACAGCAAGGTTTCCATGGAGTACAAGGCCCTAATGATCTCCATGAAAAGATCCTTCTCACTAAATATAACGGGCAGTCCCCATCACCATCAAATTTAGAAGAATGGACCTCCAAAAATTAGAGTCCTACTTCAATATTTATCTCCACACAAATGATCAAAAATTTATCTTTGCATCTCTCCACTTGAAAGGATTTTCCAACACATGGTGGTGCTATATCAATCGAGAGAATGATCAGTTCATTGATTGGGAAAACTTTAAAATGCATATGATTCAAGTATTTGTATCCCCCATGGAAAAAAAGTAGTTGGCAAGACAATAATCATTGATTCATTGATTGGGAAGACTTTAAAATGCAAATGATTCAAGTATTTGTATCCCCCATGGAAAAAGAGCAATTGACCAACATAATCTCACTATACGAGAGTACACATATCAATTCATGAATTTGACCATGTATGTGAAGAGCATTATTGAGGATGCCAAATTGCACAAGTACATCTATGGGTTGGAACTAAACCTATTAGTGAATGCCATGACTCAAAAGCCTACTACACTATTTGATACAATTGAATCGACTCAAAGATATGCAAGAAAGTACCATAAAAATGAGAGTTTTTAGTAAGATTATGGGTAGCCCGTATCCTATTGAGGATAGTCCTATATGGGGGTGGTTTTAGAGGCAATTCCATGCCTAAACACATCCTTCAAATACCCACTTACCTCCCCTTCCATACTAAAAGAAAATATGGCACCTCTAGGATAGCACTTGGCTCTAATTGTGAGAGCAAATATGTTGAAAATAGACACCACACTGCATCACCCCCAAATGGTTCAAGTGATGAAAAGTTAATTTTCTTGGATATTATGAAGGAAATTAAAAAAAAGGCCTATGATTTAAATGTGGGAACAAGTACACAACCAACCATGGCTCCAAATGCCTTTACAAGACAGCCAAGGTCAAAGTTAATAGCATGTATATAATGGAAGATTGGCACAATGATGAGGAAAAATTGCCTGCTAAAAATGAAGTGCATGCTATGGATATGGACCAAGAGTAGTTCTATGACTGTAACATGTCCGCTCATCCACTTGTGGGACACGTCTTAGCAGCCTATTGGGAAGAGAGTCTAGAAAGCGTCGTCTGGCACTCGCAAGGAATGTCACAGGGTTTGCGATCTAGGACTTCCCAAGTCTGCCCCAAGCGGAAGTGTCCGGCCGTTCCCACTTAGGACCGATCTGAAATCAAGGTTTCCTTCCTATCAGCAAAGTCTCAAGGGAGTAGCTAGCGTCGAGCTCCAGATGAACCACTTTGCATAGGAACAACAGAGTCAAAGCGGATTTATGCTACACTTGGTTCATGGAGAATGGGAAAGGAGAGGGATGTGAAGCTCAATCTCTCTGCCCATAAGGCATAGTCCCATTGTGTTCCTCTAAAACAATATAAATCGAGATCCTAACTCTATTAATGCTAGGTCTTCATAGTCTCGTTATCACGTCTTTTGAGAAAAGTTCCCAACTAACCAGGACCACCCTTCCGTAGGACAGACCCAAGTCATGTCCATCACACTTTCCTCGATAGCTTTAGTTGTCTAATTAGGTCCTACCACATTTATGTGCGACATTTAAAATCAGCTTCATTAATTAAGCCTTTTAGGGCATAGGGTTCATTCACGTAATTTACAACACATACACAAAAACAAAACAAGCAGTCCTTTTTTCAAACAAGTTCCTTAACTTATCTTTAAGTTAATCTTTGTCTCCTGCCTATATAGGAGAATTATGTATCCCTTCTGTCCAACAGAAGTACCCGGTCCAAATATCATGGCACCGAAATTTCCATCCTTTATCTAGAATAGGATCTTCCAACATCCGAGACATTGGGCTCACGAGGATCTCTAACTCCATTCTAGACAGGCAAGGGGTGTCCAGAGCTCCACTTGACCCACAAACGGTCTAGGAGCGAGATGCCATTTCTGTGGTTGGCCTTTTCACCACTCGACCATCAGCCTGTGAATCGAACAGTGCCCTCTCAAGATAATCGGCGATGTGATCTTGGAGATTATCCACGTGTGCAAAATATCCTTCCTTAATTAATCCAATTAAAATTTGAAGCACAATCAAAGCAATCAGCCCTAATATCATATTCTAGAAAAACATTCCTTTATTTCCATTGCAACTTGTCATTACAGACCCCTGCCATGCATTTTCCATCAACATAAGCCTTGGAATATTTATCCAAATCACAATGCGACAATCCCTTGATTGAAAGAAAAACATTTAGGGTGTTGTTCAATCAACCAACAAAACTAATTGTATTTTTTGCCAAACAATACAATAATAGATGTGACAATAATTCCATTGCATATTCACTCTCCCCCTTGGGGCCAAAGAGTAGAATTTACTTAATATTCCCTCCTTTAGCCTAAGGCATATGCTAAAGGTTCCAATACTATACATGACGTAAGTCCTATCATTCCAATGAAAATTAATCAATCTAGCAAGAGCATTTATGCCTCTTCTCTAAGTGACAATTATCTTTTAGCATTTTTCTACTATGCAACATTTTTTTTTCTTGGCTTTATCTTCCTTTCTCCTAAGGCAAGGAGTCGCATGTCATCGATGTAAAGTTTACATAATCTCTCCCATGTATGTACCGTGTATATGCATTTGCGAACTTTAAAAAATATTATCCTCGGTAAAGATTAATCAAAGACTCATCGATGCTCAATACTTTAGTGTCCCATATGTTGCTTATGCTATGCATGGATGCATCACATAACAACTAGGTGCACTTTAACTCCCTTTGATACAAGCACTTCACAAGCTTCATCTTTGAATATTTGAGATGCAATTTATCCTTTTCAATTACCGATTCTAGCACCACAAGGTACGGAGCCTAATGTATCTCTTGTGAGCATTAAAAATAAGCATCTATTAATTTAAAAATACATTACTTACCACCGGTACCGCAATTAGATTGACTGTGATGCCTTCACCCAAAGCTCTGTTGGTGGTTGTAGGATTGTCATCTGCACGCGACATTCTTCGCTTGGAGGCCATCGTCCGCAAGTAGACTTAAGAGATTAAGAAGGTGGAATAGATTCGAGATGGGAGAGCATAAGAGAAGATGGTTAAATCGAGGATCGAGATAGAGAGAAATTTTGCAGCCTCTCGGGGTAACTCTTCTCTCTCTCTCTCTCTCTCTCTCTCTCTCTCTCTCTCTCTCAAGCTCTCTCTCACAATCTCTTAGAGGGGTATACTCTCTCTCTCCCTCTCTCTTGCAACCTTTCAGGGTCTCCTTATGCTCTCTTATGCCTCCCCATGCCTCATATTTATAATGAATTAGAGAGGAGGGGATAAGTTTGAGAACAAGAGTGGAGGGGCTCTTAGAAGACCGAGTGATCTGATGCTCAGATCATAAATCTGATGGTTGCATTGGCTCCAAAATGGGGGTAAAACTCCAAGACACTTGCTTAGAAAGCTCTTAGTTCACTCCTTCTTCTTTTCTCTGTTCGAAGTGCCGTCTATTGCCTGTAGACTACGATCGCGGCGCGTGCGATTTTGCTAGTCACTTTTTTTAATTTCTCTTTTTATAAAATCTCCAAAACTAACTAAAACACCACTTGTATTTTCTTTTAAATGACTTTTAGTTCTATCTTTTCAGGATAATATCCTAAAATATAATAGTTTTTTTCCCTCCCCAAGAATCTAATATTTTTGGACCATTCGAACTATACACATTAATACTAGTGATTAATATGGCTCATAAGTCCCGTTCACATTGTAATTTTCGTGAAGGGTGGCTACGGTCCTTATCAATCCAAGAAAAATGTCAGACTTATGACTCTCGATTTTTTTAAAATATATTTTTAATTGAATGAAAAATATTAACTATTAATGCTAGTCAGTTTTCACCTTAGTTAGTCTTTAGTTAGTAATCTTGCTAACTTATTAATTGACTAACTAACTTTTGAACTAACCAACTAACTTTTATTGCATGGAAATATTACATCCTCCCTCCCTTAGAGAAATCGAGATGTCCTCATCTCGAGCGAAACTAGGGAAGACAAGCACTAATGGGGCTTATGACCTGTGGATTAAGACCCACCATGCATCCCCTGCGCTACTCTTAATGTTTCAAGTTATGCTGTTTTAGGGGAAAGGTATGGGACTATGCCTTATGGGCAGAGAGGTTGAGCTTCGCATCCCTCTCGTTTCCCATTCTCCATGAACCAAGTGCAGCATAAATCCGCTTTGACTCTGTTGTTCCTACGCAAAGTGGTTCATCTGGAGCTCGACGCTAGCTACTCCCTAGAGACTTTGCTGATAGGAAGGAAACCCTGATTTCAGGTCGGTCCTAAGTGGGAAGGGCCGGACACTTCCACTTGGGGCAAACTCGGGAAGTCCTAGATCGCAAACCTTGTGACATTCCTTGCGAGTGCCAGGCGGCGCTTTCTAGACTCTCTTCCCGATGGGCTGCTAAGATGTGTCCCACAAGTGGACGAGCGGACACATTACAATGACCCTAGAGAGGATGGGTTTCCCTTTGACCCAAGGGATTGCCCATCCCATGCTCTTGATTTTACATCCCACTCAAAGACCACCTCCTTTTTCTCCATCTCTTTGGATGCTTGAACTGGTTCTAGGAGCCCTAGCACCCTATGCATTCAAAGGAAGTATTAATGGCAAGCATGTGTTCATCCTTGTGGACAATGGTAATACTCACAATTTTATCAATAAATCAACCATTGACTAGTTGAAATGCACCCCTACAAAATTATAGGACCCCTTGAAAGTTCAAATAGCAAATGGTGAGAAAGAAATCAACACACATGTATGTTCCAAAGTCCCTCTATGCTTGGCTAAGAATAATGTGATATTGGTTGACCTAATTGCATTAGACATGGGCCCCATTGATGTTGTCTTGGGTTGTGATTGGTTAAAACAATTGGGAAAATTTTCTATGGACCTCTCTCATCTCTATATGGAGTTTATAATGTGTGGATAGCTCATCCACTCAAAGGGAGTTAATGATAATGATGATGCCACTAATTATAGTAAAGTAACTCAAGCAAGAGTTTGAGAAATGCTCACAGATCTTTGTCTTGAACTTGAATAAGGAAAATTCAGATCAACCCTCCAAAGTATCTAAGGATTCAGCCTTGCAGGTTTTACTAGAGGAGTATAGTGATTTATTTTAGATGCCTACAACCCTTCCCCCTAAGAGGCAAGTGGGACGTCCACTTGATTTAGAGTCTCATTCCAAGCTAGTGAACAAGCAACCTTATAGGCTCTCCAAGTGTGAATGTGAAGAGGTTTCAAAGCAAGTCAAGGAGTTACTTGAGATGGGTTTTATTGAACCAAATTCTTTCCCTTATTCATCTCATGTCCTGTTAGTCAAAAAGAAAGATGGTCCTTTCGGCATGTGCATTGATTATAGAGACGTGAACAAAGTCACAATGAAGAATTCGTATCCCATCCCATGGATAAATGACTTGTTGGATGAGTTGAAAGGGGAATGCTTCTTCCCTAAGATTAATTTGTACTCTGGCTACCATCAAATCGGTATGAGGGAGGGTGATGAGATCAAAATAGCTTTCAGGAGATTGATCATGGGCTTTATCATTTTCTAGTGATACCTTTTAGGTTGAATAACACCCTTGTCACATTTCATAGCCTCATGAATTAAATTTTCCATCCCTTCCTATTCAAGTTTGTGGCCAATTTCTTTAGGGTACAATAAATCTTTAACTAAGATGTTTCTTGGGGTATCGTAGGGCTCTCTCCCAATCTTGGTGTCAAAAATATATTGTTAAAGTACACATTTTTTAATCCCAAGATTGAGACTAAAAGTTTTTCCTCAAGTCTAAAAAATTGATGTGTCTAGAGCTATTTAGTTTCAATTAACTCTCAATTAGTGCTTGGGATGCCTGATGAAATGAATCCAATTGGTAATGATGAAGGCAAATGTTAACCTCAAGGTTGGGATATAGTTGGTTTTACCTTGACATTGGGGAAAAAAACTTAGTAGTTTCTCGTAGAAAATAAAAATTTTACACAATTAGCAATTTTGATGCAACATGGTAGCATTATGGTTGAATAATTACAAAAGTGAGTGAAGATGACTAACTCTAAACCTAGCATTTTCCTTTTTCTTAATTATCAAGGTTTATTACTATTTTCATTAAATAATTTCACCTTATCCTAAACTAACTACAATGGATCTCAAGGTGTTATTCTCACCATGTTGGAAAGAGAACTTGATCCAACACATGTTTGTAGCCAATCCTATCTTCCATGTGATATGGACAATGAGTACATGGTTAAATTATGTTAAGAACCATTATGTCTAGACAATAGAATCAAAATATCTAGCGGCTCAATCTCAATGTACACAACTAGACAAAACCACATGTATTTTTTAGTAATCTATCACTTGCTTAGGCTACTCTATCATCCTACATTCCCAATCTCTCCACGTATACCACTCATATCCTTGTAATGTATGCAAGATAAGGGAAATCTCAAGAAGCAATGCAAGGATCTACTAATGCCCTGATCCATATGATTATGGTGTTGAATTGGATAAAATTTTATTCTTCTCAAAATCACTCAAAGAAGGAGAGAATAAGGGCCTCAAAATCACTATAAATAGCTCCATACATACAATAGGTTGATTATCAAGCTCTAACTCTAGCTATGGAAGAGAAAAAGACATAGACTCAAGTTGGAACACACAAGACCTTGTATTACTCTTTACGGACTTTATGTACAATTTGAGAATAGGTCTCCATCCTTCCAATTACTTTTTTGGTCATTCTTAATTTTTTACAATACTTGGCTTTTGACTGAGGCCTTCGTGGTATTTCTTCACAAGATAGAAGAATCTGTAGAGGAGAGAGGCTGGTGCTTGGGTTTCAAAGATAATACCTCCTACAATTTTATGGAAATTAAAATTTATTTGAAATTTTTTAATTCTTCTTTTTCACAACTATTGCTTCTTTTCATAATCCTTGACATTTAAGCAAATGTATCTAATTTCATGGCCTTATATATTGTTTTGGCACTCTTTACTCTTTAGCATCTTCTAATAGCTTCCCTCTTTCACTATCTTTTTCTTTCGTAACTTGTAAAAATGGAGCAAAAATTATTGTTATAGTGTGCAAAACACTTTCACATTGGAATTGATGCCAAATGACATGTAATAGTACTACACTACTAGCTTGATTGACAAGAATGGAAAATATTGTTGGCAACCAAACGAATATATGAATTTGCTTAGTCTATATGCAAATATCCTACTTATGTATGTTACCCACAAGCTTGAAAACAATAAAAGGCTTATGTAACCTTTCTAGACTAATTTGCATTATCCAACCACAAATCCATGGATTCATAGATCATTACATGCACCAATATAGGGGTAGGTTGCTCATTTGAAAGTTCACTTTTATCACTACATAATTTGCATTTCCCTTTCTTTGTAAAGAGAAGGTCCTTGCTTGTCTCTTTGGTAATTTCCATGAAAACTAAAAAGTCTACAGGCCAAACTTTGTTTGCCTTGGCTCATGTTCTAAAAACTCTACATATGGATGTTGATTTTCCCATGGTTAAATACCCTCATGGATTGAAAGCATTTCTTACTAATAATCATGGTGTGGACATGACAACTATATGACTTTTGAAAAATAAAGTGGCATGTATCACTACAAATTTAAATGTATCTTTTATATTTTTTCTTCTTGATCTTTCATCAACATTTCTCCTTTCTTTTGAATCTTTGCACAAATCAACTCCACATCTCCTTTTGTTCTCATTCTAACTCATGCTAGTATGAGAAATTATGATTGTTATTATATTGAGCTATGAAATAACAAACTTGGTATGGCACCTTGATTTGATAAAAGAACATATTCAAATAAGAATGCTAAAATGAAAATGGCCAACAAATGGATATTATACATAGATAAATGAAATGATGGTAGAAGGAAACAAATATATTCTCTATCTACATTACACTTCTTAATATATGTATTGTTCAAAACACATGTGTGCACGCATGCACCCACACACACACACACACACACACACACACACACACACACACACTCTCTCTCTCTCTCTCTCTCTCTCTCTCTCTCTCTCTCTCTCTCTCTCTCTCTCAAGGGACTATAGAAGTCTAGATGGGGGAAGGTGAAGGGGCTATGGTAGGCCATGAAGATGTGGTGAAGGGGCTACATCAAGCCATGAAGATGGGGTGGGATGCTTAAATGTTTGATGGACATGAGTGGAGGTTGCAAAAAGAGAGCAAAAAGTGAGAACCTCCCTCATGCATGTATTTATTATATTTCAAACGATATTGTGTGCCCCAAAATAGGATATAGCATTCACTCTTTTTACTCTATATTCTTGAATGGTTCAATCCTTCCCTAATATCTAAGTAATTGCTAAATTCCAAACAAGTTCTTTGAGCTTAATAATAGAAATGCTCAACCTTAGGAATATCAAAATGAGCATTGCCCCTTGAAAATGATTATGCATTCTCTCCTTCCTCTGACAAATGTCACAACCACTTCTCAATAATTGCACTATCCTCTTTTTGGAACTTTAATTAAGGCTAGGAATTAGGCATTTTAAGGCTTTATCAAGGAGATATTCAAGCTACATGGGTTACCTAGAAGAATCATTAGCCATCAAGATTCTCTCTTCACTTCACACTTTTGGATTTGGAAAAAAATATTAATGCTTAAATTTTTTTGAAACTTTTGAAGGTTTGGATCATCATACAACTACCAATATAGGGATGGTTTCAACCTCAAATTACTTTACTTTAACTCTTTGGGAACTCTTGGATGTTTGGATCACTATAGAGTTTCAATGTTGAGGTGGTTTTGCCTTCAAGAATCGATAGATCTTCCAATCATGGGACTGATTCAATTGTGATACATCTTTCAATCATATAACCTTGAAAAGAGAGATAATTGAAGTCGACAGGGACCGAAGGGTGAGGGTAGAAGCTTGCAATTTGACATGGCCTACAATTCAACACACACACACACACATGCGCGTGCGCGCGCACACACACACACACACACACACACACACACACACACACACACACACACACACACACACACACACACACACACACACACACACACACACACACACACACACACACACACACACACACACACACACACACACACACAGATGAATGCAATAGTAGGAGTTTTGAATTTTAAGGTTTGATATGTGCTTTAGGTTCAAGAGAACCTAAGGAGGTTCGAATCCTTGCTTAGCCAACACCAAATGTATACCTTGTAAAAAAGCTATATATTTCAATGGATCTTTCCATGGTATTCATGAATTAAATTAGTTGGTTTGATGGCATTTCATTATACCTTACTCAATATGGATTTCAAAGACTAGATGCAACAAACTAAAGTTAGGATAAACGCATTTGACTACAATCTCTACACATGAAATTACTAGTAGTTATGTGGGAATAATTCAAACATTAGATGGAACAAACTAGAGTAACATCAATGCATTTGACTTTATATCTAGACATTACTAGTAGTTGTGTGTTCCCACGCAAGCTGTTGGATGCAATGCTAACAAAAAATGGCATTTTAGCATTTAGGCTATATATCTGGACATTACTAGTAGTAGTGTGTTCCCACTCAAGCTGTTGGATGCAATGCTAACAGAAAACAACATTTTAGCATATTTGTACAGACCGAAAATCTAAAAATACACGTTGAACCTTTGTTATACCCTTAAAAATATAGAAGAATTTTCAAGAGTATCTTAGTTATACACTAACATTTTCTGTATATTTTGAACATTAAAACTAGTTGATTTGGGAGCTTGCCTCAATTTTTACTGACAAATAAAAAACTTTTCCATGAGCATCGAGTGTATGCAATCTTTATACACAAGAATTTCTAATATATGTGTATTCCCACTCAACAAGTTAGATGTAATCCTTTAATACATGAGAATTATTAGTGAACAATCTAATTGTCAAGAATGCCAAGAATGGGAAGCGTGATAAACTGTGTCAATCAGTTTAAACTTGTGATGCTTAAATTGCTCAAGGAGAAACACTAGACATATAAGCTAATGTCCTTTAATACATGAGAATTGTTAGTGAACATTACTACCCAACTCAAGAAGCTGAATCCTTCTCTTCTAGGTAGCTAGCCTAGCCATTGGACATTCCTTCTTCCACTTTTGATGTATATTCATCAAAATTGCTGGGGGCGGGGAGATGGATTCTTCTTTTCCAACTGTAGAGGTGGGCCAGTATGCTCTTCTAGTTTGTAGAGTATCAATGAGCTAATCAAGATCTCACCCTTATGCCTTGTTTGTGGGCATGCGGAAGAAACTAAAAAGCACCTCTTCTAAGGGTTTACATGCCACCCTTGTGTGGAAGGAAGTGAGGAGGTGGCTTAATCAAGCCAATCTTCAAAGTAGCTTTGGAATGATGATAATGCTCTTTGTTGACTGTGCTGGATTGGGCTCTGACAATGCTCTTTGTTGACTGTGCTAGATTGGGCTCTAGTATGTGGAAGCTCACCAGCCTACTCACTGGATTGGTAGTTCAGTTTGTGTGGTCCAAGAGAAACAATCTAATTGTCAAGAATGCGAAGAACGGAAAGCCTGATGAACTATGTCAAGCATGTTGAAACTTGTGATGTAGTTTATGCTTAAATTGCTCAAGAAACAATCTAATTGTCAAGAATGCTAAGAATGGGAAGCCTAATAAACTGTGTCAATTCGTTTAAACTTGCGGTGTAGTCTATGCTTAAATTTCTCAAGGAGAGACACTCGATCACTGTGCCTATATGATGCACCTTGTCTTCACCAATATTAATATAATAGCAAGTGCATTACAATAAAAACTCAAAGAATGAATTAACTAGAGATGAGAGAGAGAAGAAATTAACTACTCCTCGACAAAAGGCAGCGCTAGAGGCAGGTTTCGAACCTCCAACCTTATGGTTATCAGCCATACGCTCTAACCTACTGAGCTACTCCAGCTGGTAATTTCCTACGTCGGGAAGAGCATTTACAATCTAGTATTTTGGATTCTAAGAACTAAAACTAAATAGTTGCCCTCCCCTTCCCGATGGTCTGGACTCTGCAACATACACGATGTTTGCGCTCATTTACACTGAGAGGCTATTCTGCTTTTAACATGATAGTTGGTTACTGCGCAGTATGACATCATCATACTCGTCAGCCATTGCATTGGAGAGAGAGAGAGATGTGACAAGCGTACTATATAGTATGGCGGTCCACAACCAGCTTGCCGGAGTGCACTGCGTCAAATCACCCGGACAGAAGGGGTACGCGCAAAACTTGTGGGGGGGAAATGGGGTATAATGGCTAGAGGGGTGCAAGACTTGTGGGCGGAAGCGGGGTATAATGACTAGAGGGGAAGTTCCCTCCAGGGCCTCCACCCCCACCACAGAGATCGGTCTCTATAGAGACCTTATTATAGCTGACATATTTATGAGCTAGTCACTCAACAAGGAATCGACAGTATTAGCCTTGGCCACAGCTCAAGAGCTGGATAGCTGCAGGCCGAGATCACAATATTCATGGAGCATGTTAGCCCTGATCGGCAACCCAGGAGTCGATTAGTGGCGGTCTCTATCGTATTTAGCTACTTACAGTACGCACAGAAGCCGTTCAGCTGCATATATATGATCGATATCTCTCAGATGGATCTTATAATCAATTGACTGCATTATAACGATCAACAGGCAGCAGTCGTCATAGTACGACGGCTTCGCTTCTCCTGTCACACTGAATGAAGGCTTTAATTGCTTGCTTGCTAGTACAAAAATTAATCAAAGAACACTCAGTGCAATATCCCTCCTCGCAATGAAAGCTTGCCCTTCTGGCAACTTTGCGAACCTGACGCGCTGATCTCTGGCGACCTCTCTCTCCCTCCGGCCTCCCCCCGCGAATGGAGATAGATGCATCATGCACGTGTGTATATGTGTGCCCACTGCCTTTATTGTCGAATTGGACAATATTGCCCCACATTAACAATTTCAGCTCTTCGAGTGTAACTGGGGTGTCTACAATATTCCAACAAAGGAATCGGGGTGCCTACAATAAGGATGGATTCCTTTGTTGGAATACTCGAAAGGCCAACCTTTTAAAAGTTGAGACCTAGAGCCCAACAATTATAAGTGCAATTGGCGTACGTACGTGGGAAGTAATTAAGGTATGCTGAACATGTAAAACCTTGAACATCGTTGAGGCGGCCGGTACAACATGCTAGCCTCCATCGTCTCGAACTGCATCATGCCCACAAGCACTATGACGTGGAAACTTCTCGAGGATATACGCGTTGGATAGTAGATGCATCTCGTTATCTCGACAGAGCTTTTGATATTGGGGGCTCTGCATCCTCCATGCTGATGAGAGTAATATAGCCCACTGATTTGAATTTACCAATTAAGGGTGGCTTTTGCATGTTTTAAATTATACCAAAACGCAGTTTCCATAGCGAGATGATGCTCGGATTCGATACATGTGCACACATGCACTCCATCGAAATCCTGAGAATCTAATTACCACTATTTCTACTTGTGTTAGTACTTTCTGCCCATCGGGCCTCTACCTTCACTTGAGAGGGATCATGCACATCAGAATCAAGATCTACCTTTAAGAAACATGAAGTGATAATTTGACAGCTCTTTCTCACTTTCCCACTGCGCCTAGTACTACCCAGGCGGCCCCATAATATTGATTTGACCACCACAACCCATTGATGTGCCGACTTCAAGCCTTCATCTTCAACCATTCTCGAAGATCCCTGCAAGTTGCTGACATGGTCACATGGGGAGAGATGGATGGAGCTAAGAAGAGGAAGATGAACCAATGTGCGAGAGGTGAGCCGAGCAAGATGACCACAGGTACACAGAACATGTGTATGTAGACACATGTGCATGCACGTGCATTCATACACTAGTACTCTTAGGCCATATGCTTTTCGACATGATCATTACTAATATATTTGAACTTTAGTTTTTGGTGACTCATAGAATTGGATATGTAAATGGATTTAATATGTCAAGTGATGGGTAGTTCTTATGGTCACACTACGTGTGGCCTATTGAACAGGCATTGCTCTTGTTTTGATTGTCCATGCTTGTATCTTGGAAGACAGTATTTGCTTAATGGGAAACATGATAGTTTGTGCCATGTTATGTGTGTTCAATCTCTAATTACTCTTTGCCTTTTCTCTAATCTATGCAATCATAAACATTGTATATTCTCTTCCTATGGTCTCATAATGGTATTCTCATTCTATCTTCTTATTTCTTCAAGTATGTAGTGATACAATTTTGTTGCAATGCCTATAGTTGCAATGCAATCATGTCATATATATTTTTTGCAATTAACCACCCTAGAATAAATTTTGAATCTTATTCTAGGTTTTAAAGAAAAGTTGTTATCAAGAATTATGACCAACCAAAATGAAAAGTGTGGAAGTAGTACGTACTTAAGAAGAAGTAAATCTATGCTAAGCATATAAAAAATTTGATCCCATGAACATCCATGCGGTGGTCAATACATGCTAGTCTCCATCATCTCTCGAATAACATGCCAACAAGCACTGCAATGTGGAAACTTCTCAAGGGAATCCTCGGATAGTAGATGCTTCTCATTATCTCGACAGAGCTTTTCATATTGGGGGCTCTGCATCCTTCATGATGATGAGAATATTGCCCATTGATTTGAATTTACCAAAGGTGGCCTTTGTATGTTTCAAGTCGTAGTAAAACATTGTTTCTATAGCGATATGACGCTTGAATTTGATACATGTGCGCACATGCACTTTATCCAAATCGTGAGAATCTAACCACTATTTCTACTTACACTAGTACTTTTTTTCCACCGGGTCTCTACCTTCTCAGGGATCAAGCACATTAGAATGAAGATCCCCCTTTAAGAAACATGAAGTGATTTGATAGCTCTTTCTCATTGTGCCTACCCAGGTGGCCCCATAGTATTGATTTGACCACCACAACCCATTGTTATGGTGACTTCATGTGACATGCATGCTTGAGACATCCCTAGCGATACAATTTAGTGGTCCATTGAGATGATTTTTTAGGCAATGCCACCCAATACTCATTCGAATAACACGAGTATTATTGCCTAGACTCTCTAAATCCACCTCGCAATGGAAGTTCTTGGCCTTTTCCACAAGAATGGATCTGGATTATGGTTTCATAAGCTAAGGTCTCCTATTTGGGGTCAACTAGCATCAACCTTCGAGCAACTGCTTATACTAGATTGCTTGATCAAATCCGACTTGTATCGCACTTGATTCAAGGAGAGTGAGAAATGAGGGGGAGTATGAGTATGTTGACCCCTCTAACCATAAGGCAAAGTTCCATCCATTTCCCTAAAACAATACAGAGTCAAGGTTCTAATTGATCCTAGAAATTAATTTTTCCTATACTCTATGCATCGTATTCGTAAGAAGCTCTCGGCTTACAGAGACCACCCTACCTTACCGCATATTCATCAAGAATCACGCCCTCCCACTTCCCTCAGTTGGATAGTTTTAGTTGTCTACTTACCTAACATGTTTAAGTTGTACACATAAAATTAGCTTCCTTAATTAATCTTTTTAATCACAATTTTTGTTCACGTAATTTAAAATCATAATACACAAAAAATAAAATCAATCCTTTTGAAAAATAGCTTCTTTATTTAATAGAAATTCTTATACAAGTGTTCACTTTCTACCCATATAGAAGAACGACACAAAGACCTTTATTTTTCCAAGATTTCCACCCCTAACTAGTATTGAGGCCTCAAGAAGTTCATCCTAAGTGATGTAGGGGTTAGGAAATTTTCTATGAGTCTAAGAGTTTACCGATCAAAGTCCCCTTGGTACCCTCAACTTCTCTTGCCCAAGGATCCCCCCTACAAAGCAACATTAGGGGGGTTTTGAGGTCTCGAAAATGCCTTTTAGCAGATAGAAAGAGAGTGCTCTAGACCAATAGAAGCAAAGCCTCCGTAACGAAACTTCTATTTAAAAAAAGTCAAAAAATTATTTGACGAAAAGATGCATATATAATAATATTACGAATTTCTATTATCAATATCTATTTTTAGCCTCTTATATTCGTGATTATGACATTCTTTGCATTAATGATATACAGTCTCGGTCTCTTTTATTGAATGATATGTATGAATTAATGATAATGGCATGTTTACTCTAAATTCAAATTAGTAAAAGGCTTAGAACATATTTTTTCCCTCCTTTCTTTTGTCCCTAATCTCATGTTTTTCCCTCATTTCTTTTGTCCCTCTCATGGTAGCCTACTCCTCTCTCTCTCTCTCTCTCTCTCTCTCTCTCTCTCTCTCTCTCTCTACAGAAATTCGACCTTCAACTGTTGAGATATCAAGCTCCACTCGTGATATGCCAGGGTAACCGTTGTGCATTTATGTCATCGACGTGTCAGTTGTAGATGCGGTTGGTACACCGCCCATGAATAATAGCTACATGACAGCTATCCTTATCTACTCTAGTTCGTGGCTCAGGTTGTATGCCACCTTAGTTAGTTGAGTTTGGTTTGAGAACCATATATAGGGTTCTTTTATTTCTTTGTACTTGAGTTCTTTTTGGCTTACACAACTAAGAAGAGGAAAACTGTTTTTAGCCTCCACCTTTGTGTGTATTTCCCCATTGTGCAAGCAAGAAAGCTACAAGTGAGACTCCTTCCTTCTCTCCCACAATCTTGACATGGTATCAGAGCCTTGTTCGTGGTAAGGAGCTCAAGAAAGCAAGCCAAGCTCGCGGTGTTCTGGTAAGAGGAGCAGTGTTGCTTTCATTTTCTATTTTGGGAGCAGATCTCTGCAGGTAGCACAACCGAAGATTGCAAGAGTGCATTGTCTTAGGTTGAGACGCTCTTCGCGGTGAAGCAAGAGGGAAGTATATGCTGCGGGAGAGGCCTTTAGCCCTTGGTGATCCTGTTTTTTTTATTTGAGGCCATTTCGGGGCCTGTTCTGGAGGCAGAAGTTTTCTGCACGCACTCAGGAAAAGGCCCAGTTTTATGCTGTGTGACCACTATTCTACAGGTCGGTGAAAATTTACTGTAGAAATTGCATCGTATGCCTGTGCGCAGAGACATTGGGAGTTACAGAATCATCCTTGTTGCTTGTTGATGCAAAATCGTCACTAGGAAGTGACTGTGTGGTTAAATACCACTTTCGCCAGTTTTGCAAATTTGCCCTTGTCAGGGTGAAGCTATGTTTTTTGCAATGACAGAATTTTTTGTAGTGTTCTGTAATGGCGTCTGATTCTCTTTCACAGATTATAACTGAAAAGCTTGACAAGAACAACTTCCAAGCATGGAAGTTTAGAATGACGAATTTCCTTATGGGAAAAGGATATTGGGAATTTGTTGCAGGAAATGAAGAAGAATCAGTTCTTCCTGATGTTCCCAATCAACAGCAAATGCAGGCATTTAAAGCATGGCATGAAAGAGCCAGAAAAGTTATGTATTGGTTGTCTATCAGTATTTCAAACTCTATGATTGTGCATATTCAGGATGCAAGTACGCCAAAGGAGGCATGGGATACCTTATCAAAAATGTATAGCACAAATACGCAAGCCAGGAAAATGCAGCTCAAGCAAGAGTTGCATAATGTACAAAGAGAAAGTACGAGCATCAATGACTACCACATGAAGGTGAAGAAGATTGCAGATGCACTTGCTTCCATTGGGTCGCCAGTGGAAGATGATGATTTAGTTTCTGTGACCTTGAATGGTCTAGGAAAGGATTATGCACAGTTTCGGACATCCATTTCAATTCGTGAAAGATTTCTGATTTTGAGGAGTTGATTGCTCTTCTAATTTCCGAGGAGCAGAGAAATGGTGGTGCATATTCTTCAGGAGGAACTTCAAAAGAAACTGTCTTCTACTCAAATGCTGGAAGAGGTAGAGGCAGTGGTAGAGGAGGCCGATTTGGAGACCGTGGTAGAAATCAGAATATGCAGCAAACTCAAGAAAACCAGTCCTATGGAGGAGGACATGGTAACTCTAGAGGCAGGGGGAGCCAAAGAGGTCGTGGTGGATAGCAAAGAGGCCAAAATGCAAACAGTAATGTTGAATGCTACTACTGTGGTAAAATAGGTCATATGGCTAAAGACTGCTATAAAAAGCAGAATGACATCATGAATGGAAAACTGCAACAAGGGAATTATGTATCTTCTAGTAGACAGGGTGATGACAGAAATGAGCATTTGTTTATGGTGCAACACATGAATAATTCTGTGACAAGTGTAGAAGAAAGCAACGATGTATGGTATGTTGACTCAGGTGCATCAAACCACATGACAGGTCATGCAAAATGGATGGAGGATGTAAGGAAAATGGAAAAACTAGGATTTGTGGAGACTGGTGATGATACTGCACATCCTATTGTGCATATTCGAAAAATTCCTTTGTCTATGCAGGATGGGAAAAAGAAATACCTGTCCGATGTATTTCATGTCCCGAATATCACCAAGAATCTGGTTTCTGTTGGTCAAATGGTTGAGCAGGGCTTGCAAGTCAGATTTAATCCTCATGGATGCTTTGTTGAGGATATGAAAAATAAAGGTTGCTTGATAGCAAAAGGAAAGAAGAAGGGGAGAATGTTTACGTTGGATGCAGACATATCTGAATTGAGTGCAGCAATGTTTGCACATAGGACCGATGGAGTTGCAGATATTGATATCTGGCATAAACGCATTGGTCATGTTAATGTACAATGACTTAAATCAATGCATGCCCAAAATATTGTTGCAGGATTGCCTAAATTCAAGGTTGTAGAAATGCATAAGGTATGTGAAGCCTGTCTGTTTGGAAAACAGGCAAGGAAACCATTTCCTAGACATGTTCAAGAGAGTAAGAAGCCATTGGAATTAATCCACTCTGATGTGTGGACTACTAAAGCTGCATCTCTTGGAGGCTGTCATTATTTTGTGACTTTTATTGATGACTATAGCATAAAAGTTTGGGTGTATTTTATGAAAAAGAAAAGTGAAGTTTTTGGGCATTTCAAAACTCTTAAAGCTATGGTTGAAAAAGAAACAGGCCTGCAAATAAAATGCCTAAGGTCAGATGGAGAGGGAGAGTACCTCTCAAATGAGTTTGCAAGGTTTATGCAGGAGCATGGCATAAAGCAGCAATATTCATGCAGTCATACCCTACAACAAAATGGAATTGCAGAAATGAAAAATAGGCATATTGGAGAGGTATCTCGTGCCATGCTCAATGAAAAAGACTTACCAGATTTTTACTGGGCTGAAGCAGTTGCTACAGCAGTCTACATAATGAACAGGACTCCCACTGCAGCAATACATGGGATGACTCCAGAGGAGAGGTATACTGGTAGGAAACCATATATTTCTCACTTGAAGATTTTTGGTTGCATTGCCTATATTCATGTGCCAAATGAGTTGAGATCCAAGTTGGATCGAAAAGCTGAGAAGTGCATCTTTATTGGTTATTCTCTGCAGCAAAAAGGTTATAGATGCTATAACCCTTCTACTCGTAAGTTTACAGTGAGCAGAGATATTGTTTTTTATGAGATGAGTAGTTGGTATAAACTAGTAAATGTGATTGATAATGTAGATGCACAAAATGGTAATGCTGCGTAGAATTCACAACAGCAGTCACAAAATATTAGTGGACCTGGAGCGTCCTCTAGCAGTGGTTCACATTCTTTGCCATGGACAGGCAGATTGAGATTAGGAGAATCTTCTCAAAGCAATGCAGATAGTGGTATGCAGGTATCACGAAAAGGAAAAGAGAAGGTTGATCAGCCCATGTTTGATGTGAATGCAGGTCACTCTTATGTGGATGGTGAATCCAGTGGCTCAGAACAGAGCATTGATGATGAGTTGGGTATTCCTTCTATTGTTATACCTGGAGTAAGGAAGACTAGGGATGTTTTGAGAGCACCTGGGAGTGAACCTATTTTGCGTAGGTCTACGAGAGCTAGGTATCCTGTGGATAGGCTGAAATATGATGGATTTACAGCCATTCACTATGCATATATGGTCAAAGTGATACAGGAACCAGAACCCACTTCTTTTGAGCAAGCCATGGGAAAAGAAAAATGGGAGAAAGCCATGGATGAAGAAATGGATGCCTTGGAAGCAAATGCTACATGGGAATTGGTACCTTTGCCTAAAGGTAAGAATGCAATTGGCTGTAAGTGGGTTTATAAGGTAAAGCACAATGTAGATGGTTCTGTGAACAGATACAAGGCAAGATAAGTAGTCAAGGGGTATGCACAAATATATGGCATTGACTATGAAGAAACATTCAGTCCAGTTGCAAGGATGGCAACCGTAAGAGCAGTCATTGCTATGGCTGCATCAAAGGGATAGTCTTTACATCAGATGGATATAAAGAATGCCTTCTTGCATGGTGATTTGCAAGAAGAGGTCTATATGGAGCAGCCACCAGGTTATGTGCGTGATGTTCATCCTGAGTTTGTTTGCAGGTTGAAGAAAGCCTTGTATGGCTTGAAGCAAGCACCTAGAGCATGGTCTGACAAGATAGGACAGTATCTTGTCACTATTGGCTTTTAGATTTCCAAGGCAGAATTCTCACTTTATGTGAGAAAAACAGAGAAAGGTATTATGCTACTTGTCATTTATGTTGATGATTTGATTATGACAGGTGACAGTGATGAAGATATCCTTCATGTGAAAATGCTATTGAAGCAGAAGTTTGAGATGAAGGATTTGGGAGAGCTGTGTTATTTCTTGGGCATTGAGGTGATTAGATCACCAAGTGGGATACAGCTCTTGCAGAGGCAATATAGATTGGACATGCTGTCCAAATATGGGATGACAGGCTGTAAGCCTATTTCAGTTCCTTTGGAGCAGAATGTGAAGCTGAGCGCAGATGCAGGTGAGCTTCTGGAAGACCCTACTATGTACAGACGCATAGTAGGAAGTTTGATTTATATGACTATTACCAGGCCAGATTTGAGCTATGCTGTTGGATTGGTAAGTCAGTTTATGCAGGCTCCAAGGAAACCGCATTTGGATGCGGCTAGACGCATACTCAGATATGTGAAGTCCACATTGCAGTATGGACTATTTTATGAGACTGGGGTTCAGATACAGTTGCATGGATACACTGATGCTGATTGGGCTGGTAGTATTTCTGATAGACGATCTACCAGTGGATATGTGTTCTCTTTTGGGAGTGTTGCAGTCACTTGGAGCAACAAGAAACAGCTTACAGTTGCCTTGTCGAGCACATAGGCTGAGTACAGGGGCGCAGCAATGGCTGCATGTGAGGTAGCTTGGTTGCATAAGCTACTTTATGATATGCATCAGCCTACAGATGGGCTAGTTGTCATTTATTGTGACAACATGAGTAGTATACACTTGGCAAATAACCCAGTCTATCATGCTAGAACAAAGCACATTGAGGTGCATTATCACTATGTGCGGGAGAGGTTTTTACTAGGTCTTATTGATCTAGTTTATGTCAGCACAGAGGATCAGGTAGCTGACATATTCACGAAGGCATTGGGTGCAGAGAAGCTATGCAAGTTCAGAGACCTGCTTGGTGTGCAGGAATTGGGATTGAGCTCGAGGGGGAGTGTTGAGATATCGAGCTCCACTCGTGATATGCCAGGGTGACTGTTGTGCATTTATGTCACCGACGTGTTAGTTTTGCAGATGCGGTTGGTACACCGCTCATGAATAATAGCTACATGATAACTATCCTTATCTACTCTAGTTCGTGGCTCAGGTTGTATGCCACTTTAGTTAGTTGAGTTTGGTTTGAGACCCATATATAGGGTTCTTCTATTTCTTTGTACTTGAGTTCTTTTTGGCTTACACAACTAAGAAGAGGAAAACTGTTTTCAGCCTCCACCTTTGTGTGTATTCCCCCATTGTGCAAGCAAGAAAGCTACAAGTGAGACTCCTTCCTTCGCTCCCACAATCTTGACATCAACAAGGCGTCCAAGCTCCCAAATCACATCCATATCAGTTATATTTAACTCATTCCAAAAAGATGGAAGATGGATTCCTACAATCATTAGCAAAGGTACTTGGATCACCATGCAACAAGCAAAACGTGGGAAAAGGTGAAGATATAAGAGCTTGTTTATCTCTACTTGGAATGGTAGAATCCAAGATTTTAAGCTTGGAGTAAAATAGGATAGCATAAAAGAGGTTCTGGTGCAACATGTGTTTATGCATAGAGAGCTATGTTTGGAACCTGGAAGTTCAAATCTTCCAATGCATAAACCAAATTGTAAGGATTTAATTCTTAAAGTCTTTCTTTTCTTGAACTTGGTTTAAGGTTTTCCATTATAAAATTTGTTCATTTGTCTTGTAGATGTCTATCCCTCTAATCTTGAGGAATGGCAACTGGTTAAGTCTATTGTTGATGTGATTGATGTGATGCATGGCTTAATTGGAGAAGAGATGTACAAAGGTAGAAAGAAGACAGAGCTTGCAGAGAATGGAATATTCTTCTATGACTATTCTTATATTATCCCCATGCAGCATAGCCAATGGGGATCAATATCCCCCCTTCCTTTGCCAAATTTTTCAAGCTTTGAGTGACCTTTTCCAGCTACTAGTAAGGGCTATGGATGTAAAATATTTTCTGAGATACAGAGAGCATTAAAACCTAGTATCTCAAGTAGGCTAAGTAAAGTTACTTTGTTCATGCCTATTAATATATTTGTTGACTTCTTTTCTAATGCTGAGATAAGAAAATCAAAGGCTATGCTTTCAGTAAAGAGACTAACACATAATCATGTTATACAATTTGTTGATGAGGGATGGGATACTAGGACAGAAGGGAAAATTATATGTAAGATAGATCAAGACTCTATAGCTTGTAAATATATGATTGCTACTCAAAATTTCATCCTTAGCTTTTATTATAGTAGATGGCATTATGTTGGCAGTAGTCTTGTTGCTTTTGACCAAAATCTTGATAATTTTAGCAAAGATCCTATAGTGGATCTTGATATTTGGTACAATGAGGACATTATTGCAATCCTAAAGGTTAGATCATCATGTACGCTACATCAAGTGAGGATGGATTTACAGAATGAAGATATTGAACTACCATACTCATTTGTGTTCCAACTTAATAACAAACGAGTAAGTTTTTATATTATATTATATTCATTTAGGTGTATATCTGATTTCACTTCTTGATTAATTAACATTTGTAACATATTTTTTTAAACAGATATCAACGAGGAGAGAGAAGAATATACAATGCAAGAATATTGAAAAAAATATCTCTTTACTATCAATATAAAATACATGTACAAATTTTTGTCAAGCATCTCCATGACTTATACACAAGGGCTTATAATCTGAGGCAAAGCTTTTTTTTAAAACAAGGAACATCCTTTCTAGGAGTCCTTTTGCTGATCTTTGATGCTTTGGTTGTTGAAGGCATAGCTTCACCTGCTGTAGCTACATGCACCTCCTCTCCTTCAATGTCCAAGCCCCCACTTCTTGTCGGTTGTATACGATTGGTCATTATGTACTTCAAGAGCTTTTCTCTTATATACAAAACGTGCTCACTTGTATAGCAATCCCTTGTAAACTATCATACATTTGTAAAAAAATATTTTTAGTTCATTATTATTTTTTACAATGGACTATTTTACAATAAAACTCTATCTTAAAGCTTAATATGTTTCACATTACCTTTATAAGTTTATCATCATTGAGATAAATAAACTGAACCAATCTTCTGGCATTTACAATTACTCTCCAGCCACAAGAGTAACTATCATCCTGATGAGGACACTGCAATCAACAAGAGTAACTTGTTTATGGTAGTTTTTAGAATAAATATCTTAGTATATTCCAACTATATTAATCAAGAACTTACCACAACTTGTCTATATTGCATTGTTGCAAGTAAGTCAGAAGGCATGGGAGGCCTTTTCTCTAGCACTTCAATCAATCTTTTACAAACTATGTACCAAAAAGGCAATAAAATTTAGAGTTATTACAAAAGAAAGATCAAAATATTTAGATTGCCTAAAACAAAAAGATCAAAATATCAAGGAGACCCTAGATTATATAAATTACAACTTGGAATTTCCGTGGCTTCCTTTTATAGAATTGATGAGGAAACATTGCCTCTCCACACAGTCTATTCCAATTAGGCTTCAATGAGAACTGAAAACAAAAATATTTCAGTAATCTAGCAAAACAAGATCTCATAAAATCTTTAAAAATATCAAATTACTTACTTTTCATTGTATGGGATTACAAGAAGCTCCAAAGATTCAAAGTCAATTGAATTGAACCAATGGTCAAAAGCACTTGCATCAAGCTCACTCCTCATATAGTATGAGATTGATGGATCAAGAACCTTAATCTTTTGTTGTTGTATATCAAAGGGGAGCTCATGCGTTACACACTTAGCAAAGGAATGGAGATAGTTAGCATCAATATGAAAGTCTACTGCTATAAAAATATGGTGAGTTTAAACAAATTTTGGTAAACTATACCTCATCCCAACAAGAAAAATCGAGTCATTTACTTCTCTCACTTTATTTTGGAGAATTTAAACACAATCAGTGTCCAAAAATATCATATGAGATCTCTTATTAATATCAATAGGTAAAAAGCAAGAAATATTGAATCCCTTAGGGTTAGCCCTTTCAAGAAGGGTAGATAACTCCTCTTCAAAATATGGGAGATTTTATGCTTTCTTTTCTTCTTCCTTCTTTCTTTTAAACTCCCTCCATTTACCTCCCTGCTCTATTGTGGCCTTTTTCTCTTTCTCATGGTGTCTTGTGTCCTTTTCATGCATAACATCTTCAACCTTCATACTAGTATTATTTTTCTTCTTTCTATATGGAGACACATTTAAAATATTGAAAGCCTTAACATCAAAAAGAGGGACTTACTCAAGGACCTTTGAAAACCTATATCTCAATCTCCTGAGAATAATCATATCTTTATCCATAAGCCTTTATCCATAAGCGTAAGCCTATGTGCATGAGCCATACAAATATAAGAATCTTGGAAAAATTGAATCAAAAAATCCTTTGTAGCCTTCTGAATACAGTTGAGACCTACCCTAGTCCATCTAAAACTCTATAGACTATGCTTGTCACACTGATTTCTCTGACAAGCCTCTGAAAAGGCAGCTTTGGAATCGCATTATTCAGAGCCTTCATTGCACTTCTAATCTCCTTAAGGCACCTCACATGCTGTGAGAACCTTCTTCTTAGCTTTGATTTCCTTGAAAGTTTGGAAGGCTTGGAGGATTGATGTATCTTTGAAGCAAGACCTCTAGGATCAACTTTCTACTTCCTTGTAGTGGACTTAGTTCTAGCCATCTAGAACATCCAAAAAAACAAATTATACTAACAAATTATGAAAGATCTCCTAATCTCTCATATCAATATATCTTCAATCACAAAGCAGTAGGCAAACAGTAATCACAAAGTCTAAATACAATCTCAATAAAACGGTACAAAGATGTATGAAATGTGAGTAGGCCTTAAAGACAGAGAGAACTCGACATCATATCGCATTTCACATGGCACAAGGGGAACAATGCAGGCTCAAAACGGATGAAACGTGATATGGCCTTACTCGGAAAATAGAACATAACACCATTTGTGTTTCATACGTCACATGACAAACATGGCAATCCTAGTCGTGTTCAACTCATCTACTATTGCACATCATATTTACTACATAGTCAAAATATATCCTTAACTCAAGCTAACATGAGATATTGTTTGGCTATGCACTCTTACCTATTAGTATACAATGAAATAAACTTGATTCATGAAGTTGAGTTGGATCTTTTTCTTGGTATAGAATTTGCAATTTTGTTGATTGAGAAGCAATGGTATAGTGTTAAGGAGGTGGAGTAGTTCATGAAGTCACTCCCCACTTTTAGAGAAAGGTATCCATGCCCTAGGGTTGTCCATTAAGACATGCTAATGATCCTACATATCATGTATATGGCTATTTAAGAGGCATAACATTAATGAAGAATGAAGAATGAAGAATTCTATTGTCATTGCATTTAGAGCCATTGGAACATTCTTGCCTCTGATTTTCCTCAATCTCTCCTCCATTGCAACTCAAACCCGAGCCTGCATAGCCATAGCCAATTATGGGATCTATCTCCCTATTCTCTCATTCATAGCCCTTAAAAGACATATCCATAGCCATTTAGGGGATCTACCTCCCTTTTCTCATTCATAGCTTTCAATAGGCACATTCTATGCTTTCAATGTACTACATAGTCAAAATTTATCCTTCAAAGTTCTATAACCTATATCAAGGTAAATGCATGAAATGCGAGTATGGCTTTAATGGACAAAAGAAACCTAGCACCCACGTTACAACATAAACTCGTAGGCCTTAGTCGTATGAAATGCGAGGAAGCATCATGTGGACAAGAGAAACCTAGCACCCATCGTGTTTCAAACGTTTGGTATTTTTGGGGATGATTTAGTAGGAGTGTTCAAGTGATTTAGAACTTACTCATATTTTAGAAAAAAACTTACATTCTTGAGTGTTGAGTGCATATATTGTCAATGAAACCTTCTTTGGTAGCCTTGCGCATAAGAATAATTTTATACTATGATCAAATTAGTGTTGTGCTGGCGTGGTTGAGCATAGAGAGGGTTTTACGTTTGAAAAAACTCTTTTGCAATTTAGAAATCGGGTTTATAACGATGTTGGTTTACACGTGTGGCTACTGTAGTGTGTAGTTAATTTCACACGTGCGACTGAAGACTGTTTTGCTTGGGAAGTTGTGCCACGTGTCACTTACTTTTTCGGCATGATAGCGCTTTTATAGCTCTGATTTTTAAGTTTTTTCCTTTTTCTTTTTCATTTAAAGAGAACGTTGTCGTATTGCTACGCATTCGAGGTGTGTAAACCACCCAAAAGTTGTGCATGGGATTTGGTACTTTGTACATATTTAGTTGTTGTGATTACATTTATTTTCTGCGTATGAGTATAGTGGCGAGCATGAAGGGTTGCTTTCAGGCAGGGTCAAGGAGAGAAGACATTACAACTATATAAACAGATGTAAGAGGAGGGCATTTTCTCAAATCTGTACACAATCAATCTTATTGCTGTGAATAGCAAATACTGCAATGGGCTGGGTTTCTTTTTCACTTTTCTTGTCCCTGAAACAAAGGGAAGATCCTTGGAGGAAATTACAGGGGAGAATAGTGATGAGCCAAGGAATCACACAAATTTACAAATTGGAACTGGGAATGGACATTTGACCTTGTGAGTAGGATATGAAGCTCTTGTTTTGTGCAACATCTAAGGCACTTGTTGGGACATGTCTTTTTTTTGGGTTCTAGTGTTTCATATTTAGTGGAGGCATATTCGAGCTCATGAAAGGAGCCGTGCTTTGAGGGGAAAAAGGAGAAGCTTTTGGGCTATTTTTGAAAAGGAGGCTTTTTGGGGGGAAAAACCTTGGAGATTCAGATATGCAGGTTTTACTGGTTTTTAGAAACTTCATGAAGAAAAAGCTCGGCAATTGGGGGGAATAAGGGAGTACGGTGGCGGAAGCAGTCGATCTTGGGGGGGCGAGCTCTGCATTTAGAACAGAGGAGGATGGGAGCTATCTCTATTGGATTGTGATGAACCGGACTGCGATGAGCTAAAGCTATGCTTACCTAAAGAGTAGAAGTCTGTCGTCATGCGAGGAGGCTTCATCAATGATAACCACAGCTATATGTTGGCAGCAGACGGGAACGCAGGCGGCACAGAGGAAGGAACCTGAAGAAGTGCTGCAGGCTCTCCACAATCTTCATTTTCTATGGTTATCCTACAATGCTGTCGACAAGCTCCTATCTCAGAAGCTGTAACCACGTCAAACTTTACCCATGCCAGGCTCAGAAGCTTCAGGACAATTTACTGCTTACGACAGAGATGACGAAGAAGAAGTGAAAGGACGAGGACGGGGACGACAGAAAGATTGCAACGAATCATCGACGGATGTAGCTCTGAACGGGGTGACAAAGGCGAGAAGAATAATGCCGAATGCTGTTGCAGGACGAATAGTGACAATGATGCAAGGATGATAAAGCTGTGAAGTAAAAAGGAGCTCGATGAATTCTACAGAGGTCGACAGCAGGAGTGAAAGTGTATCCAGAGATTCCACTTCTCTGCACGACTTTTGTGTTGAAATCTTCCATACTAAGAGATGATGACAAGCTTCTAATCTCGTTTCAACCAACCAACGCCTCCCAGAACTATGTCAAACAAACTCAAGGTATAGGAGTTGCAACCTTGTGGACGCGAACAGAGGTGGAAAGGATGATAAGGCACCCTACTACTATTCTGGATCATGATCACAAAAATTGCAGCAGCAGACAATCTAGCATGAGAAAGGATAAATGCTAAAGTAGAGAGGTATTGTCTCGGCATCAATAGCCTGTGCATCGGCCCAAAAGAATCAGGAGAAAAAGCACAGAGAAATTGAAGTCTGATGGCGATTCACAGAATTCGGCGCAGGAGGAAGAACTGGACGTAATATCTACCATAAAACTCGAGGGAAAAAGAGGATCGAATGTTGAGGTGGAAGAGAAATGCAAGAGATTGGAAATCTGCTGCTCTTTGACATAGAGAGCCTTGGAATCAGGAAGGAGTGTAATGCGAGGATAGAAGGTCTATCAAAAGAAGAGCTTGTAGAGTGTGACTACGAGGGCTTCAAGCCATAGTTTATACAAGGATTTCTAACTCAATTTGGGGCTGATTTTCTGAGCGTGATGATGGAAAGGAAGACATTGCTGCTGCTATAGTGAAAACTTGAAAAGGTCCCATCGAGGGAATAATCTAGTGCCTTTGATCCTCCTATTAATCTTCATGGGTGCTGTTGTGGCTGGGTGTATTCTGATGTACATTGGACAAGGAGGTTCTCATGATGAGCTTTCAGATACCCTAAGCTATGTGGTTGAAGAATCTGATATTGTAGTTATCCAGTTGAGGAATGTGTCCACTGCTCTCACATAGGCTCAAACGATTAATGCACTAAATTTTGCTATTCCAAATTCAGAAAAGGCGCAGATTCAACAATTAAATGTACAACTGATCATTGCTGCAATCAGACAAGCGCTCCTCACAGCTTTTATATGTATTCGCATCCCTACTGCTGGAGAATTCTATCCTACAGCTGTTCACTTCTGCAACCAGAAAAGCCATTCTTCAATAAGAGGAAACGTGGATACCTGAAGCTTCCATGAACGTGCTGAAAAAGACCATTTTACTCTTCATCGATGATACTTTGCAGGATGCACCAGAAGCTTCAAATCCAGATGTAATAAACTTTCTTTCAAATTGAATCGTGATCTCGCTTGATTGATCTTCTATCCTGAAATTAGTCAAGGCCCTCTGTGGTCGCGACTTTGCTTTCAAAAACCCTTCGACATCTTTGGTGAACCCGACGTGAAAGCGTCGCAGAAATTTCAGGATGGGAGATACTTCAGCCTCTATTTCAGCTTCTTCTACAACTCCAGCTGCCTCTACTTCAGCTCCATCAATGACTGCTGCGTCAAGTACTTCAACGGAGGATCTAAAACAGATTTTGCAGAATATGTCCATGTATATGCAGCTCCAAAATCAGCAAACACAAATGTATATGCAGCAGCAACAACAATTGCATCAACAACAGTTGTCTCAGCAAAGGCAACTCTATTCAGAGCAGGAGAATGCAAACAGTGCGACTAAGGCTATTGAAGCAGTTGAGAGTGAGATGAAGCTATTTGACGGGCGTAATGTTTCAGCATATTTGAAGACATATGAGATCAAGATGGGGTTTTTTGGAGTTCCTGCTGGACTTATGAGTAAGTACTTCCTTCGTCTTGTCACACCTGCTTTGAGGACAAAAGTGATTGATTTATTTATTCAAAATACACATTGGCAAGATTTTAAGAAGGCTCTAAAAGAAGAATACTTCCTTGAGGACTTTGGTATGGCTACTCGACGGTCATTCCGAGAGTGGGTCTACATGCCAAACAAAGGTCTTGCTGCTTCGGAGTTGATTCGAGAATTTGAGGAAAGGTATAGTCAGCTTGATGCCATTGAACAAAGAGCATTGGATGTTGAAGAAGTTGAGCTTTTCTTGCAAGTTGCAGATCCTGCTCTTCAAGAAGAATTGGGTGAGCTTCTTGAAGATCGCACGAAGCCTATGGGTCTTAAAATTGATTGGCAGGATGCTCAGGATGCAGTCTCAACTTTGACCAAGAGGAGGATATGGAAGACTCGCCTACAGAATGGTTCCATGACACCTACATCATCATCTGCTCCTATGCCTACTTCTATCCCTGTTATTTCTTCTCCTCCTCAGCCAGTTTCTTGGCCTATGCCAATGCCTACTGTTTCTACTCCACCGATTCCTCCTGTTCCACGACCGATGCCTACACCTTCTGCTCCAAAACCATCCGCTCCATCGGTGCCTACTTCTCTTGATGACATAATCAAAGGAATCATAGATTTGACACTTGAGTCAGTCAAAGCGGAGTTGGTGGGTAAGTTGAAGGAGCAGTTTGCTTCAACTGCGCCTGCTACTTCTTCTAGTGCTCCTATTGCACCTAGGAGTGCTCCTAGTGCACCTAGGAGAGATCGGAGATGTATTTGGTGTGATAGTACGGAGCATCAGCATTGCAGGGATTGTGACTCTTTCCAGGATGCAAGGAGGCAAAATTTGGTATATTGGGGGCAAGATGGTAAGATTTGGTTGACTGAGACTGGAGCTCCACTTGCTACCAACTTTGGTAAAGGTGGAATGAAGAAGTTAGTGGAGGACATGGCTGCGCGTACTTCTTATGTGACGGCTAGAGGTGATGCTTCTGCATATGGAGTACAGATTGAGAAGGGATCAGAGACTCAGTCCGCACTATGGACTTGTTGACATATCGAGCTCCACTCGTGATACACCAGGGTGACCGTTGTGTATTTATGTCACCGACTTGTTAGTTGCAGATGCGGTTGGTACACCGCCCCTGAATATTAGCTACATGATAGCTATCCTTATCTACTCTAGTTCGTGGCTCAGTTAGTATGCCACCTTAGTTAGTTGAGTTTGGTTTGAGACCCATATCTAGGGTTCTTCTATTTCTTTGTACTTGAGTTCTTTTGGCTTACACAACTAAGAAGAGGAAAACTGTTTTCAGCCTCCACCTTGTGTGTCTTCCCCCATTGTGCAAGCAAGAAAGCTTCAAGCGAGACTCCTTCCTTCTCTCCCACAATCTTGACATGGTATCAGAGCCTTGTTCGTGGTAAGGAGCTCAAGAAAGCAAGCCAAGCTCGCGGTGTTCTGGTAAGAGGAGCAGTGTTGCTTTCATTTTCTGTTTCGGGAGCAAATCTCTGCAGGTAGCACAGTCGGAAAGTGCAGGAGTGCATTGTCTCAGGTTGAGACGCCCTTCGCTGTGAAGCAAGAGGGCAGTATATGCTGCGGGGAAGGGCTTTAGCCCTTGACGACCTTGTTTTTTTGATTTGAGACCATTTCGGGGCCTGTTTTGGAGGCGGAAGTTTTCTGCACACACTCAGGAAAAGGCCCAGTTTTATGCTGTGCAGCCACTGTTCTACAGGTCGGTGAATAGTTACTGTAAAAATTGCATTGTATGCTTGTGCGCAGAGACATTGGGAGTTATAGAATCATCCCTGTTGTCTGTTGATGCAAAATCGTCACTAGGAAGTGACTGTGTGGTCAAATACCACTTTCGCCAGTTTTGCAGATTTTCCCTTGTGAGGGTGAAGCTGTGGTTTTTGCAGTGACAGAATTTTTTGCAGTCTTCTGTAATGGCATCTGATTCTCTTTCACAGATTGTCACTGAAAAGCTTGACAAGAACAACTTCCAAGCATGGAAGTTTAGAATGACGAATTTCCTTATGGGAAAAGGATATTGGGAATTTGTTGCAGGAAATGAAGAAGAACCAGTTCTTCCTGATGTTCCCAATCAACAGCAAATGCAGGCATTTAAAGCATGGCATGAGAGAGCCAGGAAAGTTATGTATTGGCTGTCTATCAGCATTTCAGACTCTATGATTGTGCATATTCAGGATGCAAGTACGCCAAAGGAGGCATGGGATACTTTGTCAAAAATGTATAGCACAAATACGCAAGCCAGGAAAATGCAGCTCAAGCAAGAGTTGCACAATGTGCAAAGAGAAAATATGAGCATCAACGACTACCATATGAAGGTGAAGAAGATTGCAGATGCACTTGCTTCTATTGGGTCACCAGTGGAAGATGATGATTTAGTTTCTGTGACCTTGAATGGTCTAGGAAAGGATTATGCACAGTTTCGGACATCCATTTCAGTTCGCGAAAGATTTCCTGATTTTGAGGAGTTGATTGCTCTTCTAATTTCTGAGGAACAGAGAAATGGTGGTGCATCTTCTTCAGGAGGAACTTCGAAAGAAGCTGTCTTCTACTCAAATGCTGGAAGAGGTAGAGGCAGTGGTAGAGGAGGCCGATTTGGAGGCCGTGGTAGAAATCAGAATATGTAGCAAACTCAAGAAAACCAGTCCTATGGAGGAGGACGTGGTAACTTTAGAGGCAGGGGGAGCCAAAGAGGTCGTGGTGGATGGCAAAGAGGTCAAAATACAAACAGTAATGTTGAATGCTACTACTGTGGTAAAATGGGTCATATGGCTAAAGACTGCTATAAAAAGCAGAATGACAACATGAATGGAAAACTGCAACAAGGGAATTATGCATCTTCTAGCAGACAGGGTGATGACAGAAATGAGCATTTGTTCATGGTGCAGCACATGAACAATTCTGTGACAAGTGTAGAAGAAAGCAATGATGTATGGTATGTTGACTCAGGTGCATCAAACCACATGACAGGTCATGCAGAATGGATGGAGGATGCAAGGAAAATGGAAAAACCAGGATTTGTGGAGACTGGTGATGATACTGCACATCCTATTGTGCAGATTGGAAAAATTCCCTTGTCTATGCAGGATGGGAAAAAGAAATACCTGTCCGATGTATTTCATGTCCCGAATATCACCAAGAATCTGGTTTCTGTCGGTCAAATGGTTGAGCAGGGCTTGCAGGTCAGATTTAATCCTCATGGATGCTTTGTTGAGGATATGAAAAATAAAGGTCGCTTGATAGCAAAAGGAAAGAAGAAGGGAAGAATGTTTACGTTGGATGCAGACATGTCTGAATTGAGTGCAGCAATGTTTGCACATGGGACCGGTGTAGTTGCAGATATTGATATCTGGCATAAACGCATTGGTCATGTTAATGTACAGCGACTTAAATCAATGCAGGCCCAAAATATTGTTGCAGGATTGCCAAAATTCAAGGTTGCAGAAATGCATAAGGTATGTGAAGCCTGTCAGTTTGGAAAACAGGCAAGGAAACCATCTCCTAGACATGTTCAAGAGAGTGAGAAGCCATTGGAATTAATCCACTCTGATGTGTGGACTACTAAAGCTGCATCTCTTGGAGGTTGTCATTATTTTGTCACTTTTATTGATGACTATAGCAGAAAAGTTTGGGTGTATTTTATGAAAAAGAAAAGTGAAGTTTTTGGGCATTTCAAAACCTTTAAAGCTATGGCTGAAAAAGAAACAGGTCTGCAAATAAAATGCCTGAGGTCAGATGGAGGGGGAGAGTACCTCTCAAATGAGTTTGCAAAGTTCTTGCAGGAGCATGGCATAAAGCAGCAATATTCATGCAGTTATACCCCACAACAAAATGGAATTGTAGAAAGGAAAAACAGGCATATTGGAGAGGTATCTCGTGCCATGCTCAATGAAAAAGACTTGCCAGATTTTTATTGGGCTGAAGCAGTTGCTACAGCAGTCTACATAATGAACAGGACTCCCACTGCAGCAATACATGGAATGACTCCAGAGGAGAGGTATACTGGTAGGAAACCAGATATTTCTCGTTTGAAAATTTTTGGTTGCATTGCCTATGTACATGTGCCAGATGAGCTGAGATCCAAGTTGGATCCAAAAGCTGAGAAGTGCATCTTTATTGGTTACTCTCTGCAGCAAAAAGGGTATAGATGCTATAACCCTTCTACTCGTAAGTTTACAGTGAGCAGAGATGTTGTTTTTGATGAGATGAGTAGCTGGTATAAACCAGCAAATGTGATTGATGATGTAGATGCACAAAATGGTAATGCTGCACAGAATTCACAGCAGCAGTCACAAAATATTAGTGGACCTGGAGCGTCCTCTAGCAGTGGTTCACATTCTTCGCCATGGACAGGCAGATTGAGATCAGGAGAATCTTCTCAAAGTAATGCAGATAGTGGTATGCAGGTATCACGAAAAGAAAAGGAGAAGGTTGATCAGCCCATGTTTGATGTGAATGCAGGTCACTCTTATGTGGATGGTGAGTCCAGTGGCTCAGAACAGAGCATTGATGATGAGTTGGGTATTCCTTCTATTGTTACACATGGAGTAAGGAATACCAGGGATGTTTTGAGAGCACCTGGGAGTGAACCCACTTTGCGCAGGTCTACCAGAGTTAGGTATCATGTGGATAGGCTGAAATATGATGGATTTACAGCCATTCACTATGCATATATGGTCAAGGTGATACAGGAACCAGAACCCACTTCTTTTGAGCAAGCCATGGGAAAAGAAAAATGGGAGAAAGCCATGGATGAAGAAATGGATGCCTTGGAAGCAAACGCTACATGGGAATTGGTACCTTTGCCTAAAGGTAAGAATGCAATTGGCTGTAAGTGGGTTTATAAGGTGAAGCGCAATGCAGATGGTTCTGTGAACAGATACAAGGCAAGATTAGTAGTCAAGGGGTATGCACAAACATATGGCATTGACTATGAAGAAACATTAAGTCCGGTTGCAAGGATGGCAACCGTAAGAGCAGTCATTGCTATGGCTGCATCAAAGGGATGGTCTTTACATCAGATGGATGTAAAGAATGCCTTCTTGCATGGTGATTTGCAAGAAGAGGTCTATATGAAGCAGCCATCAGGTTATGTGCATGCTGTTCATCCTGAGTTTGTTTGCAGGTTGAAGAAAGCTTTGTATGGCTTGAAGCAAGCACCTAGAGCATGGTCTGACAAGATAGGACAGTATCTTGTCACTATTGGCTTTCAGATTTCCAAGGCAGATTTCTCACTTTATGTGAGAAAAACAGAGAAATGTATTATGCTACTTGTCATTTATGTTGATGATTTGATTATGACAGGTGACAGTGATGAAGATATCCTTCATGTGAAAATGCTATTGAAGCAGAAGTTTGAGATGAAGGATTTGGGAGAGCTGCGTTATTTCTTGGGCATTGAGGTGATTAGATCACCAAGTGGGATACAGCTCTTGCAGAGGCAATATGGATTGGACATGCTGTCCAAATATGGGATGACAGGCTGTAAGCCTATTTCAGTTCCTTTGGAGCAGAATGTGAAGCTGAGCACAGATGCAGGTGAGCTTCTAGAAGACCCTACTATGTACAGACGCATAGTAGGAAGTTTGATTTATATGACTATTACCAGGCCAGATTTGAGCTATGCTGTTGGATTGGTAAGTCAGTTTATGCAGGCTCCAAGGAAACCACATTTGGATGCGGCTAGACGCATACTCAGGTATGTGAAGTCCACATTGCAGTATGGACTATTTTATGAGACTGGGGTTCAGATACAGTTGCATGGATACACTGATGCTGATTGGGCTGGTAGTATTTCTGATAGACGATCTACCAGTGGATATGTGTTCTCTTTTGGGAGTGCTGCAGTCACTTGGAGCAGCAAGAAACAGCCTACAGTTGCCTTGTCGAGCACAGAGGCTGAGTACAGGGGTGCAGCAATGGCTGCATGTGAGGTAGCTTGGTTGCATAAGCTACTTTATGATATGCATCAGTCTACAGATGGACCAGTTGTCATTTATTGTGACAACATGAGTAGTATACACTTGGCAAATAACCCAGTCTATCATGCTAGAACAAAGCACATTGAGGTGCATTATCACTATGTGCGAGAGAGGGTTTTACTAGGTCTTATTGATCTAGTTTATGTCAGCACAGAGGATCAGGTAGCTGACATATTCACGAAGGCATTGGGCGCAGAGAAGCTGCGCAAGTTCAGAGACCTGCTTGGTGTGTAGGAATTGGGATTGAGCTCGAGGGGGAGTGTTGACATATCGAGCTCCACTCGTGATACGCCAGGGTGACCGTTGTGTATTTATGTCACCGACTTGTCAGTTGCAGATGCGGTTGGTACACCGCCCCTGAATATTAGCTACATGATAGCTATCCTTTTCTACTCTAGTTCGTGGCTTAGTTAGTATGCCACCTTATTTAGTTGAGTTTGGTTTGAGACCCATATCTAGGGTTCTTCTATTTCTTTGTACTTGAGTTCTTTTGGCTTACACAACTAAGAAGAGGAAAACTGTTTTCAGCCTCCACCTTGTGTGTCTTCCCCCATTGTGCAAGCAAGAAAGCTTCAAGCGAGACTCCTTCCTTCTCTCCCACAATCTTGACAGGACTTATGCTATGGAGTCTGCAAACAAGGGGAAAATTCAGCAAACTGTTTTGACTAGTGCAGGCTCTAGCATCAGATCAGAGACAGGTTGGGACTCGCCTGTTGACAGGTATTCTATTTATGCTTATTTGGCTAAATCTCATGGTGCAGATGTATTTGTTGAGGAGAAGCGTAAGAGGGATGAAGAAAATCCAAGTGCGGCTAAGAAGACTAGAGGGGGTGAGTTTGTTACTCCATCTACTGCAGGACCGTCTTCAAGACCAGGGCTAGATCGACAGATGGAGGATGCTCAAAAGAGAGAAAAGAGGCAAGAGCCTAGAGAGAGAAAGCAGCCAGGATTCAGATTGATGTCCGATATTGAGACATCTACAGACATGAAGAAAATCTTTAATGATAAGATACTTGGCAGTGAGGTGACTTTTACTATTTCTGAGATTTTGGGCATCTCAAAAAGAGAGTTTCAGGATCAGTTTCAGGAGGTCCTGAAGAGGAAAAGACATGCATTGGCTACCACTGATACACAGGGAGTTTTGATTGGAGAGTTGGATGAGGATGATGATGAGGTTATGGTTGATAATGCTTCTGTTTTGCCGCAGGTAGAGAAGAGGGTTCAGCCTATGCATTATGCTGAAATTGATGAACCTGTTTTGATACCGCGTAGTCACTTTTCGCGGAGCCATTGGGCTAGGGCAACTACAGAGACGATGGTAAAGATTGGAGAGAAACAGGTGCCTTATGTTGCATTGGTTGATCATGGTTCAGAGATTAATCTCATTGTTCGTGGAGTTTATGAGAGTAACAGATGGCCTATGGATGTAGAGCATGGGTGGCGTATGAGAGCCGCCAATAACACTGCAGGTGATTTATATGCTGCTTGCCCTAGTGTTAGGGTTTCTATTGGTGATGTAGAGGAGGATTTTCATTTCTTTGTGCAGGATTCATGCTCGTATCCCATAATTCTTGGACAGCCATTCATTACAGAGATGCGCATGGAAACAAAGGTCATGGATGATGGATCTGCTTATGCACGGATTCGCAGTAAGGATGGTATGAGAGCAGTTCAGTTTATGACTGTATGTGTGAATCATGTTAGAAACAAGGATACTCTCAGAGATGCACCCTTACCCACTGTGAGGGATTCAGGTTTTCATTAGGTACCACCATTTCGCGAGACGACGGTGGTACAGAGGAGAGGAGATTGGAGTTCTCGCCTCCTGGCAGCAGTGTTTTCTCCTCCGGTTATGTTGGGATTTCAGCAAACAGTTCGATGAGCTATCAGAAGACTTCTAGATTGTCTAGAGCTGCCAGGCAGTATATATGCAGGAAGGAGAAAAATTTGAAAAATGCAGGAATTTTGGAGGATGATGAGCACATAGATGGTATGTATGACAGTGTGATTTGTACAGATACAATGACAGAGATGGGAGATATGCTGAAAACTGATATGCTGAATTGTCATGGTAATGTATTAGTGCAGTCCCTGGACATGTTTCATGAAATTGCAGATTTTATGTCACAGATTGAGTCAGAGGCTGAGGTAACTCAGCAAAGAGTGTTGAGTGCTGAAGAAAATCAGCAAAAAGAGTTTCCAGCTAGTTATGATCAGCTTTCAGAGAGACAGAGGGCTGAAAATTTTCAGCCAACAGAGTTTACTGCTGAAATATTTCAGCATTCAGAGTTTGGGGCTGTTTCTATGCAGTCCATAGAGCAGAGGGCTGAGAATATTCAGCCATTGGAGTGCAGAATTGCTGATTTACAGCAAGGTTTATGTAATGCAGAAGAGCATCATGAAGTCAGGGTTGACACGAAATACAAAACTGTGGATAAGAAGGTGAAGCCGGTTGCTGTACCGCTTCCACCTGACAGTGATCAGCAAATAGAGAGGGCTGCTAAACAGCAAATTTTGAGGAATCCGGAGCATATTGGTCATAAATTTTCAGCAGAGACACTTGCTGAATTGAAAATTGGAAATGGTGATTTCTTGTTACCCATGGAGAAGCAATGCTTTCAGGAGATGCTTGAGCGTCATGGAAGGGGATTTGCTTTTGTCCCACATGAGATTGGATGTGTGAATCCTGATATTGTTGCTCCTATGGTTATTTTTACTATTCCTCATATTCCATGGAATCTCCGACCTATTCCAGTGCCTAAAGCACACTTGCCAAAGCTGATTGATTTATTGAATGAGAAAATCAGGATGGGAATCCTTGAGCCTTCATCTGCACCATACTCAAACAGGTGGTTTACAGTTCCAAAGAAGAATGGTACTCTTCGATTTATTCAGGACATGCAGCCAGTGAATAGAGTTACTATCAGGAATGTTGGTATAGGTCCAGTTGTGGATGAGTTTGTAGAGGCATTTGCTGGACGTGCCATCTATTCTTTGGGTGATTTGTATTCAGGATATGATCAGTTTCAGCTGGCTTTGGAAAGCAGGGACATAACCACCATGAGAACTCCTATTGGGCTTGTCAGGATGTGTACCTTACCTCAAGGTGCCACTAATTCTGTTGCGCATATGATGAATGCCATGCATAAGGTTCTTCGTGATTACATACCTCAGCTTACTATGCCTTTCTTGGATGATGTGCCCATTAAGGGGTGTGCAGAAGAAGAGAAGAATGAGAGCCTAAATGAGCAGGGATGCAGATACTTTGTGGCTGATCATATTTCAGCATGTGAGAAGATTTTGACCAGGTTAGAAGAAGTGAACTTGACACTTTCAGGGCAAAAATCTGTTTTTGGAGTGAATGAGGTTGTCATTGTTGGGCATATGTGTGGATATTATGGCAGGAAACCCTCACCTGATAAGGTGAATGCTATAGGCAAGATTGCAGAGCATTGTTCTACTACTTCAGAGGTACGGAGATTCATTGGTGCTTGTGTGTTTTATATGATTTGGATACCTCATTTTGCACACATAGCAGATTGTTTGTATCAGCTGCTTCGAAAGGGGCATAAATTTTATTGGGATGAGAGCCACACTAGAGCCATGCGGAAATTGAAGAAGTTATTGCAGAATGCTCCTACTCTCAGGAAAGCGGATTATAACTGTGATAGGCCTATTGTATTGACAGTTGACACTAGTCCAATTGGCATAGGTTGGGCTGTGGGTCAAGATGATGCAGAAGGAAATAGGTATGCTATTCGGTTTGGGGCGAAAGTCCTAAACGAGAGACAGAGGAGATATCCGCAAATTAAGAGGGAGTTATTGGGGATTGTCACGGCTCTCAAATGTGACAAGGATTACTTTATTGGAGCTTCAGTTGTGGTAGAGACAGATTGCTTGCCATTGATTGGTATGATCACGAGTTGCTCTACTCCGGATATAGCCATGTTGAGATGGATTGCATACATCAAGTCATTAAATCCAGAATTTAAACACATAGCAGGGAAGGATAATCCAGTGGCAGATATGTTGTCTAGAGCCAGATATGATGATGAGGAGACTCTACTTGCAGAAGAGGATGATGCAGAAATTTCAGCCACTATGGTTGATCATGTTTTTCATGTCTATGATATTGTGGCTTTTACAGAAGAACTCTATGTTGGAGATTGGTTGCAGATTGGCAGGTACCTTAGTACACTAAACAAAAGAGATGAATGGACAGATGAAGAGTTTAAGAAGATCAGAAGGAAAGCCTATGGTTATTTTCTCAAGGACGGATTTCTTTGGAAGCATCCGAAGAAAAGAGGCGGATTACCTTTGCGGGTTGTCTGCGATAGAGAGACACAGTTACAGGTGATGAGGGAGTTTCATGAGAGTCCTTGGGCTGGTCATAGAGGAGTATGGGCTACTTATGAGAAAATCAAGGAGAAATATTGGTGGAAAGGCATGTATAGAGATGTTTCTCACTTTGTTGAGACTTGCACAGACTGCCAGATGTATTCAGTAGTGCGTCATAGAGATGCGCTTCATCCGACCTATCCACGATGCATTCATTATAAGTGGGTAGTTGATTTGGTTACCATGCCTATAGGTCTATGGCAGATGAGATACATTGTTTTGGCTAGAGAGGATCTTACCAATTATGTTGAGGGCAGATCTTTGAGAACGAAGACCACTAGTGCAGTGTGTAAGTTCTTATTGGAGGAAATTTTCTGCAGGTATGGTTGTGTGGGTAAGATCACTGCGGATCGTGGTGAATTGGATGCAGATGAAGCTAGGGAGTTTTTCTCTCAGCTAGGAATCAAATTGGCTCTAACCACAGCATACAATCCAGAGGGAAATGGGAAGAGTGAAAGAGGGCATCCGCCAATAGTGAAAGCATTAGCCAAAGCATGCAGAGGACGGATTGGAGAATGGCCGAGACTTCTACCATTTGCTTTATGGGCTGATCGTACGACTCATAGTGTTACTACAGGATATATGCCTGCAGAGTTGATGTATGGTCAGAAACCTGCTATGCCGATTGAGACTTGTGCTTTGACTTGGTCAATTTTACCTTGGCAAGAGGATTTGACGAGAGAGGAGCTCTTAGCTCTTCGGATTCGACAGTTGGAGAGGAGACCTGAGGATATTCAGCTAGCTATTGACAGGTTGAAGGTTGCTAGACTGAGAAATAAGGACAGGTTTGACAGCAGGCATCGCTTGCGACCAAGAGCAATAGAAGAGGGAGATTGGGTATTGGTGTTTGATAGCAGTCTTGAAAATCAGCATACTACACTTCGGAAGATGGTGAAAAGATGGTTTGGGCCATACATAGTCAGACATGTCTTTGATAATGCAACATATGAGCTGACAGAATTGGATGGGACAGTGCTTAGAGTGCCTATTGCTGGAAAAAGAATCAAGATTTTTAAGAAAAGAGATGATGAGGATTATGCATTGGAAGAATTTTCGAGAGAAGAGCAACGACAAGAAACTCCAATGGAAGAGACAGATGATATGGCTGAAAATCTTGTTGATCTACCGGAAATGCATAACGAAGAGATTGATTTGTTTGTGGATCTTGATGATAATGATCATGGGTAGTTGGCCCATCCGGAGGATGCGCAGGATTAGAGGGGGTGGATGTCGTATTGCTGCGCATTCGAGGTGTGTAAACCACCCAAAAGTTGTGCATGGGATTTGGTACTTTGTACATATTTAGTTGTTGTGATTACATTTATTTTCTGCGTATGAGTATAGTGGCGAGCATGAAGGGTTGCTTTCAGGCAGGGTCAAGGAGAGAAGACATTACAACTATATAAACAGATATAAGAGGAGGGCATTTTCTCAAATCTGTACACAATCAATCTTATTGCTGTGAATAGCAAATACTGCAATGGGCTGGGTTTCTTTTTCACTTTTCTTGTCCTTGAAACAAAGGGAAGATCCTTGGAGGAAATTACAGGGGAGAATAGTGATGAGCCAAGGAATCACACAAATTTACAGATTGGAACTGGGAATGGACATTTGACCTTGTGAGTAGGATATAAAGCTCTTGTTTTGTGCAACATCTAAGGCACTTGTTGGGACATGTCTTTTTTTTTGGGTTCTAGTGTTTCATATTTAGTGGAGGCATATTCGAGCTCATGAAAGGAGTCGTGCTTTGAGGGGAAAAAGGAGAAGCTTTTGGGCTATTTTTGAAAAGGAGGCTTTTTGGGGGGAAAAACCTTGGAGATTCAGATACGCAGGTTTTACTGGTTTTTAGAAACTTCATGAAGAAAAAGCTCGGCAATTGGGGGGAATAAGGGAGTACGGTGGCGGAAGCAGTCGATCTTGGGGGGGCGAGCTCTGCATTTAGAACAGAGGAGGATGAGAGCTATCTCTATTGGATTGTGATGAACCGGACTGCGATGAGCTAAAGCTATGCTTACCTAAAGAGTAGAAGTCTGTCGTCATGCGAGGAGGCTTCATCAATGATAACCACAGCTATATGTTGGCAGCAGACGGGAACGCAGGCGGCGCAGAGGAAGGAACCTGAAGAAGTGCTGCAGGCTCTCCACAATCTTCATTTTCTATGGTTGTCCTACAATGCTGTCGACAAGCTCCTATCTCAGAAGCTGTAACCACGTCAAACTTTACCCATGCCAGGCTCAGAAGCTTCAGGACAATTTACTGCTTACGACAGAGATGACGAAGAAGAAGTGAAAGGACGAGGACGGGGACGACAGAAAGATTACAACGAATCATCGACGGATGTAGCTTTGAACGGGGTGACAAAGGCGAGAAGAATAATGCCGAATGCTGTTGCAGGACGAATAGTGACAATGATGCAAGGATGATAAAGCTGTGAAGTAAAAAGGAGCTCGATGAATTCTACAGAGGTCGACAGCAGGAGTGAAAGTGTATCCAGAGATTCCACTTCTCTGCACGACTTTTGTGTTGAAATCTTCCATACTAAGAGATGATGACAAGCTTCTAATCTCGTTTCAACCAACCAACGCCTCCCAGAACTATGTCGAACAAACTCAAGGTATAGGAGTTGCAACCTTGTGGACGCGAACAGAGGTGGAAAGGATGATAAGGCACCCTACTACTATTCTGGATCATGATCACAAAAATTGCAGCAGCAGACAATCTAGCATGAGAAAGGATAAATGCTAAAGTAGAGAGGTATTGTCTCGGCATCAATAGCCTGTGCATCGGCCCAAAAGAATCAGGAGAAAAAGCACAGAGAAATTGAAGTCTGATGGCGATTCACAGAATTCGGCGCAGGAGGAAGAACTGGACGTAACATCTACCATAAAACTTGAGGGAAAAAGAGGATCGAATGTTGAGGTGGAAGAGAAATGCAAGAGATTGGAAATCTGCTGCTCTTTGACATAGAGAGCCTTGGAATCAGGAAGGAGTGTAATGCGAGGATAGAAGGTCTATCAAAAGAAGAGCTTGTAGAGTGTGACTACGAGGGCTTCAAGCCATAGTTTATACAAGGATTTCTAACTCAATTTGGGGCTGATTTTCTGAGCGTGATGATGGAAAGGAAGACATTGCTGCTGCTGTAGTGAAAACTTGAAAAGGTCCCATCGAGGGAATAATCTAGTGCCTTTGATCCTTCTATTAATCTTCATGGGTGCTGCTGTGGCTGGGTGTATTCTGATGTACATTGGACAAGGAGGTTCTCATGATGAGCTTTCAGATACCCTAAGCTATGTGGTTGAAGAATCTGATATTGTAGTTATCCAGTTGAGGAATGTGTCCACTGCTCTCACATAGGCTCAAACGATTAATGCACTAAATTTTGCTATTCCAAATTCAGAAAAGGTGCAGATTCAACAATTAAATGTACAACTGATCATTGCTGCAATCAGACAAGCGCTCCTCACAGCTTTTATATGTATTCGCATCCCTACTGCTGGAGAATTCTATCCTACAGCTGTTCACTTCTGCAACCAGAAAAGCCATTCTTCAATAAGAGGAAACGTGGATACCTGAAGCTTCCATGAACGTGCTGAAAAAGACCATTTTACTCTTCATCGATGATACTTTGCAGGATGCACCAGAAGCTTCAAATCCAGATGTAATAAACTTTCTTTCAAATTGAATCGTGATCTCGCTTGATTGATCTTCTATCCTGAAATTAGTCAAGGCCCTCTGTGGTCGCGACTTTGCTTTCGAAAACCCTTCGACAACGTCCTCCGAATTAGTGCAGCGTACTTTTTGATCAAACGTGCGATGATCGTTGGGATATATATATGAACACTTAGGTCTGGATCTTGGTTACTATTTCTCTCATGTACCTTGTCTTGTCTTCGACTAGCTTTTTATCTCGTAAGCATCACGAGCCAAACGAAGCATATGCTTACAATAAACCATTTATTCTCAGGAGCAAGGCCTGTAAATATCAGGTATCACACTTTTCTTAATATTTTTCTCTGCAATCTTGAATTTTGAGGCATTGAAGATGTTAATTGGTTTAAAAGGAGAAAGATGCATCAGGGACTTGGAAATTTTGAATTGGTTTTACTCTGTATTTTTAGCAATATTGGTCTAGTAAACATGTAAAAAGATGGGGTTTTGATAATCTTGAGGCATTGTTTTTTTCAAATTTTATGAATGTATAAAACTTGCTTTCGTCAAGTTTTTTTATAAGTTACGCGTGAAACTGATTTTGTGAATTGTCAAGCGTTCTGAATCATTGTCTTCGTGTTTCATGAGTCAAAAATGTTAAACAAAGTTTGAGACTTGGAATTTCATGCTTTCTCTACTACATCATATTGGTCTGGTAAACATGTAAAATGATGGGGTTTTGATGTTCTTGAGGCATTGTTTTGTTCAAATTCTTTGGATGTATAAAATGTGAATTCTTCAAGTTTTTTATAAGTGACATGTGAAACACAGTTTTGTGAACTATGAGGTAGTCTGAATCATTGTTTTCGTGTTTCATGAGTCGAAAATGTTAAACAAAGTTTGATCGATGAGACTTGGAATTATATGCTTTCTCTGCTGCATAAAGTTTTAATTCATTTCTTTCATCTTGTATTTCCTTAATTTTCTTAGCAATCCTTTTTTAGTCTACTGCATATGAGCAAATGTGAATTTGTATATTATGACCCTTTTTTTTCTGGATTTTCTTTTGTGAATAATTAGGATGATTAAAAGGAAGTTTTCATTAGAGGGAATGGAGGAGGAGGATCTGGAGGTCACTTGTGATGAAAGGCTGTTTGATTTTCTTCATGTAACTGGAAATTTATCTAGATTTATTTACATCAGAGATATGCTCAATGTTCCCTTTGATTTGCAAGAGCTTTTTAAGGATCTTGAAGATAATCTGAAGGATTTTAAGGTGTTTTATGATAAACATGTGGAAGGCCTAGAGATTGAGGGATTTGTCCATTATAGCGATGTAAATATGGAAGCTTCTAATGCTGTTAGAACAACTTTGCAAACAAGGTTTAGCCTTATTGATGAAGAATTCAAGAAGTGGAAAGTGGATTGCCCTTTCCATCAGAATCAGCAACAATGTCTTCTTGTATAGAAGGATGTTGGATTTCTTGTATATCTTCAATATATAGATAGTTGTTTTTCATATATAATACAAGAGAAGAAGATGGAGGATATTGCATGCAAAGACAAAGAAGTTGAAGAGAAGGGTGAAATGTTTCAGGAGGATATTGAGAACCAGTTAGTGCAAGGATTTGATATTGCTTTGTTTAAAAGTGAGAACATTACAAAAGTAGAAGAAAATGAGATAGAGTTGAGTGCAGAGATTGAAACAGGTCCTCTTGAATGTGTCCCAATATTTCCCAGTTATCTCATCTACAAAAAGAGATATGTATTGCTAAATGATATTCAACACCTTTTTTATCTTAGAGAAGACTATTGCTTGGCAATCCTTGCTACATGCGGTCAAAATGATAAAAATTTTATAGGTTATGAAGAGGAATTGCTAGCAACTCTTGATGTTGAGGGAGAGAATTTTCAAGATAGTTCTATAGCCTTGCATTCTTATATTAATCAGATTGTGGAATATGAAAAGGGGGCAATACCTTCATAGGAAAAGTACTTACAAATTCAACAGAGACTTGGTATTGATAACATGGGATATGAAAAGAAATTGAAGTCTCCATTAGAGGAGAAACCAAAAAGTTCAATAAATCTATATGATGATAGTCTTCATGAAGAAGATGAAAACCCTAAGGTATAAAAGATAATTCTAAGATATCCATTATGATTTATATATGAGTATCTTATGCATTATACACAAATATTTTTGGATATTTATCTACTGACATCTTATACTATTGTGGTTTACTATGCAGATAGAAATTGAAGATGCAGAAAACCACTACAAGGATACGAAAGCATAGCGACAGTGCTTTCCGACACAAAATAGCAACGCAAATAGCAACGGTGCTCAGATAAAAAAACATGGGCCGAAACCCAAGCACATTATTTTGCGCAAACAAACGAAAGAGAGAGCGAAAGGGAGAGCAAACTCCATCTTGCATTTGAGAGGGAGAGGGAGAGAAAGAGAGAAAGAGGGAGAATGAAAGCTTCTTACTGTCGCCGCTGCCGTTTGCGAAGAAGATGAGTAAGTATACAGAGGACGAAGATGAGCCACCATCGCGAAGAGGAGCCGTAAAATCCATCCTCCGGCCTTTGCAGTGAATGCATTGTTCCTTCTTGCTTTGTTTTTGTTTTTTCTCCTTTTCTTTTACTTGTTTTTGTTAAAAATCATGTATATTGAGAGAGGAAGAGGAAGAGAGAAAAGGAAAGAAGGAAAGAGAGAGAGAGAGAGAGAGAGAGAGAGAGAGAGAGAGAGAGAGAGAACATTAAACATAATAGGGAAAGAGAAAAAGAGAGGGAGAGGGAGGGAGGAAGGGAAGGAGAGAGAGGGAGGGAGAGGTTGTTGTTATTGTTGTTGTTTTATTTCTTCTTTTCTTTTTTTCTTGTTTGTTGTTGTTGTGGTAGTGGTAGTAGTAGTGGTGGTAGCGGTAGCGGTAGCGGTAGTGGTAGTGGTAGTTGTTGTTTAATTTCTTATTTTCTTGTTTGTTGTTGTTGTGGTAGTCGTAGTAGTGGTAGTGGTAGTGGTAGTTGTAGTGATAGTAGTAGTTTTTGTTGTTTAATTTTTTCTTTTCTTGTTTGTTGTTGTTGTGGTAGTCATAGTCGTGGTTGTAGTCGTCGTAGTCGTGATTGTAGTAGACTTAGTACTAGTAGTAATAATAGTAGTTTTCTTGTTTGTTGTTATTGTAGTAGTAGTAGTTTTCTTTCTTTTCTTGCTTATTATTGTTTAGTTTCCTTGTTTGTTGCTGTAGTAGTAGTAGTAGTAGTAGTAGTAGTAGTAGTAGTAGTAGTAGTAGTAGTAGTAGTAGTAGTAGTAGTAGTAGTAGTAGTAGTAGTAGTAGTAGTAGTAGTAGTAGTAGTAGTAGTAGTAGTAGTAGTAGTAGTAGTAGTAGTAGTAGTAGTAGTAGTAGTAGTAGTAGTAGTAGTAGTAGTAGTAGTAGTAGTAGTAGTAGTAGTAGTAGTAGTTTTTTCTTCTTTTCTTATTTGTTGTTATTGTAGTACTTGTTGTTGTTGTTATTGTTGTTATTGTTTTTTCTTCTTTTCTTATTTATTGTAGTGGTAGTGGTAGTGGTAGTGGTTTGTTATTGTGGTAGTCATACTTGTAGTCGTAGTCATCATTGTCATGGTTGTAGTAGTGGTGGTGGTGGTGGTTTTTTTGTTTGTTGTTGTTTTTTTCTTTTCTTTTCTTTTCTTGCTTATTGTTGTTTAGTTTTCTTATTTGTTTTTGTTGTTGTTGTTGTTGTTTTTTTTTAAAATTCTTTTTTGTTTGTTGTTGTTGTTGCTACTGTTGTAGTAGTTGTTATTGTTTTTCTTTTCTTTTCTTTTCTTGTTTATTGTAGTGGTAGTGGTAGTGGTAGTGGTAGTAGTAGAGAGAAAGAGATGTTTTGTTAAAGGAAATTGGTAGTAGAGAGAGAGAGAGAGATGTTTTGTTAAAGGAAATGAGAGAGGAGAGAAAGAGAAAAAGGAAGAAGGAACAAGAGAGAGGGAATAAATATACAACATAATAAAGAAAGAGAAAAACAGAGAGATGGAAGGACAGAAGAGAATGAATGGATAAAAATCAAAGACAGAGTGGTGGTGAGGTTTGGTGAGGTCCGGTGCAATACCATGAGATGGAAAACACTCCAACATACGTTAATTTGTGGGTGGTGGTGGTGGTGGTTTTTTTGTTTGTTATTGTTTTTTTCTTTTCTTGTTTATTGTTGTTTAGTTTTCTTATTTGTTTTTGTTGTTGTTGTTTTTTTTTTTGTTCTTTTTTGTTTGTTGTTGTTGTTGCTACTGTTGTTGTAGTTGTTGTTGTTTTTCTTTTCTTGTTTATTGTAGTGGTAGTGGTAGTAGTAGAGAGAAAGAGATGTTTTGTTAAAGGATTTTGGTAGTAGAGAGAGAGAGAGAGAGATGTTTTGTTAAAGGAAATGAGAGAGGAGAGAAAGAGAAAAAGGAAGAAGGAACAAGAGAGAGGGAATAAACATACAACATAAAAAAAGAAAGAGAAAAACAAAGAGAGATGGAAGGACAGAAGAAAATGAATGGATAAAAATCAAAGACAGAGTGGTGGCGAGGTCTGGTGAGGTCCGGTGCAATACCATGAGACAGAAAACACTCCAACATACGTTAATTTGTGGGTGGGTGGAGACTTTACATATGTTAATTTTGCTGAGTTACAAGAGAAGAAATCCCTTCTCAAACAATTTAAGAAAGAAAAAAAGAATGATAACAAAAATAAATTGTTTGTCGTAACGTAGACCAAATGGAAAACGATGAAGGTCATGATGTTCAAGATCGCAAGGTGTATCTTAATCAGCCTGTCCCATGTCCTTGCTCTCAATGTAAGCTAGCAATTAGACGAAAACATCAATTGTCTATAGAACACATATGACGTTTCGGCGAGTTTCAATCTGAGATCATTGATTAGGCGATCTCAGATTTTGAGCAAGAAAAGTGTATATCAATCATGCATTGTATTCGCAAGCGAATTGAATACCATATATAAAAACATTGGGTGTGGCTAGCAAATTTTCTATCCAGGGAGGTGACGTCTCATCCCAAGGAGGAGTGCACCCTTTGTGGCCAATTAGAAGAGTTCGTGGGTGTGAGATGGATGGAGTGCCTAAGCCAATCCACCACTTGGAAGGTACTATGTAATCTATACCGTCAATACCAAAGGAGACAGGCAGCCTTCCAAACTTACCTACAATCTTAGAGCCTAAGATGGAGGCAATGATTGATGCATTGATGCCCATGGATGTCGAGACTTCTGATCTTCTTAGAGAGGAAGCATCCATACCATTATATGATGGGTGCTGAGTATCTCGCCTGAAGACACTGCTTGCACTCCTAAGTGTGCAAGCAAAATACAGGTGAAGTGATGCGAGTGTGACCGAGTTATTCAAGTACCTTGTACGTATGCTTCGTTGATTTCTTTTCGGCACTATCATTAAAAATATTTGTGATTTTTCAAGGTGTTTTATGATTTTTTTTCAAGTTACTGAAGTATCATATATTACCACTTGCAAATACTATGCCTCCTAAGTCTCGTGATGATGCGCGACATGTTTTACAAAAGCTTGGCATGGACTACAACAGCATCCATGCATGTATCAACAATTGCATATTGTTTTGAGGAGAATACGAGACCATGGAGACATGTCCAAAGTGTGGTGCTCACAGGTATCAACAGGACTTGCAAGGGCAAACCATCCCTCAAAAAGTTCTTAGACACTTTTCGCTTATCCCCCACATAAACCATATGTTTCGTATGTCTTGCATGGTGAGCTTGATAACGTGGCATGCGCAGAATAGGTCCACAGATGGAGTTCAATGAATATCAGCAGATTCACGCTCATGGAGCCACATTGACTCTACCTTTCCAGGCTTTTCCGAAGAGCCAAGGAATCTTCGGCTCGATCTTGCTATGGATGGCGTGAACCCATTCAATCTGCGCTCAACTTCTTAAAGTGTGTGGCCTATAGTCCTTGTCAACTATAATATCCCTCCATGGCTTTCTACGAAGAAAGGACATCTCATCCTTAGCTTTCTCGTTCCCAGCCGCTACAAAGTCAAAAATATAGATGTGTATCTTTGTCCATTAGTCGATAAGCTTAAGATTTTGTGGAAGGAGGAGGTCACCGTGCAAGATATGAGCAAGCGCGATGGTTGACGGTCCGCCAATATTCGAGCCATTCTCATGTGGACCATGCATGACTTTCTTGGATTTGGAGAGTGCTCAAGTAAGTAGGCTTCCATTCTCGTTGGTAATATTTATCATAGCTCATTCAAGTTTGTATTCACTAGATAGAGGTGTTGGGACAGGTTTGGTTACCTCAGGTTATCATGCATGTCCATTGTGTGGGCCACAGTTAGACTCCCGAAGGTCACGAACCATAAAGAAGATAGTATATCAAGGACACGCCGCTTTCTTGCCAAAGGGTCATGAACTCAAGGAAGGTTTTCTTGGATGACCTCGAGCATGTATGAATGCCGAAAGCTAATACAAGCTAAAAATGGTCCACATAGAGTCACATCCAAACGAAATGCGACGATTCTCAGTTTTCTATGAGTTACCATATTGGACCCACTTACAGATCAACCACTTGTTGGATCCCATGCATATTTTCAAGAACATGGGTAGCTTGCTATGGGACCACATCACAGGAAAGAGAGACACTATAGGGGCACGAATGGATCTCAAGAAGGTATGCAAGATGGAGGCGCTTTGGTCGCAATCGAGTGCTGATGGTCGCTTGCAGCTACCTCGCACTCCTTGCTTTTTGTCCACTAAAGAAGAGCGTATTGTGAAGCAAATAGTCAAGTCTATCTACACTCTGACTGGTATTATGCATTCTCTCACATCCGTGTTTTCTAAAGACAACCAATTATCAGGGCTAAAATCCCATGATTGGCATAAGATATGTCAGGTTTGTACTACGAACGGATTATAAGTGCCCTGTGTATTTTGCTATTTGGAGTGTAGTCATTGTTCATAATGCTTTCTCATTTGTGGCAGTTTGTACTACCGATCGCGATCGCAGGATGCCTTACTTCAAAAATATGCGGGCCGATTTACAGGTTGTCAACTTTAGTACAATGGATCTCACAGAAGGAGATTAAGACGTTCTCTATTGAATCCGCGAGGCAGGGAGCAATGCTCACAATACAAATCCACCTTCTTGTGTATCTCGTAGATGGAGTGGAGATTGCTGGACTTGTCCATATGTGATGGATGTTCTTCTTGCAGCACTTCATGAAAACCCTGAAAGACTTTATGTGATAATAAGCTCAACCAAAAGGTAGCATGGCTGAAGTTTGATTGGTGTTTGAGGCGCTAGTGCATATTTCACAATGGCTACCAACGGTGGATTCAGACAATACTATACTATGGTCGTTGAAGGACGATGATATACTGACTGGAGATATGGTGGTTGGAAATGGGGTAGAAAAAAGAATGGATGCTGCAATGCAGGAGAAAGTGAATCGCTTTCGTATGTTGCACCATGCCTCTATGGAGACGTGGCTCGCTAGGTACCAGCAAGCTAGGAAAGATCGAGAGGAAGCGTAATCTGAATTTTGACATAGTACGCGTCATCGACCAATTCGATATCCCGAGGGCATGGAGGAGATGTCACGGTTTATATCAATGCGATGGTTGCATGGAGCTTTGACCGTAGCATCTTGCGAAGGGGCGAAGATCTCAACTAAGGAGTGGGAATTCTCGAGGGGATGTAGTCCAAAGGTAATGAGGTGTTTAGGATTTGTCATATCTATATTTTATATGCAACAACTAATTAAGTGTTTCAATGTACAGTACAAAATATATAGTGCGACGTAGTCATGCGGATAGCATTTTCGCGTGGAGTGTTGAGATATCGAGCTCCACTCGTGATACGCCAGGGTGACCGTTGTATATTTATGTCACCGACTTGTCAGTTGCAGACGCGGTTGGTACACCGCCCATGAATAATAGCTACATGACAGCTATCCTTATCTACTCTAGTTCGTGGCTCAGTTAGTATGCCACCGTAGTTAGTTGAGTTTGGTTTGAGACCCATATATAGGGTTCTTCTATTTCCTTGTACTTGAGTTCTTTTGGCTTACACAACTAAGAAGAGGAAAACTGTTTTCAGCCTCCACCCTTGTGTGTCTTCCCCCATTGTGCAAGCAAGAAAGCTTCAAGCGAGACTCCTTCCTTCTCTCCCACAATCTTGACATGGTATCAGAGCCTTGTTCGTGGTAAGGAGCTCAAGAAAGCAAGCCAAGCTCGCGGTGGTCTGGTAAGAGGAGCAGTGTTGCTTTCATTTCCTGTTTTGGGAGCAGATCTCTGCAGGTAGCACAGCCGGAAATTGCAGGAGTGCATTGTCTCAGGTTGAGACGCCCTTCGCGGTGAAGCAAGAGGGCAATATATGCTGCGGGACAGGGCTTTAGCCCTTGGCGACC